>NC_084718.1:19255364-19567983 GCF_033807575.1 Cydia pomonella | reverse complement strand
CTAGCTAACAGAAAAATAATCATATTTACCAAAAATAATAACTGTAGCGCAAACACAAACGAAGAAAAACGCGCACAAAGTTTGTATGGAAAGAGCTTGTCCTACCCTTCGCCTTAATAACATTATAGGAGGGCAGGGCCAGTATGTCTAGTGAGTGTATTGTAGTAGTTTATATGGTAGTGTTTCTACCTTACATGAATTAAATTAAGGGGCTCCCTGTGGTTTTCATCTATTGTTGACTAGTTTTGAGTCGTTACTCCTACTTTTGCACTATAGATAGATTTATAAGACAAACGGCTATCGGTTCTTAAATCATTTATCTCCATTCTGGTCTGCCAGATTTGCGTTGCGTTTTTATATTTTTGAAATATTGTCTAAAAAAAACACTTTTTTCGTTACTAGATTGCTGTGAAGGATTTTCCATGTACGAAATCTACACATTTAGGTTCGTCTGTGACGTCTCTAAAAACTGGTCAGAGATTTTTAAAATTAATAAACTAATTAACACAAAAGTTATGTCCTGGCCAAAAACCATTCGAAATGAAGACCTATGGAGTATATGCCGGCAAACACCCATTGACGAAGAAATCGCGACACGGAAATGGAGATGGATAGGACATACTATTCGAAGAGGGGAAACGAATAACGCTACCATAGCTTTCGCGTGGACGGAAGCTTTAGCTCCGGGCGTCCTGTGCACTCTTGGCAACGGTCCGTCCTAAGAGAGCTACGATCGGTCGTCGGGTTGAGCTGGAGCGAGGCCAGAAGGCGAGCTGAAGATAGGAAGGTGTGGCGCGAGCTTGTGAAGGCCTTTTGCACCTCTGGGGACAACTTAGGGGCTCTTAGGACAACAACAATAACAACAACAACAACAACAACACAAAAGTTATGGCCAGTAAACCAGTTTAATAACCTACAAAAAACATTAGAAAACTAAAGGATGCAGATCGAAAGACACTGGCGTTAGGGACCCCCTTAAGTATTAATTCTTAAATTGGCATCTTGGCTATGCCCCTTGGGCCTTGGGTGCCTAGCCAATATGACAATCGTTTGCGCTACGACAACGAAACTCTGTCTCTCTAACGCATTAATATGGAAGAGTGATAGAGAGAAGGAAAGCATTTCGCTGTCGTAGCGCAAACGATTGTCATCTTGGCTAGGCACCCAAAGCCCAAGGGGCATAGCCAAGATGCCAATCTAAGAATCAATACTTAAGGGGGTCCCATGATGACAGTCGAATTTGAATCGATTATCGACACACCTTCGGCTGAGAATACGTTTGTGCCATATCTATTTTGGAGCAAAACTGTTTCTTTGATTATTCTTAAAATAACAATAAATTATATGCTATAATTGACACTAATCGGCTTATAAAAATATATATTTTCCAAAAATGTTGTGCCATATCCGCATTTTACTATAAGATAATTTACAGTCTGTTAACAGAAAATCATCACAAATTTGTGACATATCCAATTTTTAGTGTTATGTCATACATTGTACATATATATACATATGTGCCTAAATGATAAATAAATTGAATATTTCCTAAATATTAACGAAATTTTTTTTGCTGATTTTCGATCTCCTGTAAATCAATGTAAGTGACGTATGACACAAACATATTCTCACCCGATGACACAATGACAGATGTGAAGTGATCATGTTAACACATGATTTAAGTTTCAATCGGCGTTTCTACAAACGATTGTCACTTGGCTGATAAGCATGCGCGCGCGCCTCAAAGAGTCAACAAAACAAACATTATAAATCCTTTCCCAATCGACGCGTGCGCAGAATAGCGATGATAACTAACCGTGCGTTGAATAAAGCGGCAGGTAGGTGTGTTGTATTATATAGTCCAAGAGTAGATAGCTCTGGGATATAAAATAGTATTTTATACAATAGTGATATAATACAAAGCTTTTAAGTCGAGTATCGTGCTTAAGCAACGAAGCTTGATGAGTTGCCTAAGTAAGGTACGAGATTAAAAAGCTTACTTATATCACTATTGTGTACAATACTTTTTCTACGAGTCATCTAAAATAATACTTTTTTACTATAAAACCTAAATAAGTAAAGAAAATTGGTAAGTATCTCAGTAGACAAAAATTTAGTTCAAAAGACATAAACGGGCGAAGAGCGCTGACAAACAAATTTTAGTAATAATAATATTGTTTTGTAATTGTTTTTATATTTTACTTTTATATTCATGTTATAAATAACCTAATCTAAGATTTTAAATTAATAAATGGAATAATAATACATTTATTTAATAAGGTCCGGAACACCATTGTTCTGTGATGGGAAAGACATATAATAATAAATTTATTTATAATAATTTGCATACATTTGCATTTCATGTGCATACGATACATTTGGAGCAAGCGTCCAAAGGCTAAACTAATTGCTTACCATTAGAATGTTCCCTAATTTCTCAAAGACGGGGTTGATTACAAAATATATTTAAGGGTGTATGTATGTTCAGGTCAAATATTGCATAGACATTGGGGACCTTTTACATCTCCAGATTTAATGTGTTTTTTAACCATAGAGACTATACATCTCTATTGTATTGTATTAATTATTTATTTTAAGATTATTATAATGTAATGTTTACCCAGGTATTGGCTGTTGTATTTATAAATGTTGTTATGTATTTTTCATGTCACTATATGATGTTACTATAAATGTTGTATTGACTTGTAAAAGAGCCCTTGAGGCCTACTTGCAGAATAAATTTTTGAATTTTGAATTTTGAATTTTTTGAATTGCAAGCTAAATTAGACTCACTTCGCATTATTCGATATAAACTGAAACTTTATATACATATGTATGTTTGCTAATATTAATTAATAGAACTCTCTGATAAAACAACGCTACCTAGTTAATTATGTTTGTTAATATTGTCTTGATAAGTAATCAATAAAAACTTGTATGATGAAATTATTGTCAAAAATCTATTTTTTTTTAAGTTAGTGAGTATAATGTTTGCTTGCAGTCTCTTAGCCTATCCTTTGCTTACGCGTATCGATTACCAATGGCAGTTCCAATTGACTTATTCCAGTCAGACCTGAGGCCGCTGCAGCCCGCTTGTCTGTTTGTTGCTAACAGCTGACCGGGAATAACAAACATACATACATTACAGTCTTTATTGCACGCTATAACAAAAGAAGTAACACCTACGTATTAATCGGTATAGGGGCCGTGCGCGTTGGAGTCGCCATCTTGTGACCTGAAACATAAACATAAACTGTACATTGCATACACCGTTTTACAAAGCTTTATGGAAGAAAATTAACATCACTGACATTGGGGTGATAAATAGTCAATACATTTATTTGGAAAAATATCAGCAATTATTGTTTTTTACGTGACTGTCCAGAAAAAAGAGTTAAAGTTCAAACTTTTGTATTAATACGAACCCGCCCACACAGAGGAGTATAAAACCAAACGTAGCAACAATAAACAACAGTTGTATAATAACCGCGGACTGAACCTCTAACCCATTGCAACAATGATGGTGACGTCACGGCTTTCACCGAACCCGTGACCTTTCCGTCGCTGCTTGTGTCCATTCGCTCCCGCCGCAGAGACACGTCAAAAGTCGGGCCAACTATCTATTGGCGTCCCTAAATAACTAGGTACTTAGTGCTTTTACTACTTAATCCGGACTCGTCCTGAGGGTCGCTAAGTTGCAATCTCGACACAATGCGAATTTTAACTCGTTTGTGGCGAGCGTTCCGACTGAACAAAGAGGCCGAAGGGTGTCAAGTTTCGGCGGTTCCGAAGCCAGCTCCCTGACACTGCGAAGTTGCGTAATGCATTGCAAGCATAATGTGATTTAAAGTGTTTAGTTTAAAATATATTGTTATAATATATATGTTAGTTTTCAGATACTTATTTATGGCTCACTAGTTGCCTAAAATAAAGATTTTCATTTCATGAATACCAAATGAAAAAAAAAAGGTTCTGACGGAAGATCAGCGCTGTGGTCTCCGCAGCATTTATGCTGAGTCAGCGCCTATTCTTTACCACAACACATGACCCTCTACTAATATCTCTATTAATCTAAAAATAAAACACGTAATACATTTGATTATTGACGTAATTATTGATATTAGTGTCAAATTGTATGTAACTTTTTCTTTGTCTCTTGTCAATTTTCTTTTTCTCTTGTTATTTGTTTGTGTCACAAAGCATGTAAGTTGTGGTTGAATAAAGATTTTATCTATCTATCTATCTATCTATCAAATAGTTCGCCTTAATTTAAAAGACCTTACGGAGCATGGCCTTCTGAATCAGTCGCATTACTTATCACGTCTGCATGTTTGCTTGCAGAGGTTATTACAAAGGTATAATTGTACCTACTTTTATTACCCTACCTACTTTCACCTACTTAAATAAACAGTTTTCTAATTTCGAACGAAAAAAGATCAATGTGGGATACACTTATATTGTAATAATTGAGACAACGGTTGAAGTAAGAATTTGAGCAATATTTTGTACGAGCGAAAGGGATAGCAAATAATTTCTTATGGCGTGCAGTGCGTTGAGGTATCTTAAATAATAACCTACCAAGAAGTTAGGGGAAGTCAATAAAGCTGGTAATGATTTTGTAAAGAAAATAGTGTTCCAGCTGCGAACGCGTCATTATGTGCACTTCAGCTCGTTCGTGATGCGCGGGCCGCCATCGTGGAAACCGTGGTTGCAAGCGTGGCGTGGCAGCATGGTTTCATTTTTATCACCTGTCATTATGCCCGTCACTGTCGCAGTTACATACTTGTTAGAACGTGACAGGCATTGTGACATGCAATAAAAGTGCGACCGTGCTACCGCCGCAGGACAGGCGACGCAGCACAATAAGTAACTTTTGCGTCGCCAGAATTATTTTTAGTTTTTAGTATTATAATTATTGTATTAGTCTGTAAGTATATATGTGACTTCGTTTAATTTTTTTTTTAAAGATTCCTTCCACAAACGTGACACAATGGAAACGCGCCCCAACAGGTTATGGTAATGCCCCCGCTAATTGTGCGGACTGACAAACAAACACGTAACTCGTGTTTATGTGTAGCTTTTGTTTGTAAAACTTTGTCGATACTTTATTTATATGGCAGTTATGAAGAACTATATAGGGGAAAGTGGGGAGAATCGGGAACACTTAACTTCAAACGCTTCAGATTTTAAGATTTTACTTATGAAATTTTCATTTTAAAATATATGTATATATTTTAAAATACCTGTTTTTGATTCTAAAAAAAAGCGACAAAACGTAACATTCTGATTCAGATTACATCAGCATTGCTGCTGCAGTAATGCGGCGCGACATTACTGCCGCAAATGTCAAAAGTCCGTGCTGTAACATCGTTCTTGATATTTGCGGCAGTAATTTCACGCTGCAATGATGCTGTCGACTACATTGCTACAGAAAACGTCAAATTTATTATAAATTTCTTAACAAAATGACCTTATCGACGATTGCTTTATTAATAAATTAAAATGATATTTGACGTTTCCTACAGTAATGCTGTCGGAAGTATTGCAGCGCGACATTACTGCTGACTGCATTGCTGCCGCAAAAGTTAAATTCTATGTCGATGGAAGCAATGCAGTCCGGTGTTTAACAAACCGCACAGCCATTTAGAGTTCAAGATAATCTGGTTGTCTATACTAACGGTATGAAATGTCCAATTTAAAGTAAACCCTAAATGGCTCAGCAATTAAAGTCCGTGACTGTACAGACAAAAGATTTAATTTGTGACCCAATTCGTGACTTGTCAGAGTGACAATAGTATGGGGTCTCTTTCGACTTTCATGTTGTTTGTCACTGTGACAAGGTTCGAAATAGGTCACACTCACAAATTAAATCTTTTGACTGTACTACAAACGTGACACAATGGAAACGCGCTCCAACAGGTTATGGTAATGCCCCCGCTAATTGTGCGGACTGACAAACAAACACGTAACTCGTGTTTATCTGCTTTGTTTGTAAAACTTTGTCGATACTTTATATGGCAGTTATGAAGAACTATATAGGGGAAAGTGGGGGAAATTGGGAACACTTAACTAGAAACGCTCTAAAAATATTTAAAAATGTCATAAACCGAATCAATTATTACGCTTACCGTTAGTCTGATTATTCTGCCTATCTGATTTTAATAAAATCATAATTATAAATACTTTATTTGGACGAAATCAAAAAGATTGCCATTCCAATTTCTATCTTTTCTAATCCGCGATAAGATAACGTGCTAGTAAATCAGTGCTAACCCGTTATACTTAATTGCGTATTTTCTGTCACCGCAAAAATAAATACGCAAATAAATATAATAACTCACCACCAAAAGTACAAAACTCGACACGTGTTTCGCATCTCTATGAGGAAGCCTCAGTAGATGTTGACGACCCGAAGTCCGACGACTGATGTCTTTACCTACCTGATACCTGAGGAGGATGGATGGTTGACTAGCACGTTATCTTTTCGCGGATTAGCAAAGTAATATTTTTGAGATCGCTGTTTAGCGATAAGTCCGCCTTTACATAGAGGAGCGTGGGGCTAGTTGTAACAAGGGTAAGTTATAACATTCAGTTTTGACCTACAATTTCAAGTATTTTAAATAAAATTTTTTGCCGAATGTCCTTCTTATAACTCGATACATGACGTAAACACCGACATAACAGACAAACTGAGAGAGGATGAAATCCCCAGAATGTGTTTGAGTCTGCGACAAATGAGATTTTGGAAAAAAGGGTTGGCATTCGAAAAGCAGCCAAAAAATTCGACATGTGCCATGTTTCATGCCTTGCATGTGGAGGGCCTTACAGTAAATCCAAGGGAAAGTGGGAGTGGATAAATTGCAAGCTATGGGCCGGCATGAAATGTGCCAAGGGAGAAAGATATTCGTTTGTGTCCCTAAACTGCAACTCGATGAAGACTAATTAATTGAATTATTAAGATATTATTTATAGAATGAACCACGATAATAATACAAGACTGTGATCCAATATAAACGTAGTGTTTCCTATAAATGTTGCCAGTAATTTCACCATTAGAACTTGCCCCGAGCCTGCAACTAGCCCTAGACATGGGGTAAGTTGTAACACCTCCCATTTTTTCGAAAAGCGCCTGGTGTAAAACATGGGTAAAGATTTCAAACTATTTTTTAATTGGAATTGGAGCTGAGATATATACTTTACAAACCCTCTTACTCACAATCACAAATGCTAACATATTTTAGGCAATACAGACCTTTTTCCAAAATCTGTTACTTCTAGCCGCGCGCTCCCCTACTTTGTACTGTGCAATAAAGCATTTTTTTTTGTTTTTATTAATATTGACAATCCACCTCTGTTTCAAATTTTCTATTTCAAGTTCTATATACGTCCCACTGCTGTGCCCAGCAGTGGGACGTATACAGGCTAAATTATTATTTTATTATTATATTAATTAATATGTATTTCCGCAAAATGACGCCTGATTCTATTCATTATTTTTCCTACTCCTCTACTGTTATCTGTCATTTATGCATTCATTAACACGAATATAAGAACATACATAAAAGGTTTCAAGAAAAGTCTATATTGTCTATTCCTCATAAAAGCTCTTGTGCTTTTATAAGCTATAACGTTACTGCGATTAATGGCTACCAACCTAACAAACTTACAAAATATTCATTTGGTTGCATAGTAAAAATAATTACTTCATAAGTCAGAAACACGCATGTGACACCCGTAATATAGCAACACCCATAGACTACGAAGACCGCTTAGCGTTGCTTGTTAGTCTCCGTAGGCTACGGTGGCCAAAATTGAGAAAAAACTGTCCAAAATATTAATTTAGCAAGTAGCAAGTACCAGGGCCTCATGAGTTACGATACGAGGGGGTGTCGCCGACCGGCCGGCCGCGGCCCGGGGCGGGTCGGGCGCGGAACAAGGTATGCTCGCGCGTCTTGGCTATATACTTTTGCTGTAATTTGTTTACCTAAATTAAGATTTATTTTTATTGACTCGTAGGAAAAATATTGTATGCAACGTTGTATAAGTAGGTCAAAAAATTCTCGTGGCGTATTCCTTTACAATGTTCGCCTACGCCTTCGGCTCCGGCTCACATTGTAACTCACGCCACTCGCCTTTTTTGACCCTTCTTATACAACTGTTGCATAAAATACTATAAAAGGTTGTAATCCTGAATAAATAAAATAAAATAAAATAAAGGTAATCCATGATTTTGAGGCCAAACGTGTACTTACGCTTATTGGACATAATAATGTAACACATGTAGCCATCTCAGGCATCTCATACGTTTTAAGAATAACAGCGACATCAAACGGGCGTTCTTGTATTTATTTTTAACTCGCACGGAAAAAACAAGGCAGTTATCATAATGTTATAACCACGTTTCTTTATTTTTAGCGTCCGCTCCGAGATTTCTGTTCGTTTTGATGTCATGTGTTGAAGTTGACGGCCGTTTTTGGGAAAGATTTGAACGGACGAAATGATCAAATATATGTGATTAGGGTTTGACGAAAGTCAGGTTAAACGCGGTGTGTATTTTATTCTTTTTGACTTTTTGCGTACCTAAGTGGGTATTTTTTTATACTACAACGGTGACAAACAAGCATACGGCCCGTCTGATGGTAAACAGTCTCCATAGCCTATGCACACCTGCAACTCCAGAGGAGTTATATGCTTGTTGCTGACCCTAACACTCCGCACCATCGTTGAGCTCTGGCAACTTTACTCACCGGCAGGAACACAACACTATGAGTAGGGTCTAGTGTTGTTTGGCTGCGGTTTTCTGGGTCTCTTCAAGGCTAGGGTAAATAGGTATCTCATAGGTAAGCGTGCTCCACCGTAGACCGCATCATCACTTACCATCAGGTGAGATCGTTGTCAAACGCCTGCCTATCTTTATATAAAAAAGGGGGAGGTACTTCCCCAGTTGAGCTGTGTTCTAGATCTGGAATGACATCCACTGGCTGTGCCCTACCACACAAAGCGAGATGACATTCACAATGCCCATTCCTCCCTTTTGGACGTAGTTTAAGGACCAGTGGCGGCGCGTCACAAACATTCGTAGGGAACCCGGAGCTAATTTTGCTTTCCTTTTCTCCATGAACCGATCATGAAAGTACTCAACGGGCTGAAGTTTAGACAAGCCGGTGGGAATCGAGTTCTTTGAACGATCCGCCACTGTTAAGGACGTACCCGGGTCCATTTTTTCCGGGACCTTTTCAAAACATCTTATAACTAACATGCATTAAATGTTAGTTATAAGATGTTTTGAAAAGGTCCCGCCGAGTTTCTTGCCGGTCCCATATTGGGATACCCTCCTACAATTTAGGAGGGATTTAAATCTTCTCGGGTCAGGGCACCTACCGGGAAAATCGAAGTTCGTCAATGGCGGGCATTTTTCTCTGTCACTCTAATCACGTCTTAGTAAGAGTAAAAGAGAAAGATCCCCGCAATTTGCGAATTTCGGTTTTCGCGGTAAGCCCCCAGAGGTGTAGGGTTAGAGCCGGCGTATCTTTATTTGACGCTCATAAGCGCAAATATTGTATTATGTCTACTTGGAAAACAAACTATCTTCATCTTTATTTTTAGCAAGATTATCAACTCATCTCGTTAACAAACTGTTATATTTATAATTTACTGCTATTATCCCTTTATCAACTTGTCTACATAAATTTCCCGTTGACTGCGACAAATTAAAAAGGCCAAAAAATAAAAGCGTAAAAAGAGTTGTTTGTGAAAAAACGGCTTACGTCAAAAGCACGCTTGATTCGTTTTTTTGGCAAAGGTTTCCTTTTTATTATGATTATTTTCGGGTTTTATATGTGACAAGTTTTGAAAGCGATGTTTGTGTTTTGTCTTTTATTTATGTTGAGTTACCTACAATAAATCTGCATAAAAAAGGAAGTCAAAAAGATATCTTAAGATTACAATAAATTTGCAGAAAAAAGGAAATCAAAAACATATCTTAATTTATTCCGCTTCGCCAGCATGCGTACTCTCTCTCACGCCTATGCGAATCAGTTGAGAGAGATATCTCTAAAACTGTGTCGTATAATTAGACCGCAATTTAACTTTTAATCCTTATAGAGTTAGACTTAACTTAGCTAGAAGTTATTTTGATAGCCCAGACAGTCCATGTATTATTTGAAACGTCCAACTTCGATTAAATTATCACGTTTAATTAACACTTACACAGTCTGGACTATCAAAATCGCTGTCAACTTAACTTGATCTAACTCTATAGTATTTTTCAAACAGGATGGGTACGCTGATAGATGTCATCTCCTTACAATTTCTAACCTAAAAACGCCAAATCTCGAAAAATTGTATATACATATACATATTATTATTTTGACGACCGGTTTGGCCTAGTGGGTAGTGACCCTGCCTACGAAGCTGATGGTCCCGGGTTCAAATCCTGGTAAGGGCATTTATTCGTGTGATGAGCATGGATATTTGTTCCTGAGTCATGGATGTTTTCTATGTATTTAAGTATTTATAAATATTTATATATTATAATATATCGTTGTCTAAGTACCCTCAACACAAGCCTTATTGAGCTTACTGTGGGACTTAGTCAATTTGTGTAATAATGTCCTACGAGTATAATATTCATGTCCTATAGCGTAGCCTTCCTGTTTCAAAAATACCTTTTCCTACTCCTCTACTGTTATCTGTCATTTATGCATTCATTAACACGAATATAAGAACATACATAAAAGGTTTCAAGAAAAGTCTATATTGTCTATTCCTCATAAAAGCTCTTGTGCTTTTATAAGCTATAACGTTACTGCGATTAATGGCTACCAACCTAACAAAACCAAAACGAATACAGTTTTAAACTAAGTGCATTGATGCCAACTTACAAAATATTCATTTGGTTGCATAGTAAAAACAATTACTTCATAAGTCAGAAACACGCATGTGACACCCGTAATATAGCAACACCCATAGACTACGAAGATCGCTTAGCGTTGCTTGTTAGTCTCCGTAGGCTACGGTGGCCAAAATTGAGAAAAAACTGTCCAAAAAATTAATTTAGCAAGTAGCAAGTACCAGGGCCTCATGAGTTACGAGGAGGTGTCGCTGACCGGCCGGCCGCGGCCCGGGGCGGGCCGGGCGCGTAACAAGGTATATGCTCGCGCGTCTTGGCTATATACTTTTGCTGTAATTTGTTTACCTAAATTAAGATTTATTTCTGTTGACTCGTAGGAAAAATATTGTATGCAACGTTGTATAAGTAGGTCAAAAAATTCTCGTGGCGTATTCCTTTACAATGTTCGCCTACGCCTTCGGCTCCGGCTCACATTGTAACTCACGCCACTCGCCTTTTTTGACCCTTCTTATACAACTGTTGCATAAAATACTATTAGCAGCGTTCCTAAGGTTCAAGAAACTTTATGTTGTTAGGCTGACAAAAGGTGCCGATACTCTCACCAAAGAGAAGTTGAAATAGAGGTGATATTGCCATGATATTGCCGCTGATCTATACTTAAAAAGTATAAATTTTAAATTGCAGAAATTTATTTATTTAATCTTTATTGCACAATACATGAAGGTACAAATGGCGGACTTAATGCCTTAAGGCATTCTCTACCAATCAACCAATAAGTTAAACCAGAAAGATTAAGTAGGTGCAGTGTCTTTTAAAGTAAATGAATTTGTAACCGAGACTATACTCGTATATGAATATAAACTATATATTGATAAACTTACTCATATACTTAATACAAATAAACATACATATATTAATACATACATAATTATACCAAGTGTGAATCATTAAAAAGAAGAAATAAAGATGGTACAAGTTTAGGTTTCAAACTCAAGACGCGCTCAAAACAATAAATATTCAAGTTACGTCACTCCACACAGGATAACCAACTCAACTTAAGCACAAGTGATAATTGTAAGTTTACTTAGCAGCTTAATTAAATTCAAAGCTCTATCCCTAAAGCTTTCACGTCACTTGTTTGGACGACTTTCCAAAAGCGACGCAACTCCTGTTATGTTTATTTTGGTGTTACAAATTAAAGATTGACGTTACACCGTGTTGTAATGGATGTAGCCGAATTGATTTTACACAGAGTGGGGCCTGTAACACGAGCAAATAATTAAACAAACTTATTTCATTTGATATTTACCACTAGCTTTTCGGTGAAGGAAAACATCGTGAGGAAACCTGCACACATCTGCGAAGAAATTCAAAGGTGTATGTGAAGTCCCCAATCCGCATTGGGCTAGCGTGGGGACTATATAGCCCGAGCTCTCTCGCGCATGAGAGGAGGCCTGTGCCCAGCAGTGGGACGTATATAGGCTGAATTATTATTATTTTTATTTTTATTCCTCCGTCCCCATTTCACCATCGGACTACCAGACAATCGGCACTTCGGCATCGCTTCATGGTTGGTACTCCACAAATACGCACGAAGCGTTTCGCTTCAACATTCCTTATGCGAGCTGCCAAGGTGTGGAATGCCCTGCCCGAGTCTGTGTTTCCGTATGAGTACAATCTGAATCTCTTCGAGGCTAGAGTAAATAGGTATCTCATAGGTAAGCGTGCTCCACCGTAGACCGCATCATCACTTACCATCAGGTGTGATCGTGGTCAAACGCCTGCCTATCCTCCATTAAAAAAAATAGATTATACTCCTTAGAATATAACACTTTTGTTCAATAACTTTTTAAAATCATGAAGTCTGTAGACTTCCCATTTTTCTTATAAATTCAATGTATGCTGTCATCAGTGTAATTGACGTACCTAGTTACGCTTTAAATATGACAAAATTCGCAACATATTGCGTCTTAAAATAAACATTAAAGTATACACAGGTTATTTTTAAAAGTCGCTGAACAAATATTGATCAGTTTTAGGAGTACAGCCTATAGTTTATTTTATGCCAAAAATGACTTACATTATTTTGGAAAAGAGCTGATAGAATAGAATAGAATAGAATAGATTTTATTTGTATTAATTGTACATCGTCATATTACCTAAAACTACTGTTTATACGTAACAGTGAGCAAAACAATAATAAATTGATATAATAAATTATAGATATAAAGTATACTGAAAACAAATTAAATTATACATCTTTTCATTAAATTGAATTATAGAAATTTCAATGTCATATAATCGATTACAAATTATAGTTAGCTTAGCCTATATATAATAATTTAATGTTTCGACATATTCATTCATCCAGGAATTCTTTCACCGAGTAATATGCTTTTGTTGAGCAAAACGTTTTGAGCTCACGTGTGAAACGTCGTTCAGTACTCAATTCTTTTATTATTTCGGGTAATTTATTGTAAATTTTTGCACCTATACCTTTCACTGGAGATCGATTTCTATGAAACCTAGCTAAGAAACACCGAAAGAACGTCACTTACACGTAAAAAACGCATCCAAATCGGCAAATACGTTGAAGAGCTACGAAGCCACAATCAGATAAACTGACAGAAATATATAGATTGCGTTGTAGGTTTTTATTTATTTATAGTAGGTTTGTTTTTATTTATTTATTTAAACTTTATTGCACAATAAGAATTAGTACATATGGCGGACTTAATGCTTTAAGGCATTCTCTACCAGTCAACCATAGGGCAAAACAGAAATTCTCGAATGTGGGTGTGGGGTTTTTGCATCAGGGGTTAATATAATGTTCGTCGGTTCACATTGGTGTAAAAGCGGCCACCTTAACGACTGCCCGTATTTTTGGATCTCATAGACTTTAATTACATGATTTATTTATATTTATGTTTCCTCAAGCAGCCTTTGAAATAGACGCTGATCAAATTAGCCCTCGTTACACCGCTGTACCTCTAATAGGCGGTAATAGGGTCACTTACATTACATGTTATTATCTTTGAGGATGTCTTTAGATATGCCGTTCTTTGTTGTTACGTGTGTTTCTTACAGGGATATTAAAGTGAAGATCAAACCTGTACCTCTAAATTTTTTTGTTGGCCTAATTAGTGTCCCACGGCCTCGTTTTCTTCACTTAGCCATGTCATTGGCATTTGGAAATGAGGGCCAAAATGGTTACTGAGTTCCCACTCAGTAACCATTGTGGGTCCCCCCACGGTACACCATAGATGGTACAGGACGGGGTACAGGCATATCGAAAAGGAGATGGCAGCACGGCTTGGACGCATTCTATGCAAAATGGAAAAAAAAAACAGTTTTTAATGATTCACGGTTAGTTTCACTAGACTTAAATCGGCCGGGATATAAACCGTGATATCGAAATATTGAATAAAAAAATATTTAAGGTAAATAAAATAATAGGTTTATTCATTTATTACCAGTTCTTGCCCGGAGATCTACGATATTTGTCATAGAATATAAAGCTAGGGATACACTAGGCGACAAATCGGGTGAAGTGGCGCGACATTGCCGAACTTCACTTCACATGTCTTGCAGTCTGCCACTCGACACGTGTCGCTCGACATTTGTCCCCTAGTGTACTCGTATATGGCTTAAAGATCGAAGATAAATGTATCATTATGAATCAAATTTACGAGAAAAATCTCAAGAAAGGTCTATAAATAAGTTATGAATAACTTTAGTTTCGACACAACTATAGTACCTATAAGTTATATACAACGTGTATCTACTCTCTGGACATTGACCGAGATCCCGAGTAAAGTTCCTTCTCAGGAATGTTTTAATATGGTAAATTATTTGATTAGATAAACATTAAAAAAAAATTAAGCTAAATTAATTCAAATAAATCATCATATTCATTCTTATAGCATGTCATTTCACATTAATATTTATTTTAGGAGTAAAAATTAATTTTGCTTGCCATTTTGTGGCTAAAATGTAATACTACTCAACAATAATCTACCTAGTACCTACCATCTTATGTATATCATGTTTGTCGCAATAAAGTATTTCATTCATTCAAAGTATTTCATTCATTCAAAGTATTTTATTCATTCATTCATTCATCAATTAATAGGAGCATACTATACTATTAGTCGTTCACAGTGAGGAGAATATTAAAGTGACTCTTTAATTACCGTGCATCTACTGACGGCCCGATTCGAAATATAATTAAGACACGTTCAAGATCTTGGAAAGATCTTTAAAAGATCGATAACTAAACGACATGTCAAAATTGACGTTTATTTCGATTCCGCAGTGATCCCAATAAGATCTGTCTACGATATTTCTAACGTCAAAGTGACATTGGTTGCCCGAATCGAGCTACTTCTGTCAAATATACGACATACAAACGATATCTAAATGAGAACTTATCTATACCAAAACTTATCGTTATCGTATTTCATTCTTCGAATTGGGCTGATACAGGCTGTTTCGAAGTAAGGTCAACTCGGCGAAGACCGTCTGCCGGCGAAGGCCGTCTAGCAAGAATTACAGCAAATTTTGTACAGCTACGAGGATGGCAACACAATTTACGTAATGATAAAACAGTTCTAGTTCTTATAAATTTACACAGATGGCGCTACCTCTAGCATGAAGAGAAAAACCAGCCTTTCAAGTTTAGTCAGGTTGGCAACTCGTATTGGGAGTACAACACGCTGTCGTAAAATTTTTTTTTAAGTGATTAAACTGAAGTGTTTTTAATATCGATACAGGTAAGTCTATTCTTTATTAATGTATTTATATGAATATTATATTACAATAACCTTAAACTGGTTATTTCACGAAGATATTTCTGGTGGAAAAAAACTAACCTCAAAATGTAGTAGTGTCGAAGTCCGTCAAAAGTTTGGAGGCTAATATCGTCATATGCCGGTCTTCACCGTTTTCAGAAGTTGCCAACCTTTTCTGTATATGTTTTTTTTATTTATTATTGACCGTAGCGTTAGCGAAGATCTACGTTTTGACTCGGGCATTTTGCATCCTCTACAGGTCGCAACTCTCAACCGATTCTCGTGAAATTTTGTGGCCAGATTTTAAGATTTAATAGACTTTTTTGTCGATCTAATTTTAGATTTTTTTTTAAATGTAGAGTTTCATAAAGAACTTAAGCGCCAATAATGTCTATGGCGCTTATGACTATTATGAGTTTAACTGTGATAATGATATTTTTCATTTTTACATTTTCTAAACTTAACGCGTCAACAGCTCACAGAGCCACTAGTATATAATATATAGTTAACTAGTATACTTGCTCAAAATGTGACAAGAAAAGGTCGTGGACAATGGACATACTTATAAAATTCTTGATAGAGCAGTCGCCATGGAATTTAAGATCGTGAGACTAAAAATGCCATATCTTAAAGGTGAAAACAGTAAGGGACCAACCTTGGTCAGCTGTTAAGCATTTTGTGTCTGTCTACCTCGAAATAGTTTATATGAATCAGCAGTTTATTTCACTGATGAATGTTATCACTTCCATTTCAATGCAATATACATTTGCTACTTTTTGTGGTATTCTTGGCCTCAATTTTTAAGAGTACTTAAATCAATACTCGTTTAGTATTTTACTTAAGAATTGTATTGATTAAAATACATTTGTATTGATCTCAATGTTTGATCTCATTGTTTTATTAATACTTACCTGCGTGTTTTCGACCCCTGTATGGCGATGTATGCCGGTCTTACCCGACAAACGAAACTTTGCATGAAATTAGCCATAATAAACCCTATTCTTGACATATTAGAGTCTACATTCAGTTGTTATTGTAGTTCGCACTCGTACAAACATCTATAATTACGTAGGTTGCCTATGTGTAGGTAAATTCGCCATTAGACGATCTTAGCCGACATTGGCGCTGAGTTCGTCCATTGCGACGTGTTTTAAAAACGAGTGTTTATTTCACTATCCGATGCCTTAAATGAGAATTTGGCAAGTTTAATTAGAAACCAACGAAATATTTTATCAACTATTTTCAGAAAATTTTACTTTCAGGCAACAGGATAGCTAAAATTTGTCAATTAAGTTCTTTTTAAATAAAGTATGCCGGTCTTTGCCGAGTTGACCTTATTAAATCGTAAATCATTCATTTCTTCGTTAATACTGTGTCGTTTGGAATGAGACTTTGTACATAGGTTAGAAATACCCTAATCCCCTACATACCCCCCTAAATACCCTTACCCAGAGGGTAGAGAGTAGAGACACGTTGAATAGTATAGTTGTAGTTGTGGAAAAGAAACTAAAATAAGTCTTTTAGGACACCAAAAAGTCACGAACGCGAAAGTCAATCGCCGTATTTTTATAGTGCAATTGATGTTGTTTTATTTTATAAGTAAATAAAATGCCTTTAATGAGCCTCAAAACATGTAGATTTAAAGAATAAACATAACATTTTACGATCAAAGACATTCAATTTTATGTCTTTGCTAAATTAACAGTGTCAACAAAGTCTTTCGTAAATGGAAAAGGAATAATGTTATTGTCATGGTTACCAAACTACTGGTTACATGGTTTAACTAATCTAAACTATAGAGTAATTAAATTACTGCCAACAAAGGTGAATTGGGTACTTGACACATGTTGAATATTATAACAAAATTTAGTTAAATGGATAGGAAATGAGCCATCCATTATAAAAAAAAGTGTAATTTAAAAAAATATACTGAGATTATAAAAAAATACAAATTTTTTGTCCTTCGAAAATATAAAAAAAAAATAGTACCATTCGATTCCATCCATTTTATTGAAAAATAAATTGTATGACAACTATACACATAAACGCAATATTTCAAAGTCAAAATGGCAATTTCCTTGATCTTCCATACATTTAGGACAGACTTATATAATGTGACGTCACATCATGCTATCATTTTGTTAGAGGCGTTTCAATCGTCGAGTGCGAGCGTCAGACTTTAACTCTCATTTCTGACCTTTGTGTTGCTTAAGTGCCATGAGTCCTATATAGACATTTGATCCTCAGGAAAATCAGGATCATTTTACATTATTTACAAAAAACTGTCAAGTAGCCAATTCTAATAGGTACAGTCAGCATCAATAGTTCCGGATAACTTTTCTAAATACAGATAAATCTCTAAAATTTATATTCAAAAGTATATCTTTTACAGTCTTAATTGTTCTACATATAGAATCACCACATTTTGTTAAGGTGTTACAGAATGGTAGATACTTTTGAAACCTTGTTTGATCCGCTACTTTTGATGCTGACTGTACCTGTTTCTTATAAGAACACAACACACACAAACATTTTTTTTTCCAGAACATAAATCGAGTTATGTAAATAATTTTGATGTGATTTTTACACGCTTTTATTTAACTTGCCCTGTTAGTATGTATGGGACAAATCTTGCAAGTTAAATTTGACCCACTTCCCGGTTTCCGATGAAGCGGAAAACTTGCATACATATGTAAGTCGGGTGACAATGCAATATTGTGGTACCATCAAGCTGATCTGATGATGGAGACAGGAGGTAGCCATAGGAACTCTGTGATAAAACAACGCAACCTAATTGTGTTTGGGGTTTTTAGAATTGTCTCGATGAGTATTAGTTGCCTGTGGAAAAAGAGTACAGTCAGCGATAAAAGCTTGTACTAAACATGAAATTTTTGCCTCAAACTTATTAAATCGATGTTTAGAAGAGGATGGTTTTCCGGCTGAACTTCGTAATGGCGAATAATATTTATGCTTTTTTCTCTTTAATGTTGTTCTAAGTGCAATATTGATACCTTATTATGCAGTGAATTAACGTAGAAGTGTGCAGCTAATTAAGAATTAGTCTTCAAACGCGCGTACCTACCATTCTTTAGTTAACACCCGTCATTTCATCGTGACTGTAAAGTCTAAATGTGGCAATTCATTGTAAAGTCCAAATGTGGCAATTGATTGTAAAGTCCAAATGTGTCAATTCATTGTAAAGTCCAGCTATCACTTTAACTACTAAAAGCAACTACCGAACAACACACTTTTTGATATTGGCGAAATAATCATAAATTTTATGGAAACCATAAAGGTATGTACAGTATGAATTATCTCAGATGATTTTTTCGCCTTAATCCCGCTGTAAGCTGTTAAACAAAAAGTATTAGCAATTAAACAATAAGATTAAGCAAGTTTTAAAGGCAATTTTAGCGTTCTACTTATATGGTTCAAATTCAAATAACTGCATTCGGAGATAACACGTTTGGATAATGTAGTACGACGTGTTGCTTCCCTGTCACACTTACGTACGAATTCACAAGTGCGACAGAGAGGCAACACGTTGAACGTGGTTCGCGGTAGGCCCTTAGGTACGAACATTCGGAGACAACAAAAAGCTGTTACATAAATTTGAACCATATGTATAGAACGCTAAAATTACTTTTTGAACTTGCTTGATCCTTATAATTAATGAGAAATTAGGTAGCCACCGCAGTTTACAAAAGAAACAATTCATTTTGTTGAACAGCTTAGAGTTTGGGCCAAAAAATCATTTCAGATAATTTATACTATAGTAAAATACAGTTGATTAGCCTTCCTCCTTCTAAGCAGCAGAAGAAATACACGTTGGTGACCACACCTGTACGCCCACGGTGTTATTCTGACGATAATATGGTAACTAAATGTACAAATTAAACATATCTTAGCCGGTTGTCAAACAGTTTAAGAAACATTTCGTATTAACCGGCCAAGACTAAAAGTTTTTGATCTCAGACTACGAAAAGTAGAAACGTTTTCGAGGTTCAACTTATGCTGGCCTTTTGAAGGTTCCGTAGTCCATTAGGAACCCTTATAGTTTCGCAATGTCCGTCCGTCTGTCCGTCCGCGGCTTTGCTGTGATCGTTAGTGCTGCTCCTAGAAAGCTGCGATTTGGCATGGATACATAAATCATGCATGGCGTCAGAATGGTAAAATAAATACTACAAGGCAAACAATTTTTGGGGAGCTCTAAAATTTTATTTTTTTCGCTTTAATGCAATGTTGTAGATATCGTTAGATAGGTGTTTCAAAATTAATAAGGATCTCCAGAACTTGTCTGGGTTGTAGTATTTATTTTACCATTCTGACGCCATGCATTATTTATGTATCCATGCCAAATCGCAGCTTTCTACCCCCCCCCCCCCCGGCCCTCTCCCTCTAACTTTTGAACCATGGATCCAAAAATATGAAAAAATGCATAATACCTTAATAAATACTTTCAATGAAAACTGTAGCAAACAATATCGGTCCAGCCGTTTTTAAGTTATTGCAAAAAGTCTTCTAAGTAAAAAGACGTGCAAAGAGCTGCGAAGGTACTCCCTTATGCTTGTAATGTACATGATACTTACTAATAGCCCCCGTTTAACCTATTCTGACAGAATGGTAACTACGGAACCCTACACTGAGCAGGGCTCAACATGAAATGAGTGCCCATTGGCATTTAAAAACACTCGTTGGCTTACAAAACACGGAATACATGGACGGTACAAAAACAAGGCAATATTTAAACAGAATTGCTTATAGAAAGAAAAACAGCATAAGTTTAAACCGTTCCTACATTAATTTACTGTTTTCTTGGCTAGTAAAAAGATGTCTTCCACCCACACTAATAGAAACGAGACACCATTTAAGGCAAGTTACACAATACTTGTTTAAATGGAAACTTGTAAAGATGTCATCGATATGATGGAGAGATCAAAATATTAAACATCTAGATAATGATATGATACAGGCCTGATTATAATACGTAGATATAAATATTCCGATTCAAAATGGCGGTAGAATAAGCCGAAGGAAGTTGGAAAATATACTCATCGCACGGGTTTTTACATTTTATATCTATTAAGTATTCTGAATATTGTTAAACTAAATACACCAATCATAATTAATTAAAGGATTTAATACAATAAAAACAGACATAACTTGGGAAACTCCAATACGGCGCCGCCATTGCCGCGATGCTCATCTGTCAGTCCATGCCACGCTATAGTGATGTGACCATCGGTCCGATTCGAAGAATGAGACACTATAACGATAAGTTCTGGTTTATATAAGTTCTCATTTAGATATAGTTTGTATTTCGTATAATTGACAGAAGCAGCTCGATTCGGGCAACCAATGTCACTTTGACGTTAGAAATATTCAACTTATCTGTGATCTTATTAGGATCACAGCGGAATCTAAATAAACGTCAATTTTGACATGTCGTTTAGGTATCGATCTTTTAAAGATCTTAAACTTGTCTTAATCATTCTTCGAATCGAGCCGATAGTCGCTGGATCGTCCTCATTTCATGACCAGTCACACAGCAATTAAATTTTATTAAAAATTGCATTTAAAATCATTTCCGATGCCAACCATAGTTTCATGTACCAGAAACTAAATAAACCATAAACCCTGGTTTATCTATGGCCATAGACAGCCGTAAGCAACTTCCGCCATTACCGGGCGACACATAAACACCATAAAGCAGTATCCGGAATCGTCCGAAATTTGCAGATATATATACCATTTCTAGGCCTTTTATTGTCTAAGCAATTCTTTTTTTCGTTAGATTCGAATCAAATTTGGCTGGTGGTTTTGAAAAACTATAAGAGAAGGTAACTATCAACCTAAAAAAGTCAATCGTAGGAGCATAGAGATGGTTAATATACATCAAGTTATGTAAAAATATTTTCCATAATATCAATATACAGAGAGAAAAAAAGGGCCTACGTTAGTCTGGAGAAGCGGGCGTCCCCTTTCCTCTTAACATCAGGCGGGTCGTATGCTTGTTTGCCACCGACGTGGTATAAAAAACTAAACTGCATTTAGGGAATCTACCAAAGATACGTCTACGATTACATCCAATCAACGATTTACAACAATAATCCGGGTAAAAGGCATATGTTATCCGATTTACATAAATAATAGCTGCGGTTTGGAGATAAAAATAATTTGAGGCTGAGACGGCGCCAAGCCAGCATTTACATACAAACGACGGGATCCGGGGGCTAGGCGTGAAAGTCAAATGAGAATGAGTTCCGTAGGTATATTTTTTTTTATATAAAACCGTAGCGTTATAGACGGTGCCCGCGAGGGCCGTTAGCATTACGAGAGATTTAACAGTATAAACTTTTTTGGAATTCACCTAATTTCAGAGTTAAAGCCACTTACAATAAAAACATATATTGTTACATATATTTATTGGTTTGACGACCGGTTTGGCCAAGTGGGTAGTGACCATGCCTACGAAGCTGATGGTCCCGGGTTCAAATCCTGGTAAATGTATTCGTGTGATGAGCATGGATATTTGTTCCGGAGTCATGGGTGTTTTCTATGTATTTAAGTATTTATAAATATTTATATGTATATTATATATATCGTTGTCTAAGTACCCTCAACACAAGCCTTATTAACAGGGGTCGGACAAAAAGTGCGGATGACGTCAAACCACTTATAGGATGATTTCAAATAGTATTTTTGATTTTCATAAACAATTATCACTTATCATTTATCAACCTCTTTATTAAACGATATCGCCACTTGAAATGAGTAAGTACGTTTTTGACTGACACATTGTCAATCAGATGAACAATAAATTGACTTCGTTATTGTTTACCTATTGTATCTTCACGATTATATTTAGCTAAAATTTATATTTACTAATGTATAAGAAAACGCTCTAAAATGTCATCTTTACTCAAATATTGTGGCAATCCCACAGACTTGTTCTAACTAATTTCAAATAATTATACCTAATGGGAACAAGTTTCGTGAAATTTATTTTATTCACTACAGCACCCTACCAACTGTATTATTAATTCCATGGATTTATTTAAGATTATTTTGTTACTTCATTAATACTACTTTGTTACTACATGTCACACGGAAGTTTAAATACAATCTCAAACATCATCCTGTGTGCAAGATTACGTCATTTTTACGTCATCCGCACTTTTTGTCCGACCCCTGCTTATTAATATTGAGCTTACTGTGGGATTTAGTCAATTTGTGTAATATTGTCCTATAATATTTATTTATTTATTATTATTACTTAATGCAAAACGCCTTTTTGATGACGATGTTGCCACTATGGGACCTGTAGGGCTAAGATGGTCGGCTGTTTATCCTTTGTCACCATGCCTGTCACGTTCTAACAAGTTTGTAAGTGCGATAGTGACGGGCATAGTGACAGACGATGAAAATGGAACCATACTGCCACCATTGGTCCAAATATCCTTATTGATAGATGTCAAAAAGTGACAAGTAAATACAAATACATACAAAAAAAAGCTTTTTTTAATGATATTGACCTAAACTCTTATAACGTTTTGTTCTTTTTTAACGCCATAACCTTTGGCCTATGCTCTATTCGATGGCGCCACTTTTAGATATTTAACAATTTTAACACAAATCAGCGTAAGAATAAGGATCAAAGTCAAATGGCATCACTTAATGGTGGTAGACTGTTTTAGCCATCAATTTAATTAATAAGCATTGGTATTGACATATACTAGGTAAAATAAATAGCCTTTAAGTTGTTAAACCTGGAATAATACTTTATAAAAGTAGTACAGAATATAAAAATGCTAGTACAGAATATAAAAATGCTAACAATAACAATAATAATTAAAGTCAAATGGCGCTCTAAAAGTTTTAATCATGTATCGAAAGATGGCAGTAAATTTACTGTGTCTACATAGTGTTCTTTGACAGTCCACCTCTATTTCAAATTCTCTTTATGCGTAGCCGACCCTTGAGAACCCTGAATACACGCTTCTTGAAGAACCCCATGTCGTAGCGCAAAGGAAATACCTCAGGAGGTAACTCATTCCACATTCTGCACGTTCTGGGAAGAAACGATGGAGATGCTTTCTTGTTCTTGGTGTGCCATGTATCTAAGAAGTGGGAATGAGCTTTGCTTTAGTTAGAGCCGGCGTAGCTTTATTTGACGTTCCTAAGCGCATTGCCAACACACCTACTACTACTACCGTATAGGTACTTGAAATATATCTTTTATCGGAACCCTACCTTAGTGCTTTTTCACTACCCAAAAACGAAGCAAATAAAAACCAAACTTTACATAACTAAGCAGACCCCCAAACCCGTGGGCTCGTCTGTGCGTGTTTATGGCCCAAGCACGACCAGTTTAGGAAAGAAACGCTACCTCAAATTATTACCATGGTAATGCGCCAGCCGTGGTTTCATTGTTGCGACTGGCTCACGTGTTTTAACTCCGAACATTATACAGTCGCCTTTCGTTACTTGGAAACTCGAAGGACTTTTAAAATATTAGGAATTATCGAGAGTTTGAAATATGAAATGGTTCGAAATTTTTAAGAGAAAACATATAAAAGTTCGAATTATTGAGTACTAATCAATTATTACTTATTAACTGCTGATGTCAACCAGTGGTCCTATTGCTGGTTCTTTATCTTCCGTAATTAAAGGCGGATTTTCCTGATGATCTTTTATGAAACCGGTTTTTTTTTGCAATTAACGCGTCGTTTTTGTTACGAAGCGATGATTTTTTGTTCGAATTACCAAGTGCTTAAAAATGTATTGATTTTTTCGAAATATCAAAAGATGGAACTTTGAAAAATCAAAAGATGGATTTTTTCGAAATATCAAAGGATTCTAGGGAACTAGTAATAAGTTCGAATTATATAGAGGTTCAACTTATCGGTGGTTTGAATTAACGAGACTCAACTGTAGAGTCAGACCAAGATAAGTTGGCAGCAATTTTGTAGCCCGGTGTAAGTGTCAAGTAAACGACATAATTTCATAGAAGTTTGACATTTATAACCCGTGCACCGTCTGATCGCTGACAACTTATCTTGGTCTGACTCTAGTTCGTTTTTATATAATTAGAAAGAAGGTAAGCGATCTTGACGTATCTTTTTATAAAAAAAACACTATTGATATATAATATATAACAATTATACGTCATAAACGATTATTTACATTCTTTTGTCTCATAAATAATATAAACTATTTTTAATACGCCTACTTAATAAATGCATACAGTTAAGAAATTATTAGCAGCTAAAATTAGAGCAAAATAATATTACGCGAGAAGGCGGGTTCCGAGATTATATTTCTTTCATCTTCTTGTCCTGTGTATGTGTGCTTTATGGAATAAATGACATTTCTTTCTTTCTAAATTAGGCACGCCAATGAAAGTCCACCTCGTGAGCCTCTTCCAGGGGATACGTATGTAAGATTCATTGTTAAAAGCTCATGGAATTTCTTGTCTAGAAGTATGAATCTTGCATGTTTTGTCAATCAATTGTATATTACTAATATTATATTCGAGTAACAACCAACTTATTACAGCATTATTGTTACCAATGTGAAAACAACCTTAATGTCATAGAAATAGAGATCAATGTTTTCTTAGCCAAATTTCAATATCCTGGCATAGGTAAATGATGGTTTACTAAAAAAAAAGTTACAATGGAAAATATTTAATTGATTGGATAAATAAGATTGATATAAATATCAGAATGTTCAATATATTGTTAATAATATTATTACAGATTTAAATTTTATTATAAGTTTGTTATTTATTTAGGCAATTTATTTGCCAGCGAGAACTGCTTTAGTTTTTTTTAAAAGGTTTGCTTTGGCGCCAATTTCGATGTTTTAAAAAAGTAGCGCTGATGATTTTCATTATTGATTGTCGAATTTTCATGTTTAATGTATCGATACATATTGGAGGAGAATTAAATTATTTTAAGTAATACAAACTGAAGTCTTTCAATGAAAGTTGTTTCAAACTCCGAAGCGGGAACACTACGTGCGGTTTTCAAAGGCCGAGCCATCTTTTTAAGGAATAAACACCAAATTAATTGAGGAAAGTCCGTGACCTACGTAAGGTGTGGTAAGGTATAGGTAACACTTTGGTGCATTGTTCAAAAGGTGAGTTGTTTTAGCTGTTATTAGTCAGTTAGTTATTATATCAGTTTATTAAAATCAAATCATTGTGTTAATTGACTTTGGTTTATATATCAAAATGTGAATTGAACTAAGTTCTTACCGATATTTTGTATTACGAATATGTTGAATGACGATTTATTTGGGCTCTTTGTTAACTCATAATAATTAAGGAAGAGCGGTGCCTCTTACCACAGGTATTTGTTACTTAAAAAGAGGCGCCAACACTTACAACTGTATAAGTAATTCTTAAACAGAATAAACATTTTTTCATTTTCATTTTCATAATAAGCATTTTCGAAAGGTTATAATATAAAAATATATACATTTCTTTTCATTTTATTTTCTCAATTTTATTATATACGAGTGTTTGTTGACAAACGTAATATTCTGCTTTATAATCAAATTAGGGAATTAACAGACCCGTGACATTACAAGTTTTTGTTATATGACATATGTTAATTAAATGGACGTTGATTTCAGAATAATATTTTGATTTTGACGAGATGCGTGAGCAGCGTGATCGACTGTCGTCGCGCTCCCGGTCGAGGACCAGGCAAAGGCGCGTAAAACGGACACGTTCGAGATTTGAGCGGCGACATCGCGGGCGGTCTAGGCAGGGGCGTTCACAGTCTGAACGTTCACGGTCAGATCGAAGTCTAAGGACGCCTTCGCGGTTCGAGCGACGTCGTGGCAAGCGGACACCGTCGGAGCGGAGCCGGCGCAAGCAGTTGCGGTCGGAGCAGCGCCGTAAAGAGGGGACGCTGACGGAACGAAGCCGACGCGAGCGGTCGGAGTCACATCGAAGTCGGCGTGAGCGATCGCAGTCTGAGCGGCGCGGTAGCGAGCATAAGCGAGACAGAACTTGCAGATCAAAAACGCGGCGTTCGCATGCAAATCGAAAAAGGTATTCAAGTCGATCGAGAAGTCGAGCATCACGTATGACAAACAAATATAACAGTGACCGTAGCGTAATACGATCTAGATCGCGAGTACGATATTCTCGATCGACTGAACGTTCAATATTGAAGTCACGCAGCACGAGACGTTCTGCGTCACGTCGATTTAACTATTCGAGATCAGTTCTATACTCGCGTGGTAGAAGTTATTCTAGATGTAAACGTAATAGTAATAAAGAGCATCACATGCGTTCTAAATGTAATATGCAAAATAGACGTTCATATCCTATGCCTAAAATTGATTGTACTTCACGGGTGCCAAATCCAGTTCCAGAGAACAAATCACAGCTAGATAAAAATAATACGAGTTTCAATGAAAGTGAAAAGGTTGCAGTTACTGGAACGGGATCAATGGCAGCTGTGTCGGCTAATGAGAGTGATCAATGTTCTTCTTTGACAAACAACCAGTTGTTAGAAACCCTTAACAAAACATTGCAAACTATGACAACTGTCGCATCTATGTCACATTCTAAAGGAAAATTTACTAATCTAAACGTTGTACCAGAGTTTGACCCAAATGTTAAGCACCAAACCATAATTAACTGGCTCAATAAAGTCAAAGAATGTGCGGAGATATACGGTTGGAATAGTCAACAAACTGCACATTACGCTCTCCCAAAACTTACCGGTACTGCAAAGCGATGGTACGAAGGGCAACCAACCGTTTTACATTCATGGGAAATTTGGGAAGAGAAGTTGAAATTAGCCTTTCCGTCTAATGAGAACTATGGACACTTAATAAATGAGATGATAAATATAACAGCTAAGTTTGGTGATAATTTAGAAGAATATTTTTACGAGAAGTTAAATGCACTTAATCGTTGCCTGATCACAAATAGAAATGCCGTAGATTGTATTGTTTATGGTATAGAGGACAGGTCAGTTAGATATGGTTGTGAGGCGGCCAGCTTCGATACTACTGACAAATTGTTAGGTTATCTTAAAACTGTCAAGCACGAACGTAATACTAAATTTATTAAACGAAATTGTCTAAAAACAAGTGTAGATTTAACACGGAAAAATCAAAAATCTCTTTTGAAATGTTTCAACTGTAATGAAACGGGTCATACTATACCTCTTTGTAAGAAACCAAAAATAAAATGCCAGAAATGTCTACGTTATGGTCACGATGATCCAAGTTGTTCATTAGAAATTTTAAAGAAATTTAAGGTTTTGGACGTTAAAACATTATGACTGAGTCAAACCACAGTTGAACAAGCCGATGAGAAATTTAGAAAACCAATCCTAGTAAATGGTTTACAATTAAACGGTTATGTTGATTTCGGTTGCCAAGGCACTTTAATACAGGAATCCGTGGCTCGTAAAGTAAAAAATCCGATAGAATGGTCATTTGATAGTCTACCTTTCTTACGGGGATTTGGCAGTAGACTTATAAGAGCTATAGGAAAGTATAAAGTTAATTTAAAAGTTGATAAAGCTGATTTAGAGGTTGATTTATTTATAGTACCAGATTGTTATTTAGATTATGAAATATTAATAGGACAAACTACCACCGAACAGCCACATGTTGAGGTTTATAAAACACATAAGGAGCTGCTAATACAATCTATCAATTCCTGTGAAACGGATAAGCTAATAGTCAAATGTGTGTCAGAAGTTACTATATTTGGAGATGCGTCTATCAAAGTTTATGTTGGTAATAACTTTACGGGTAGTATATTTATTGAAACAGGGCATCGTTTAAATTATAAGCTCCAAATAGGGTCACTTAAAATAGTAAATGGTTTAGGTTACGTTACTGTCATAAATACACGGAATGAAACTACGAAATTCATAAAGGATGAACTTTTATTGCGAACTTGTATAGACCTAAACCTAAACGTAACTCAAGCACAAATTATTGATGTTAGAAAAATTGAAAAGAGTTCTATTACTTTGGATGAATTAAATATAGGATTAGAACTTGATGAAAAGCAGAAATCTGTTTTACTAGAGTTAATTAATGAATATCGAGACTGTTTTGCAAAAGATTTATCGGAACTAGGACAGACTCATGTTACAGAAATGGATATTGTACTTAAGGATACAGAACCAGTAGTTTATCGCCCATACAGACTAAGTCAAATGCAACGATTAGAAGTGAAAAATATGGTTGATGAATTATTACAGTATGATATAATAAGACCGTCAACATCACCATACGCTAGTCCTATAATTGTCGTGAAAAAGAAAACTGGTGATAAGAGATTATGTGTCGATTATAGAGCTTTAAATAAAAAAACCGTTAAACAACATTATCCACTGCCTAGAATTGAAGACCAGATCGACAGATTAGCCGGAAATCAATTTTTCTGTGCTTTAGATTTAGCTTCTGGATATTATCAGATTCCTCTTTCAGAGGACGCAAAGCCTAAAAGTTCATTTGTCACACCCGACGGACAATTTGAGTTTAACAGAATGCCTTTCGGTCTGGCCAACGCACCGGCGGTATTCCAACGAGCTATAAACTTAATATTAGGAAATTTACGATTTGATACTGCGTTAGCATACATGGACGATATACTAGTACCATCATCTAATTTCAATGAAGGCATAAAAAGACTGAAGTTGGTATTTGAAAAACTAAGATCAGCTAACTTAACACTTAAACCTCAAAAGTGTTTCTTTTTTCAAAAACAGGTTGATTATTTGGGCTTTGAAGTTTCAGGAGAGGGTATTAAACCTGGCTTTAGAAAATCAGAAGCCGTTTCCAATTTTCCTACTCCTAAAGATGTTCACAACGTAAGGCAATTTATAGGTTTGGCAAGTTTTTTCCGACGATTTATAAAAGGATTTGCAGAGATTGCCAAACCATTGACAATGTTGTTAAAAAAAGAAGCTAAATGGATATGGGGTAATGATCAGGAAAATGCATTTAATAAGTTAAAAAGTGCCCTTACATCAAGACCTGTATTAGCTTTGTATAACCCTAAAGCCGAGACTCAAATTCATACTGATGCTAGTAAGTCAGGCATTGGTAGCGTTTTACTTCAAAAACAAGACGATGGGCTATTTCGACCAATAGCATATTACAGCCGCCAGACATCTCCCGAGGAATCACACTTCTCATCGTATGAGTTGGAGACACTAGCGGTGGTTGCTTCATTGGTAAAATTTCGCCCCTATGTCCTAGGATTAAACTTTACAATTGTGACTGATTGTAACTCTTTGAGGGCAACATTTTTGAAGCGTGATATGATACCTCGAGTGGCTAGGTGGTGGAGCCTAATTCAGGAATATGACTGTGATATAATATACCGATCTGGGCAGGGAATGTTGCATGCCGACGCGCTAAGCCGCAACCCAATTTCAAATGACCGCGGAGTGGTTAAAACCATAGAAGCATATGACGTTATGAACATTGATAATGACTGGTTGGCAACGGTTCAATATGATGATACCGAAATACGTAGAATTAAGGATATACTTACAAATACAGAATATGATGATGTAGTAGATATTCGTAAAGATTTCACAGTGAAACGAGATCGTGTGTATAGAAATACGGATGAAGGATTAAGATGGGTTGTACCAAAGGGTTGCCGATGGCAAATTATGCAAAAGAATCATGATGATATTGGACACCTTGGCTTTGAAAAGACATTTGAAAGAATAAAACAGCACTACTGGTTTGCTCGCATGCGTCAGTTTGTTAAGAAATATGTTAACGCCTGTCTCGAGTGTGCACATAATAAACTACCATCAGGAAAAAAACAGGGCTATATGCATCCAATACCAAAAGTATCCAGACCCTTCCACACGATTCACATAGACCATGTTGGTCCATTTGTTACAAGTAAAAAGAAAAACACACATATATTAGTAATTATTGATGCCTATACCAAATATATAGTACTGAAACCTGTGAAAACTACAAAATCGAAATATTCAATCGCGGCGTTAGAGGAATATTTTAATTTTTTCTGTCCACCGTTTAGACTAATAAGTGACAGAGGGAGCTCATTTACTAGTGCTAGTTTTAAAGACTTTATGAAAAGAAAAGGAGTGAAACACATTTTAAACGCCGTAGCCTCTCCACGAGCGAATGGCCAAGTGGAGAGATATAATCGAACAATATTAGCTTCTCTTACAGCCCAAAATCACGGGAATGATGAAAGACTCTGGGACGAAAAGCTTTCTCAGGTACAATGGGGATTAAATAACACTGTTAACAAAGGAACAGGCAAATCTCCTTCGGAAGTTCTTTTCGGTCTGACTCTAACGGGCATTAATGAAGGTCCATTAATATCAGAAATATATCCAGATATTGCAGACAACGATGCTGAACTAGACGTTTCTAACAATCTGGAGAATATTAGGAGTGAAGTAGACACGCACGTTGTTAGAATGCAACACAAGCAAAAAGATCACTTTGACAAAAAAAGAAAACCTGCCCCCAAATATAAAGTAGGAGACTTAGTTCGTGTGGAGAGAGCTTCGCACGTAACGGGAAAGAGTAAAAAACTTCTTCCCAAATTATCAGGTCCATACAGGATTACGAATGTATTTGACAATGATCGATATGAAGTCGCGGACACACCTATAACAAAAAAAGGATCAACCACGTACAAAGGGGTTTTTGCAGTAGATAAAATTTTTCCCTGGTTATGTTATAAAAATATTTCAGAGGGTTCGGACACAAATGAGAGTGATAATGAGCAGTTTACAGAGTAAAAACATTTCATATTTCCTTAAACATAAAAAAAAAATGCAAAGGTAAATATAATGTTATTTATGAAAAATTTATACCTAAGCATGTAATAGTAGGCACGGCCGTCAGAAACGTGTACGTGTGTAAGTATATATTTTACCAGACACGGCCGTCAGAGACGTGTACGTGTATATCTGTTATCAGGCACGGCCGTCAGAGACGTGTACGTGTATGTCTATTTTCAGGCACGGCCGTCAGAAACGTGTACGTGTATATCTATTATCAGGCACGGCCGTCAGAGACGTGTACGTGTATATGTATGTATTTTATCAGGCACGGCCGTCAGAGACGTGTACGTGTATAATTATATCTATTTTCAGGCACGGCGGTCAGAGACGCGTACGTGTATATTTATTATCAGGCACGGCCGTCAGAGACGTGTACGTGTATATCTATTATCAGGCACGGCCGTCAGAGACGTGTACGTGTATATGTATGTATTTTATCAGGCACGGCCGTCAGAGACGTGTACGTGTATAATTATATCTATTTTCAGGCACGGCGGTCAGAGACGCGTACGTGTATATTTATTATCAGGCACGGCCGTCAGAGACGTGTACATGTATATTTATTTATCAGGCACGGCCGTCAGAGACGTGTACGTGTATATCTATTATCAGGCACGGCCGTCAGAGACGAGTACGTGTATATCTTTTATCAGGCACGGCCGTCAGAGACGTGTACGTGTATATGTATGTATTTTATTAGGCACGGCCGTCAGAGACGTGTACGTGTATAGTTTAGTACATTAGTTTACTGTAAAGCGCAGTGTAAGCTAACAGCACAATAAAGTTACTGCTAATAATACCAATTGATGTTATTTTGATTTTGTGATGATAATTTGTACAAGACAACTAAGTTACATCACGAGGACGTGATATTTTCATCAGGATGGGCGAACTGTAAGATTCATTGTTAAAAGCTCATGGAATTTCTTGTCTAGAAGTATGAATCTTGCATGTTTTGTCAATCAATTGTATATTACTAATATTATATTCGAGTAACAACCAACTTATTACAGCATTATTGTTACCAATGTGAAAACAACCTTAATGTCATAGAAATAGAGATCAATGTTTTCTTAGCCAAATTTCAATATCCTGGCATAGGTAAATGATGGTTTACTAAAAAAAAAGTTACAATGGAAAATATTTAATTGATTGGATAAATAAGATTGATATAAATATCAGAATGTTCAATATATTGTTAATAATATTATTACAGATTTAAATTTTATTATAAGTTTGTTATTTATTTAGGCAATTTATTTGCCAGCGAGAACTGCTTTAGTTTTTTTTAAAAGGTTTGCTTTGGCGCCAATTTCGATGTTTTAAAAAAGTAGCGCTGATGATTTTCATTATTGATTGTCGAATTTTCATGTTTAATGTATCGATACATATTGGAGGAGAATTAAATTATTTTAAGTAATACAAACTGAAGTCTTTCAATGAAAGTTGTTTCACGTATGATGTTTTAAATATGAAAACGTAGTTCTTATTCCTTATTCAGAGGTTTTAATCAGCGGTGGCAGCATGGTTCCATTTTTATCACTTGTCACTACGCCCGTCACTTTCGCGCTTACTATTGCGACACATTGTTAGAACGCGACAGGCATGGTGACAAATGATAAAGAGCCGACCATCTTAGCCCTACAGCAGACTTTACAATAATACCCCAATGCTTTTACAATTTTTCTTGCTTGACAGATAGAGAGTGAAGTTGTGTGTCACAGATAATACTTATCAACCTAACGCGCCAAAGGTATAGCTTTTGGCGGGATTTCGATAACTGTTATTATAAATAATATGACAATCACTTAATGTACACTGTTTTTGCCATCAATTTAATTAACAAGCATTGTTATTGAACTTTACAGGGCTGGCACAATAGATCACTGCCTGGTCGACGTGGCATTCAGAGGCCCACAAACTCCAATAATAATAAATAAAATTGGTATTGACATATAGGGTAAAGGCACCTATTACCGTGGTAGTTAAGGAACTTTTCAAAAGAGATCCAAAAATTAAGGGTATCAATGCTGTCTAACAGCCAGGAATATTTTTTTTTCATCAGAGCATTTAATGAACTTTCCGTTTCACACGTTTTTGGATTCATTTTGGGTTATTATATGTATTAAAATATTTTTTGAAGCCAAAATGACCAAATCTTCTATTACCGTGGCAAGGGACAGGCTGTGATTCTATTATCGCGAATTGAGCTTTCATTACCGAGGGTACAATTGGCATGATTTTTCTGCAATCGTTAACAGAAACCAAACTCAAAATTCGAAACCTAATACCGAGGGTAAAACAATAATAACGACGTGGGTTCTGTATATTATTTTTGTGTCATTAAGTTTAATAATGACACAAAAATAAAAAATAAAACTATAGGAGTATGTTTAAAAATAAGAGATATATTCGAAGAGATTATAATTACACTTTGGCACAATCAAATACTATTAAATAGTTAACTTACCAAGTACCCAGGAGTACCTGTATAACAATTTATAAGTTGAATGTTTTACATGTAAAACAACAAAAATTATTGTTAGTAAAGTTTTACTAAGGACGTATATGACAAATAGGCCTGCCTGTTATTAAATAAAGTGATTTTTATATGCTATAAAGATTGATAAGAGTTTGTCTTACTGACATAATTAGCTGCACAAAAAAAAAACAAGTAAGTAACATTTTCTCATAAGGCACAGCGTAAATTATAGTCGAAATTTTATAAGCTGGACGTTTACCACCTGAGTGAAAGTTTACCACAGTGAAATGGTAAACGTCCACCTTATAAAATTTCGACTATATATAAAAACATGAAAATTTTTAATTCTAATATTTTTGATAAGGTAATTAAGTTAAATAAAGTCTCTCACATATTATGTGTTATAATTTACCCGTTTATAACTAACAAATCACAGTACTTTTCTTATTGTTGATTCTTATAGCTAAAAAAAATCATGTCTGAGATTTTGGACTACTGTATAAATAAAATTATATAAAAAAAAAATCTAATCGGAATTGTCCGGCAGTTGGGTACCCTTCCTTGTCTGTCAGAGTAATAACTGAATCAGAAAACAGAAGAATTTAAATCTGATAATGATAACTGAAGTCTAAATTTTATCAACGAAATCTGTACTTGCGGTACCCTAAATGCGATATTTCAATACAATACCAAATAGTCACTCGGTAATAGATAACTCTTTAATAGCCTATTACCGACCCATTCGATATTTCTCTGGGTCGGTAATAGATTTCTATACATTCTATTACCGAGGGTAATATGATCATACCATCGGTAATAGGCTTAATTTGGAGTTTAATTAAACCTAATTCCGACCCATAAAAAGAATAAAACACAGATGTTTTTTCAAATCAAATCAAACACGTATATTACAAGCTTCTTGTAAAGAAAAAATCACATAACTGGCAAGTAAATTTTAGGTTTTAACTCAAAATAATAAAAAGTTGACAGATTAAGGGTTCCCATAGAAACAAGGAAATCGGTGCTGAAGTTTTTGTTAAAAATTAAGGGTTAGTTGAATACTTTCCATACCACGGAAATAGCTCTTTAATAGCGTGAAAAGATCAAGATTGGAATAAATAAAAGAAATTATAAAATTGATAATTTGTACCAAAACTAAAGAGTAAATAACAAAACTACCACTTTTTCTATTACCATGGCATACCACGGAATTACTTACCACAGAAGTAATTGGCGCCTATCACCGCTGTATTTTATTTTCAATTTTAAACGTATTTTCCGGTCAAAAACTAAGTTAAAAGTAATTCAAAATCGTGTAGAAAACAATACACAACCTCTTAAAAGGCATTGCACTAGTTTATTTGCCATAACTATTACGTAAAACACTAAGTAAGATTGGAGTGCACTTACCTGTGGTGTCACGCGTCTGTATGGAACAACCGGTTCTTGCGCCGCCGTCGCACAAACTGACGAATCGCGAGTTTTTTGTTACACTCACACAAATGCACACTAATGGGCACGATAGACCAATGAATGAGCTTGTTTTGTGTATGCTTTATTTCTTAGAGAATAGATCTGTTTGCTTGCAAAATGCGTATTTGTAAACACCGCGGTGTTAGACGTCGATTTTGATACCCGCGTTAATAGCCGCCGTTACCCTACTAGGTAAAATGTTTAGCCTTTAAGTTGTTAAACCTGGAATAATACTTTATAAAAGTACAGAATATAAAAATGCTAACAATAATAATATGACTGCGCCATTTCTCGAAAATGGTTGGACACGGCGCGGATAGTCCAATGGTTCCTCTCTCTGCAGCCCTGACCACCGGCAGCTTGGGCCTTGCCCCGCTGGCGGCAGACTAGGTTAGTTGTTTACATCTTTTTTGTATTGTTTTGTAAGTGTTTTCATATTTTACTTTTATATTCACATTATAAATGACCGAATCTAAGACCATAAATGAATAAATGAGGAATAACACTTTTGACACGCATCCGCTATCTCCAGTGAACAAGATGCATATAACTGCGTCGAAATATCGGGAGCTCAAAACAAAAACAATACCAGTGGTAATCAGTAATCACGGTTTATATCCCGGTCGATTTCAATCTAGTGAAATTCGGTATAATATGATAATTTTGTATGATGGGCCTAACGAGATTATCATAGTGCTTCATTCATCTGCTCCAACGAAACCGGCGCCTATAACCAGTACGATTGACACGCATCGACACGACACCGTTACGTTGTCAGTTTAGCTTTCGGCTACATTCGACATGCACGACATATGACTACGATACAGAATACACATTTATAGTTCGTGTCATCCACGATGACGCGCAGATTTGTCGAATCTAACCTTTAATAATATGGCAATACGTGTCAAGGCACGCGTTGTCGTGAATGACACGATCTCTAGACGAAAGTGGACGAACCGCCTTTTCGTACTTTTCCCCATTGTCCTCTCTGGATTTATAGAAAATATTTTAACAACAGGGTTGTTTCCATCTACAAATCTTAGGGCAGAATTGTATCCCAATAATTTCTTTTGGATTATAAGAATATGTTAAACTACTTTTAGGGGACTTGTAATGACCATATTTTTGTAAATATTTAATTTAAAATATCTTTTGGCACACGTCACGTGACCAAACTCGAAACGTCTTTGAAGATTCTGATGACGTCACAACTCTCGGATTGACACTGTTGACAGTTAGGCGATAAACAACAAATGACAAATGTCAGTTGACAGTTCGTATCTTCTACGTGTGTATGTAGTTATGTGTCAAACCGTAAACTGTGACGTACACAATTTTCAAAGAGCGTTTTGGGCGCGAAAGCATCTGTCAATATATATTTTGTTAATTTAACATATTTAAAGCCGTTTTAGTATAAAAATTGAATTTTAGGGCAACTTTTAGTTAATATAGAACGTAATACAAGCGTTTCAAAAAATTGGAAACAACCCTATTTGATGTAGGTGTAACACAAACACAGCTATGGGTTCTGTACGTCCCCGGCAGGTTCGGCCGAATTTCACCTTCCCATACAAACGGGGAGTTTCGTTCTTATTTTTTTCTACTCCCGTACTTTTATTTGTCATTTAAAGGGTCGTGCACACATCTTTAAAACCCTGTCTTATAGTTGTCAAGACACGTCTTTAGTCTATTCCCCAAAAACGCATTTGTGCATACATGCAGTATCTTTTTGGTACTTTTCAGTATTTCGTGTAAGACCACTTAAAAAGTATTGTTCGAAATACATTGTTGCCAAACTTATTTTAAATGTCATATCTGACAAATAAGTGAACCATAGACAAGATTTTTTTATTTCATTCATTCATTTTCCCGCCCATACACTCCATTCTTTGCTACTTCTTGAATGTGGTAATGGTAGTACTCGATAAAAAAATATCTTTTGTGTTAAAAAAACAGTGTCTTTCAAGTTAAAATGGATGAAGACAAAAACTAACCCCCTTATTCATAAATGTGTACTAATGTTACGATGCCGCTGATCATCGTTTGTCCCTTTCCCACGTATTAGTATGATGGTAAGGGACAAACGATGATCAGCGGCATCGTAACTTTAGTACAAGTTTATAAATAAGGGGGTTAGTGTCTACGCCTGAAGAACTATCAGTGATGGCCCAAGAAGACACTAATAAATTGCTGCCTTCAAAATCGCGATAGATGACATGAAAAATATTTGTTAAAATTACAGTTTTATTTCAAAGTAAGAGCTTGGTCGTAGAAAAAGTATTATATGCAACGTTGTTTAACAGTTTAACTGAGTCAAAAATACTCGTGGCGTCTTTATTATTACTCACGCCACTCGTCTTTTTAGGGTTCCGTAGCCAAATGGCAAAAAACGGAACCCTTATAGATTCGTCATGTCCGTCTGTCTGTCCGATTCTGTCACAGCCACTTTTTTCCGAAACTATAATAGCTATACTGTTCAAACTTGGTAAGTAGATGTATTCTATGAACCGCATTATGATGTTTACACAAAAATAGAAAAAAAATAATAAATTTTGGGGGTTCGCCATACTTAGAACTGAAACTCAAAAAATCTTTTTTCATCAAACCCATACGTGTGGGGTATCTATGGATAGGTCTTTAAAAATGATATTGAGGTTTCTAATATCATTTTTTTCTAAACTGAATAGTTTGCGCGAGAGACACTTCCAAAGTGGTAAAAAGTGTCCCCCCCCCCCCCCGTAACTTCTAAAATAACAGAATGAAAAATCTAAAAAAAATATATGATATACATTACCATGCAAACTTCCAACGAAAATTGGTTTGAACCAGATCTAGTAAGTAGTTTTTTTTAATACGTCATAAATGGTACGGAACCCTTCATGGGCGAGTCCGACTCGCACTTGGCCGCTTTTTTTACCTCTCTTAAACAACGGTTGCATAAAATACTATAAAACTACTTGTTGGAATGTAATGCAACTTTGCACATACCATGACATCATACACACCGTGTTTTTTTTTCGTTAATTTCAACGGTGCATCCCTAAGCTTAAATTAAGTAACTTTCTCAAATTCGGAAACTCCATTTCGGAGATACTTAATAATTATTTTTTATCTTATAAGGCCCTTACGTGCGTGTACACTAGCCTTAGGGCCTGTTTACTTATTGATTAGTGTTTACTACGAGTTGATACATTTGCTACTAAACGTAAGTACTATCTCAGACGATCGACGTTCGAAATGACATTGATAATTATGTCTCAGTTTTCAGTTGGTTAAGGTAAATGTAATGCCCGTGTCACAATAACGCTACGAGTATATGTAACATTTAATTACTTTTTATAGAAAAGATATATATTTTCTTTGAAAATTAACTATGCCATTTAGTTTCCTTAAACGTATTACCGATACCCCAAAGTTAACGGAATTCAATAAAAACACGGTGTATAGTATATCTAGTCCTGTAATTAGTTTATATATATCTCCAGTTCATAAAACAAATGAAATAGAGCAAAAACGAGTTTTGTATGAAAACTTAAATTCACTGTATTTTAACTATGGCATCTAAGGTACTAAGTACAAAGTTTCAGAGTAATCTTAGCTAATCCTTTTAAAATGAGAGTGTAACTACATTTGCATTGAGAACCTTGCTGGGGACCCTCAATTTATTTGTTCTTTAAATTTGTCATTATCATAATAGTATTCGAGATCAAAGTTTTTTAGGATTCATATAACATATTAGTGCAGTGGTGGGCAAAGTACGGCCCGCGGGCCCGCGAAAGGGTTTTATCCGGCCCGACGAAGGTCGTTCGAAATAATTTGTATATGGCCCGTGAAGTAATAAAAATATATTATTGCTGCAATTTTGGCCCTCCTCTGAAATTTAATAAGTTTCTGGCCCCCCATGAAAAAAGTTTGCCCACCACTGTATTAGTGGCTAGCCTATATAGGGTCACTAGTGTACAGTCAGCATCAAAAGTAGCGGATCAAATATGGTTTCATAAGTATCTACCATTCTGTAACAGCTTAACAAAAACTGATGTCTTTAATATAGAGCAACAAAGACTATAAAAGATATACTTTTGAGCGCGTTGTTTCATCCGTTACTTTTGATGCTGACTGTACCACTGCACTGGCCCATTGCTTATACTTTATATGTTCATAAAATACGCCAGTAGGGCTTAGTTGGTCGGCTCTTTATCATTTGTCACCATACCTGTCACTTTCTAACAAGTATGTAAGCGCGAAAGTGATGGGCATAGTGACAAGCGATAAAAATGGAACCATGCTGCCACTTTAGGTTTTGTAACTATATCGCAACAAGGGGTGCTCAACCACTTAGAAAATTTTAATGTTTTACGATCACCTCTGACAATGTAGGTACAGATGTTAGAGTGCCAAAAATATGTATACGCCTTAATATATGGACAATAAGGTCGTGTTCGTGTATACATAGATGTTCGTGTCGATATTTTCAGACGTGACTGTATGAAATTCAAAGAAATATATATTTATTACATGTTAGATTTTTATTTATATCATTGAAGTCATACTATTTGTACATGTGTTTTAAAAGAGAGTATCACATTTTTATTTTTACCAATTTTCCTAAATTTTTAAAACATACAAGTTCGAGTATTTTTATTTTATTTTATTTTTTATTCAAACAGATTACATTACACAGTATTACAGTGAGACACTAAGGCACTGTGGAATGCATACAATATAATTACTAATATCAAATATCAAATATCAAACATTTATTCAGCAAATAGGCCACAGGGGCACTTTTACATGTCCATTTTTACAAACAATAAATTAAAAAAAAAACAATTACAAATATCGAATCTATGAAATAATAAATACTTTATTAGACTGTCTCTAAATGTCAAATTACACAAAAAAAACTATGATAAAAAAATAAAACCATAAAATACTAAAATTCTTTAGAGATGTATAAGTCTCTAAGTGTCAGAGATAAAATATAAAAAATATATTAAATTATCCTTAGAGATGTAGAGGGTCGCCAAGGCTTGAATTCTTATATAAATAATTAAAAGACAAAAAAAATAAAACAGACAAGAACCGAATGAAGTGTCTCACGTTAATGTCACTAAACTAAACTATCCAAAAACGTTAACGTAAAGTTGTGTTATACAATAACAAATAAACTTAAATACTAACCGAAGACGCCGCATCATGCCGCAAGCACTTATTTCTCTTATACCAACAAAGATACGTATGTTTACCTTTTCCCTATGCCGAGGTTACCAAAAAAACACAACGTAAAACAATATTTTTTTACCTATTTATTATTTCCATCATAAATTTATTTTATATACTTATTAAGTAGACTCATGTTTTATCCAGCAACCGCTCTTCATAACCTCAAAACAACGACACAATTAAGACATATTTACGGCTTTAATATCCAAAGTTGGCACATCCACATTATAATAAAGCCATCCAAAGCCATCAGACCCAATCCTGGATTTCCCTTACGAGACTCTAAGGACCCCATAAAATTCTATGTTGTAATTTGTATAATTTCGTTACGCCATTTTGAATAGACGGAGGCACAGTAGAGGATACATTTTTCGGAAATTGTAAATGCTTTGAATGGTTGACGATTTCTGCGAATGTAGAAAAGCTTTGGAAATTATTCAAATGAGTATATTAATGATTTTGTAAATTGTAGCAAATTAGACGTTGGAAAATTTGTCAAAGAAATTCGGACGAGATTTTAATCATGGATAAGTTCACATTTTCACGCTTTTAATCTTATTACAAAATTGTTAAATTTGGATAAAATAGCAGTAACTTGTTTTATTAATTGCACGTTTTACAGGTTTTTGTATTAAGAAGGAAGTATATAAGTAGCATCCATACAAAAAGTCCAAACGTTTTTCGACTCCTAAATATTTTCCATTCTCCATAATTTTTTAGCATGTTATTGACACAATGAAAACCAAGGTAGTTAAGTTAACCATTGTTTTTCCAAAATTTGCAAAACAAAAAAAAAGTTAAAAAAAAAAAGCGAAATCTTTATCCCTAGAATATATTATGCTGAAACGATCGACATCAAAATCAAAGTGATTAGTTAAGATTTAGTTAGTGGAAACCGTTTTCTCCCGAAATGGATTTCATAGAAAAATTACCGTTATTTCGTTAGACGTGAAGCTATTCTTCCCTCTTAACTTTTAGAAAATTCTCTAGACTCGATCTGTAATATCGATACATATTTTTTCGTTTGTCGTTTGTCGGTATTACGATTTTCATCTTGACTAAACCCCCTTCCCCAGAACAGCGTCGTAGACATATTTTTAGACCCCAGGTTTGTCTTCTGGTTCTTGTAGTGGCCTAGGCTTTAAGAAACCGTATGTGGCCAGGCTGAAAACTAGTTCCCCCGCCATAATTTTCATATACAGGTGTATATAGCATAAAAAAATTAAATGAGATTAAATTAACCTTTATTTCAAGATCAGGCTCATACAATGTTAGTTAGAAATGTTACATTAAATAACTAACTAAACTGATTGCTTTGGCTCAGCGATCCAAAAAGAATCTTGGCCTCCGAAACGAGAGAACGCCACCTGTCCCGATCCAGCGCGGTTTCCTGCCATGAATTGGCATTCAGCCGACGCAGGTCCGCCTCCACGACATCACACCAGCGGTACCTGGGGCGCCCGATCGGTCGACGGCCGGTGGGTCGCCGCAAGTACGCTTCCTTGACTACGCGATCCTCCCCCATTCTGAGTAGGTGACCGAGCCAGCGAAGTCTGTGGGATTTAGTTACGCCGATGATATTTCATTAAATAACAGAAAAACTTAAAACTATACAAGTAACACAAGCTAGATAGTTACAACGGTTCACTGTTACTGGGCTTGTGAAGTGCGCAACAGTGCACAATATACGGGCAGTCAATCCTGCCCGCCATCATACTTTGGATGATGTTGGGGCTGGCGAGCAATGGGGTTCATACAACCTTCTTTCCGCCATATCGCTCTACAGGACAGGAACGTGTGTTGGCAGTCCTCAACCGTGCGTTTCTCCAGAAACTTCCTGCCTCGCACAGCTAAACTGTGGGATGAACTGTCGGCTGCACTCCCATCTTGCAGGTGTCCATGGACGACCGTGATTATCATCTGGTAATTCGTCTGCTTTATTAGGGTTCCGTAGCCAAATGGCAAAAAACGGAACCCTTATGGATTCGTCATGTCTGTCTGTCTGTCCGTCCGTATGTCACAGCCACTTTTTTCCGAAAATATCAAAACTATACTGTTGAAACTTGGTAAGTAGATGTATTCTGTGAACCACATTAAGATTTTCACACAAAAATAGAAAAAAAAAAAAAACAATAAATTTTGGGGGTTCCATACTTAGAACTGAAAATCTATGGATAGGTCTTCAAGTATGATATTGAGGTTTCTAATATTTAGAATAAATTAAAGACAACACAAATAGGTGGAAAAACAATTAAAAACTTAAACTAATATCATTTTTTCTAAACTGAATAGTTTGCGCGAGAGACATTTACAGTGGTAAAATTTGTCCCCCCCCTCCCTGTAACTTCTAAAATAAAAGAATGATAAAACTAAAAAAAATATATACATTACCATGCAAACTTCCACCGAAAATGGGTTTGAACGAGATCTAGTACGGAGTTTTTTTTAATACGTCATAATTGGTACGGAACCCTTCATGGGCGAGTCCGACTCGCACTTGGCCGCTTTTTTACTTACTCCGTAGGCTCAGCGACCCAAATTGAGACTTAACCTCCGACAGCGTCACTTTTCTCGGTCCTGTACGAATTTTCGCCAATTATCGACTCGAAGTTCACACAGATCCGCCTTCACCATGTCGCTCCAGCGATACCTGGGGCGGCTAATATTATTAGTCCACCAACTGTCAAATCGTGTGTTTCCATGGTAACCGGCAACACACACCAGGCATCGGACGCCCCAGGGGTCTATTTCTCGAACGGTATCAGTCTAATATAATAAAATAGTATTGTTTTATAAGATAAAATACTCAAAGTAAACAAAAATACCACTACTGTGCGTTCCTTGCCTGCGTGTAGCACTGAATACGAGATTTCTCAGCTGAATTAAGATACCTATTAAGCATAGTGCTCGGATTCGACTGATTAAGTTCGGAGATAATCGGGAAATCGGGAATAAGTGCATTGCCAGCTATGGCCGCAAATTACTTTCCTGGTCCAATAATGAGTTTGTTTGCAGAGGTAACTTTCTTTTATTTTTTTCTCAGTCTATGAGGTGGAAAAATATTTTGACTTTAGTATTTTATATAGATAAAAGATCAATTCATCACATCAAATCAAAAGTTTTGCACTTAGTCATATTATGTATGTATTCAAAATTTTACGGCTTAAAAAATATTAATAATACATTTTATCATAGACAAATCGTTATTTCTAAATGAATAATATATAGTTGCAAATATGCTTAACATGAAAACCAACTTGATACAATAATAATTTAAATAGTTTACTTGAAAAATAATAGTTAAAAAATATATTTAAATAATTTTAAAATGTAACATTTAGATGAAGTATACAATTGTAAAATCAAATCAAAATAATATAAATTCAATTAAAGAATAAGTTAATTTATTTTATTGAAATTTATTTTAAATATTAAAATAATCATATTTATATCATCACAGTTAAAGTTAAAGCTAAAGAATAGAATATATGATATTACTTAAGAAAATTATTTACACATGGTTAATATAAAAGGCGATAAACACACATGTTAACACTTTTAAATTACAAAAAAATATTGTGTTTTTTTTTGCAAGCGCCACTAAGCTTCAACAGGCAACACACATCTTCCTCCTGCCCTTATCCCACGTTACGTGGGGTCGGCACAACATGTTCTTCTCTTCCATTCTCCTCTATCTTTCGTCACCTCAGCACTCACTCCTTTCTTTCTCATATCCTCTTTCACACAATCCATCCATCGTTTTTTGGGTCTACCATCCGCTCTCCGTCCATCAACATTCATTCCTAACATTCTTTTTCCTATATGGCATTCATCCCTCCTCATTAAATGCCCACACACACACAGGCAACACACATATATGATGCAAATATCCATACATTCAACTTCTTCTGCCATAAAAGTGCGTCATATGTATTTTTAAATTTTACACCATTTTTTTACAAGTATAATATTTTGACGACCGATCAGGCCTAAGTAGGTAGTGACCCTGCCTATGAAGTCGAAGGTCCTGGGTTCGAATCCCGGTAAGGACATTTATTTGTGTGATGAGCACAGATATTTGTTCCTAAGTCATGGATGATTTTTATGTATTCAAGAAGTTGTATATATTATATATATCGTTGTGTAAGTACCCACAACACAAGCCTTCATGAGCTTACCGTGGGATTTGTGTAAGAATGTCCCTATAATATTTATAATACGAATCATTACATAATATGTTTCAGTGAAAACCAAGGTATTTGTTATTCTGGATATATTTCAAAGACAAATATAAGGATAACAACAAATATAAATATAATTCACAAGTGCCCCTTTTTAGACCAAGGGATTCTTTACATCCGCCTGTACGACCCTTTATTAAGTCCCTTTGTTATAAAATAATGTTCCATATCCGTCCTAAATACTTAAGTATCATAAATCATACAAAACCTTTCCGGGATTCACCATAGCAACTGCATGTTCAAAGGATCATGTTATTACAGCCGCACTGGGCACTGACGAGCAAAGGACTCAAGCTAGCTGTAGTGGTTATATTAAATTTATTTTATACACGTTTTAATTACTAACTGACTGTTTTGTGTGGTTGGTTACTGAGTGGGACCCACGGAACACCATAGACGGTGCAGGACGGGGTGCAGGCAGACCGAAAAGGAGATGGCGGGAGGACTTGGACGTATTGGGTTGAGTGGAGAAAACAAGGGGAGGCCTTTACCCAGCAGTAGGACACAGATAGGAGGCTAACAAAAAAAACACGTTTTAATCAAGACCATACGGAAACTAGACAATATTTGAAAGAAATCAAAAAATAAAATAAAACAAAAATTTCAAATTGACTTTTACACCAGCAGGTTCAGTTCTCCATACAAATAAATTAAATAATAAATAAATATTATAGGACATTATTACACAAATTGACTAAGTCCCACAGTAAGCTCAATAAGGCTTGTGTTGAGGGTACTTAGACAACGATATATATAATATATAAATATTTATAAATACTTAAATACATAGAAAACACCCATGACTCAGGAACAAATATCCATGCTCATCACACGAATAAATGCCCTTACCAGGATTTGAACCCGGGACCATCGGCTTCGTAGGCAGGGTCAGTACCCACTAGGCCAGACCGGTCGTACAAATGTAAATACAATCTCATTTTAAAACGACTAGCTAGATTGCTCTGAAACTTGGTACTTAAGATAAGGTATATCTAATCGTGCAATTAGTTTATATAGTTTCGGATAACATAGTTAAAAAAAATACAGCGAATTTATTTTTTAATACAAAACTTGTTTTAGCTATATTTCGTTTGTTTTATGATCTGGAGCTATATAAAGGACTAGATATTTCTTATGTCATTGTATGTGCAAAGTTTCATTACAATCTAACACGTAGTTTTAAAATGAGAACGAAAATCCATTTGTATGGGAAGGTGAAAATCGGCCGAACTTGCCTGGGACTCTTTAAAAGTCAAGTTTCAATTTTTAAGCCAAACTAATCACATAAAAAAAAACTTAGTTACTTAACTTTAACTATTATTGTTGGACTCTTACAGCGCGGCTGAATGCGACGCGGGCGCCCAACGGCATTCGGAGATCGCCCACGTAGGACACTTCCATAGGTATCAAAGGATTGAATTCACCCGCGCCGCGCCGCGAGTTATTCGCTCAGGCCGCGTAGCCAACGTTACAATCGTTAACGCTCCGTAGCGTAGCATAGTCATCTCTCTCTATCACTCTTACATATTAGTGCGACTGTGACAGTTGCGTTTTGTTCGCCACGGAGCGTGAACGATATGCACGTTGGCTACGCGGGCATGTAAGACACTGCCTTAGGCCCTCTGCACACGTAAGCGCTCGTTCTACGCACGGATAACGATGCGCTTACGCATCTCTTATGCTTACTCTCCGTGTGTTGAGGGCATTCATAGAAAAATATCTCAAGTATGGTTAAGGTTTGAAAATTACCTATTTATATAACATAGGCTCGAGGTCGCTCTACATTGGTTTTCCAAATTCGACTCAAAAATTCGTCGAAATGACAATACCCAACCGGGAACCTTTTGCTAATGGGTTTAAGCGTAATCTCAAAAACGGGACCTCAAGCGTCTTTACAGAGATAACGTTTGTTTGACCGTTGTCCGGAAAGGTTGCCCGGAAACGGACTTATAGTGATGGGACATGTCCAGGAATGTTTCCACCAAGTTTGGCTTTGAGATGTTTTACTCCTCTATTTCTTCGCACGAATCAGGGGGAAATTAAATCCGACTAAAAACATTTTCATGTAGGTAAATTGTTGCCAAGACAATATAGTTGCCATATGGCTTGCACTGTTAAAACACTATCATATCTTATGTAAAGCTAAGCTTCTAACTCTACAAGCCCTAAATCTACACCTTAGTTAAAATATGTAGCTTGGCCGTTTCGTCACGTCACATGGGCGTAGGTTGAAAAGGTTTATTCACTGTCCATTACTTTTCTGTCGCATTATATTACAATATTTGTAGGTACAACGAAGAAGCTATTCATGTGTGTAATAGGTCCACTATCATATACCGAGAATTTTGTTTATCTGGTATAATCCAAACCAAAGTTATGAGGGTCCAAAAAACGACGAAGTGCTTCGAGAAAAGGTAGGGTAAACCTTGCGCTTGGCTTTGTTTGTCTTGATCTTAATTTGGGTTTTTCTATCAAATAATAATATTAATTAAAACTTGTTATTAAACAAATGTGTATATTTTCACCACACCAACTGGTAAAGGCCCTCTTGATTGTTCAAAAACTAATGAGTAAGTTGCATTTTATCCACATGTGGGGCAAAGTAATCAGGTAAGGGCAAAGATGCAAATTTTGAGTCGTTTCCTTATGTTAGCTGGTAGAATTTACTTTTAAATGATGATTTTGGATGATAAATTTTTATTTAAGTGGATTTGATTTGGTTTGATATTTTTTGGTATTTCATAGTTAGTATTTTCCTCGAGTTGGTGTGGTGAAAAATTTTGTGTTTCACTCGGAGGCAAAGTTTTTTTAACCCTCGTGCCTTGAAACCCTCGCAACGCTCAAGAGAAAAGAATCATTCGCTTGCTCGGGTATCAATATTAGCACGAGCGGTTAAACAACGACTTTGCCCCCTTGTAAAACAAATAACTATTTTCTATGTATGTAACCGTATGAGTATAGCTTTTCTTCTCTCTCTACCGATACTCGTACTATCAAGAGAACATCCTCGGGAACGGGACACATCCCTAGCCTAGATTATATCCCTCAAAACCAAAACGGCGCATCTCTATACAGTTTTCGTAATAATAAAGTTTTTTGAAGATGGTTAAACGACTTATGCAGACCCTTTTGTTCTGTGAATGTAAGATTTGTAAGTACGTCGGACAGCACAGTTAAGTAAATGAATAATTAAATTAGGACAATTTTACACAGATCGACTTCGCCCCACAGTCAGCTCAATAGGGCTTGTGTATTTTTTGTATGATATAGGAGACAAACGACCAGACCAATCGTCTGATAGTAAGCAATCACCGTTGGAGTAGGTACGCTCTTTTCTTGTAGGTTTGAAGCTCGTCTTCTTTGTCGCCACACTCTGGTCTGGGTGTTCGTGGACGTCATATCAGGGCCGGTGGCAAGCTTCACATTCCATCACCATTCTTCCCATTCTATTATTATGTATGTCTATTTTATTTTCTTATACGTGTATGTTTATTGTTTGTATGAAAGTAGGTTTTATAACGTTTTCTTTTTGCAACACCTACTCTTTTTGATTAATTGTTTTTGTTTCCGTTACCCGAAGGTTGTCTGGAAGATATCGCTCTTTAGCAATAAGACCTGTTGTCTGCCTCTATCCCTAATCAATTGTTTTTCTTTAAGCTGTATCTTTTACCGAGGTGTGCCAATAAAGAGTATTCTAATATCTATCTGTCTATCTATCATACTGTAGCCCTTCTTGTACATTCGTGGAATGATCCATTAAGTGCATTTGAGACTAGTTCGCAACGCATTGGTGACCTACCGAGCTTTGTGCCTTCCGACTTTTCGAAGGTCGAATCGGTCCGAAAATGCGCAGGCGACAGTTCATTCCACAGTTTCGCTGTGCGAGGCAGAAAGTTACTGGAAAAACTTGACGACCGGTTTGGCCTAGTGGGTAGTGACCCTGCCTACGAAGCTGATGGTCCCGGGTTCAAATCCTGGTAAGGGCATTTATTCGCGTGATGAGCATGGATATTTGTTCCTGAGTCATGGGTGTTTTCTATGTATTTAAGTATTTATAAATATTTATATATTATATATAACGTTGTCCAAGTACCCTCAACACAAGCCTTATTGAGCTTACTGTGGGACTTAGTCAATTCGTGTAATAATGTCCTATAATATTTATTTATTTATTTAAAAAAAAAAAAAAAAACACACACACACAGTTGAGGTCTGTCAACCTACTAACTGTCTAACTAAGTAATATCATCTCACTTTGTGTGATAGGGCACAGCACAGCCGATGTTATTCCAGATCTAAAGTGGAGCCCAACTGGGCAAGTACCTCCACCTTACAGAAAACCGCAGCCAAATAACACTAGACCCTAATACGCGTTGTGTTCCTGCCGGCACAAAATAAAAATCGGACAGACAAACGGACATGACGAATCTATAAAGGTTCCGTTTTTGCCATTTGGCTACGGAACCCTAAAAATAAACAGAAGGTCCGTTCCCGCCGTTCTTGAAAATACATACTTAAACTTGCCCAACTCACTAGGGTTGATTTTGTATTAATTTCGAATTTTAAAAAGGAGTAGGTAATATAAGTTTACACAGTCGATTCGTTATACATACATCTTATCATGTTTACATTCCTTAGAGACTGCATTTTGACGTACATGACAGTAGGTACCTACGTAGCGGCGGGGACGTCATGTGAGCAACGCGCGCACAGCCCGACTAAGCTCTGCCCGAGAGTGCCCGAGAACGCCTGTAAATGTAACGTCTGTGTGCGTAAATGTCACGTCTGTGTGCGTGCGGCGAAAATGGCACTTTGTTTGTACTGAGCGGACTCTCTGCTCCGGCGCGCGCCGCCGCTATTCACTTTGTGCTGCCGGTGAAAGGTTGCCAGGGCTTATTTAAGCAACGCGCATGTAACTCCTCTGGACTTGCAGGCGTCCTTAGTCTACGGAGACTGGTTATATACCATCAGGCGGCTCGTATGCTTATTTTCCACGGACGTAGTATTCGTATTATTTTTTTTATTTTTATTATTAATTTTTAAATGTTTTTAAATTAAATTAAATTAAAAATTAAATTTTCTTTATTTCGGACAAACAATGTATCCATAGAGTGTTAGTACAACAAGAAAATATCTTAAACTAGTATTAGTATTTATAAATATAATTTAACCGTTTTTAAATATAAATTAAGCCGTTTTTAACTATATTATGTAATTAGTAATGTATGGGTCTAGTTATCCGAAATAAATGATTAAATAAATTAATAAAAATGTCCTACCCAAGATTCGAACCAGACCCCGCAATTCCATGCATACTCGTAGGTACTTACAGTTTAACGTGCAACATTTTCACAAGTATATTTATAAACTTAACACAAGCCTTATTGAGCTTACTGTGGGACTTAGTCAATTTGTGTAAGAATGTCCTTATTATTATTCTATTTATTTAAACTGAAACCCCACAATATTGCAACCCAGTAAAATCAACAAAGAATAAATAACTCTTTCATCCATAAAGTAAACTGAGCCGACATTTTTCAGGAACTTTTAATGAGTTCGCGGTCCCTTTGGTCGGAATGATAAGCCTCAATCAACTTTACGTGGCCGATTTAAACTCTCTAATTAATGACTTTTGATCTCATTTTGACTCATTCGCTCGCTGTCTTTTGTATTTATACAAGATGGATAATTCGAAAAACGTTAACCACATATTGCTGATGGGTCAAAAACAGTCTCAAAATGAGCGTCTTTTTAGGGTTCTGTAGCCAAATGGCAAAAAACGGAACCCTTATGAATTCGTCATGTCTGTGTCTGTCTGTCCGTCCGTATGTCACAGCCACTTTTTTTCCGAAACTATAAGAATTATATTGTTGAAACTTGGTAAGTAGATGTATTCTGTGAACCGCATTAAGATAAATAGAAAAAAAAAAACAATACACTTTGGGGGTTCCCCATACTTAGAACTGAAACTCAACATATTTTTTCATCAAACCTTACTAGGATAGGTACCTATTCAAAAATGATACTTATTAAAGCTTCTACATTTTTTTCTGCGCGAGAGACACTTCCAATGTGGTAAAATGTGTGCCCTACCCCCCCCCCCCCCCCCCGTAACTTCTAAAATAAGAGAATGATAAAACTAAAAAAAATATAATGATTATGTACATTACCATGAAAACTTCCACCGAAAATTAGTTTGATCGATATCTAGTAAGTAGTATTTTTAATACGTCATAAATGGTACGGAACCCTTCATGGGCGAGTCCGACTCGCAAGTTTTGAACATGCTTAGGGTCCAGCAACAAAATTAGACTTTAAAATCCAGCCAAGACGTACTAACCAAAGTGACGAACCACGATCACGGTCAAAAATTACGGTAATAAACGTCGACCAATGTCCGACTTAAAATCGTAAGTGACTCGTTTTAATAAATACATCATGAAATACAATTAAGTCTATGTACTTAAATGTTGGTACCGCCTATTGCCATACGGGTATCAAGGTGTATTCTCTAATTTCGGTCAGGGCTGCACAGTTGGAAGTTGGACCGCCCAGTCCGTGTCGACCAAGATAAACTATCAGAAACTAACATAACAATAGAATTTAATAGATTTATTGTATTCGTAAACACAAACAAGACAAATTACATAATATGACAAAAACATAGAAAGTATAAAGTGCCCCGAAATGGCCTCATCTTAGCATGTTGCTGGTGGCTTCCAGCGCTGAACTTCCGATGAGACCATCAAGTGAGAAAAATCACGGAAGGTAACAGACAAGAAGAAGAAATACATAAAATAACATAGAGTGAACAAATAATTAAATAGGAAAAAGATACACAATAAGGAGATACAACATAACGACTAAATTAAAGAAGGATTATTTATATGATGACGACCGGTCTGGCCTAGTGGGTAGTGACCCTGCCTACGAAGCTGATGGTCCCGGGTTCAAATCCTGGTAAGGGCATGTATTCGTGTGATGAGCATGGATATTTGTTCCTGAGTCATGGGTGTTTTCTATGTATTTAAGTATTTATAAATATTTATATAAATAAAATAAATAAATAAATAATAAAAATAGTTTATTTACCAAAAATTTTACAAGATTTCCTTAACCTATGACTGCCACACTAGGCTAAGCCTGTGTTGTGGAGTCAGATTGGAAACAAATACTAATTTGAATTACATCCTACGCTGAAGTTTTGGTTTCATAATAGGTTACTATTATATATTATATATATCGTTGTCTAAGTACCCACAACACAAGCCTTATTGAGCTTACTGTGGGACTTAGTCGATTTGTGTAATGATGTCCTATAATATTTATTTAATATTTATAACACTATACACATAACACTATATTGGATCGTATCGGATCGGATCATAGCAAGGATAAGTGCAATAATTACCTAATTAACCCTTATTTTACTTTTACGGAACTTAATTAATCGCGTATACAAACTTTAAAATTACCTCAGATGATCCGAGGACGACATTATCCCCGTGGTCTCAGAGAATAACCAATTCCAATTTTTCCTAGACCACGGGGATAGGACCGTCTAGAAAACTTCGCAGGTAAAAAGTATACGTTCCCTTTAAAATAAATTATTAATGTGCGAAAATCGTGAAAGTTTGAATCAGTGATGTTTAAAATCATTTATTTCAATTTGTAATGATGTCGTGACGTTTCTACCAAGATAGTCAAAAGATAGTGTCTTTACGAAGTACGCCATCCATTACGGCTTATACAGTGTAGTTTGATGCATCACTAAACGCATTTTATTTGTAGGTCGCAATGGACAGCAAACAAACGATACTTTCGGACATCGTTTAGTTACATGGTAGGAGGGATTTTCTCATATTTTACTTTAGGAAATCATACACAGGCAAAAGAACTACCTAAATATCGGAAACTTCTTTTTAGTTATCAACATCAGTTTACGAGTTAATTTTTTTTTTTCGAAATAGTTTCATACTCAAATGTCATTTCACTACTCCAGCCATTTAATGCCTTAAAATCATAAAAGATCATTTCAACCATACCTATCTTTTGGACGTAGTTTAAGAACGTACCCGGGTCCAAAAACATACGAATTAGAAAAATATTCCCAAAAATATTTTGTCAATGTATTTTTTGGTCACCCAGGTGACTGGTGATAAAAAGTGTTACACAAGTGATATTTTATTAGTAGGCACTGTATAAATTGCAGGAAACATAAAGTAGTGATCGTAACACGATATGCCATTAGGGTGGTACCTGTACATACACCATATGTATCTTTTATGCGTGAAAGACGCGACGTGTGTTGGTGGCGATAACTTTTACGATTAGCAGGTGTAAGGAATGACAAGATTTTTGTAACATGGAAAAGTATCGTACCTACAGTAACATGAAGCCAAAAGAGAGGTATGGGCACTGTGAATGTAGATAACATTTCGTTTTGTGTCCAGATCTAGAACAGAACCCAACTAGGGAAGTACCTCCACCTTACAGAAAACCGCAGCCAAATAACGAAACAGAAGTTTTTGTGGTAAAAACGAGTGCTTGAGAAAATGAAACATTGACAAATAATAACATCGATAAGTCATACATTAATAATGAAAACTTGTAAATTCTTGAAAATTTCAAGAATGCAAATCAATTACAAATCTGACCATTATTTCTTGATTATATTTATGAAGTATTTAAAAATAAAAACGTAAACTGTAGAATACAGTGTCAAAAAATAAGAAATCTACCAATGGATGTATCAAAGAAGATATCGCACGTGTTGTGTATTTCGCGGTAGCGATGTTAAAAATATCGATAACGCTAAGGTAACATCGATACTAGACATGTCGTTTGATTTTGTCAATCACTTAATTTTGCCACAAAAACTTATATATTTATTTATTTAATCTTTATTGCACAAAAGAAAAACAATCTTATAGTACAAAAGGCGGACTTAATGCCACGAGGCATTCTCTACCAGTCAACCTTAAGGCTAAGCAGATAGATATGTCTGCAAATAACACTAGACCCTACTCATAGTTTCATGTTCCTGCCGGTTAGAAAGGTTGCCAGAGCTCAACGAGGGTGCGGGGTGTTAGGGTCGGCAACGTGCATGTAACACTTATGGAGTTGCAGGCGTCCATAGGCTACGGAGACTGCTTACCATCAGGCGGGCCGTATGCTTGTTGTCCACCGACGTAGTATAAAAAAAACCACCAAATTAGCGCTCCATATCTTATTTCTCTATAGAATTTTTTTGCGATGTTTTGTTGTGGATATGACGTCCTACTTTCAATCCGGAGGTCGTGGGTTCAAATCCTGGCTCGTACCAATGAGTTTTTCGGAACTTATGTACGAAATATCATTTGATATTTACCACTTGCTTTTCGGTGAAGGAAAACATCGTGAGGAAACCTGCATGCATCTGCGAAGAAATTCAAAGGTGTATGTGAAGTCCCCAATCCGCATTGGGCTAGCGTGGGGACTATAGCCCGAGCCCTCTCGCGCATGAGAGGAGGCCTGTGCCCAGCAGTGGGACGTATATAGGCTAAATTATTATTATTATTATTATTTGTTCAAAAACACAGAACAATTTTTTTTTAACTTACTTGGGTATAGCTGCAGTGTAAATGGCACAAAGTTCTGCTCCGATCACTTGGTGACAGGTATGTATGTATTTTTAATAGAAAATGTAAAGTGTAAGTATTGATAATTAGTAAAATTTTCATATGAACAATAAAATCGTTTAGGAAAAAATCATGTCCCAGTCTGCAATCCGGTAAAAGTTTTACGACAACGCACGGCGAATACGCAATGGCGACGTGACATTATAAAACTACCCGCATTTTTCGTCATTACAAGTTTATGACTTTTATGAGTTTTACGACGCTTGCCACTTGCGGAGTGTTTCCAGAGGGCCTACCGCGAACCACGTTCTCTCTGTCGCACTTGTAAATTCGTACCTTAGTGTAACAGGGAGGCAACACGTCGAACGTGGTTCGCGGTAGGCCCTCAGACAAGCTCGTCACGTTTGACGGACGAATGGTCGTAGGTTGGATTTGTTGTAGATAAATCGATTGGAAATTTGGAATTGATTACCGTAGAACCTGTTTAATTATAAGCTTATTTACAAGCTTTTATTTACTTTCACCTGACCGTTGTCTGTTTGCAATCAAATCTTGCAAGTTAAATTTGATCCACTTCCCGGTTTCCGATTGAGCTGAAAATTTGCATACATATGTAAGTCGGGTGACAATGCAATATTATGGTACCATCGAGCTGATCTGATGATGGAGACAAGAGGTGGACATAGGAACTCTGTGATAAAACAACGCAACCTAATTGTTTGGGGTTTTTAGAATTGGCTCGATGAGTATTAGTTGCCTGTGGAGAGAAAAGTACAGTCAGCGATAAAAGCTTGTACCAAAAATGAAATTTTTGCCAAAAACTTATTTAAATAGGCTTACTCTTGCATAATGCATACTCTTTACCGGTGTATATTGCATGGTTTGGCTAGTTTGAAAGATTGCTGAATCTTAATTATTTATTACATGTTTACAATTATAATTCCTAATTTATAACTGTACTGTAAAAATTAATTAATAAAATAAAAATAGCACCCTATTTTGGGCCCCAATAACAAACATTATCTACTCCGATAACGCCTTCCTTGTTACCCATACAGCACATTTTTATAACACTTATGCAACATATAAATAGGTTACTCTACACCTACGACATCTGTTCCATACGACTGATAACTACCGGCCTTGATCGTTCATCCTGTCTTTAACAATATCCTTATGCGATTCACAATAAGGACTAATTTGGAGTTTGGGAGCTGCAGAAAAAAGTTGGTTAATAATACACGTGCTGGCAGTTTAGTTCAGCAGATCGACGAATAAAAAAGCGAAATACAACTTTGAATACTTGTATTAAAGTTCATTTTTCTTTGACGTAGAGATAGGTTCTTTATTCTGGAGTATTTGCGACTATAAAACAACAGTTTTAGGTTGTTTTTCGGTTGTAGTTTTGAAGTAAACAAGTTTTAGTGGAGGTCGCTTCCGTGTACGAATAGCAAAAATAAGCTTACAAATTGTTAATTTAATCACAATTGCCATATGACCTAATTACGATTCGTTTAAAACACATTTCGGTGATAATAGGCAATTGTTTGAGGACGCTTTGCAATGTATCAGTTTAATTAGACAATTAGAAACACATATTAATATGTGTCGAATAAGCGTACGGCCCGCCTGATGGTAAGCAGTCACCGTCGCTTGCAACGCCAGAGTTGATACATGCGCGTTGCAGACACTGCAACCTGCTGGTGTAGCTTGAATTTGAACTGTAGGTACTTTAAAATTCGCCTTCCCGTTAGGCCCGCAAGTCTCCCAATGCTTAGTTATCTTAACAAACAAGTGAAAATTAAATCTCTCCCCTTTCCCACCGCTGGGAACAAACTTCCCACTCAGGTATCCTCTGAATAATTAAAAGGAAAATTTCATCTCCCTCAGGAACTTCGCCACTTTCCCGTTGTTTTTGTTGGAATACTTTGTTAATTTATAGGGATATAGTGGACGGCTCGGGAAACTGTGGAATGGGAAGAATTAGCTTTGAGTTTTTAGGGGAGTTTTTTAACCCTTTAACACCATTATAGGAAGAGTCAGAATCTATTAATGTTGTGTAACAACGCGACGCATAAAAATAAATATTAAATAGTATAGGACAGTATTATTATTACACAAATTGACTAAATCCCACAGTAAGCTTAATATGGCTTGTGTTGTGGGTAGACAACGATATATAAACTAAGATATAAATACTTTAAATACATAGAAAACACCCATGACTCAGGAACAAATGTCCGTTCTCATCACACGAATAAATGCCCTTACCGGGATTCAAACCCGGGACCATCAGCTACGTAGGCAGGGTCACTACCCACTAGGCCAAACCGGTCGTCAAATATGTATAATATACTTGATTTATTGAATACATACTAGTAATGTATTCTGTAGCGTGTTTATGCGATTTATTTAGTATAAATTTCATTTTGACACTTGGAGAGACTTCAAAAATCAGCTGAAACTATACTTTTTATCTCTACCTTAAGTTGCCATTTTTTGTATTGTGTAAGTATAAATATATATATATATATTTAGCGATAAGACCGCCTGTTGTTACCTGGTTCTATTTTCCTTTAAAATTCATTTGTAGTTTTACATGTATGTAAAATGTATAATTGTTGGTGCAATAAAGAATATTTACTTACTTACTTACATGGTACTCTGCACATTGGGGACCTTTCACATCTCCAGATTAACCATAGAGACTAATGCATCTCTGTTGCATTGTAGTAATTATTTATCTAAGATTATTATAATGTAATGTTTACCAGAGATGTGACTTATTTGAAATACTTGTATTTAAAATGTAAATACAAAATGCAAAATACCTATTTTGTATTTTGTATTTAAATACCTTTAAAAAAAAACTATTTTGTATTTTATTTTCAAAATACAAAATACTTTTTATTAGGTAAAGTAGGAGTTACAATCTTTTCTGACGTTACAATCCTTGCAACTCTCTCATTCTTTTATGGCGACCGGTCTGGCCTAGTGGGTAGTGACCCTGCCTATGAAGCCGATGGTCCCAGGTTCAAATCCTGGGAAGGGCATTTATTTGTGCGATGAACACAGATATTTGTTCTTGAGTCATGGGTGTTTTCTGTTTTTTTTTTTTAGTTTATTTATTCACTATGAATTTTTTGAAACAGGGTTTAACACAATAAGCCACTATTGAAAACCTCTTTTAGTTAAGAAAATTTAGTTATGTTTTCCTGTCGAAGCTGTTATTGTATCTATCGTTTAAATATCGACCTTATGTATATGTATTTAAGTATTTATAAATATTTATATATATCATTGTCTAGTACCCACAACACAAGCCGTAATGAGCTTATTACTGTGGGACTTAGTCAATTTGTGTAATAATGTCCTATAATATTTATTTATTATTTTAACATGGAACTGGTGAATCTGTTTAGTAACGCCGCAAATGACCACAAGCGTAGCGAGAGATTAAAAATGTGGAATCTTAAGCGTTGCAAGGGTTTCAAGGCACGAGAGGTAAACAAACTTTTCTGCCCTGGTGAAACATAAACGAGACGTTTTCACCAACCAACGAGAGATATAATAGCTGTAAAACATTACAAATCTAAATTAATGCTTTTAATAATTGACCGTTAAAAACCATCACTTAAAACTCCATTCAACCGGTAAACATGAGGAGACACAAAATTTGCACTCTAGAGGACTGATATACACACTATTTTTAAAGAATAAAGAAAGCCTTTCCAACTTGTAAATTCCGAGCAATACTAACTTTTTAATTCAGACTAGGTATTCACTATTTAAGAGTACCTTTTATCGCAAAGTATTTGTATTTTAAAAAAGCATTTTGAAAATACCTATTTTGTATTTAGTATTTTAAATACAAATTTGAAAACTATTTTGTATTTTGCATTTGAAATAGTATATCAAGGAAGTATTTGTATTTTGTATTTAATTACTTTTTAAACTATTTTTCACATCTCTGATGTTTACCCAGGTATTGGCTGTTGACGGCACTTTATATAGTAATTAGTTTATGGCAAAAAAAAATTTTTTTGGTACAATCGAGACAATTCTAAAAACCCCAAACACAATTAGGTTGCGTTGTTTTATCACATAATTCCCATGGCCATCTATCTCCATAATCAGATCAGCTCAATGGCACCATAATATTGCACTGTCACCCGACTTACACATGTATGCAATTTTTCAGCATCACCGAAAACCGGGAAATGGGTCAAATTTAACTAGCATGATTTGATTACAGATCCACACACAGACAACAGACAGGTTAAACCAGGGACCGCCAACTAATTTTTTTGCTTATTTCATAAAGTCAAGTGGAAACGGACCGCGATGGTCATTTTCAGTAGATCGGACCCCTAAAGAGACAATTGGTGACCCCTGGGTTAAACTAAAAAGCTTGTAAACAGTGTAATTTTTTGTAGCCTGTGATGCCATCTAGTGGATAACACTAAAACTAAATCCAATGTTTACATTCCATGGTCTAAGTGCCCGCTAATGAGACCCGTGCTAAAACAAGTGCAGCAAACAAACACATAAATCTTGTCTCTTGCACTCGCTTGAATAACATTATTGACTAACAGCTGGCCCCGGAAAATGGTCAACGATTTCAAGACGAGACTGGTTAGTTTTCTATGGCATCCTTGAATCATTTTATTTACAAGTTATTCTGTCAAGTTCATAAATATCTTACCAACGTTTCAAAAAGATATGTTTACGACCTTATGATCAGTGTCCTACACATGCGTTTAATAGTACAATACTATACTACTACTACTGGCCTTAGCGTCTATTTCAGACGATCTATGGTGCAATGTCCAGAGACATTGCACCGCCTGGGACGGAGTTAAGGAAAACGCAGGGATGCCCAGCACCTGCGCCACCCTCTCGACCTCACTGGCCGGACCCACAGGAAAGGCAAGCCAATACGTGTGGAGCCAGGTTGGCTGCAGGAGTCTACCGCACATTTCAGGCCAATACTATAGAGGCCGGGAAACGAAAGGTTGCAGGTCAAGTAGATATAGACGCGGATAGGGATACGCGGCCGGCAACTTCGTTTCTCGCCGAGATTGGTATAGCGCTTTCTCAAACTTGGAATGAAAAAAAAAATTTGACAATTTGTTTTATACGTAGGTTTTAGGTCAAATTACTAATGTACTAACTATTTGATGGTTGAATACCAAGTCGTTATAAAAAAAATATAATAAAATGATTTTATTTCAGGCAAGCACCCATATAAAATAAAGTGATACACAGAGAATTTACAATGTTAAATAACACAAAAGTGTAAAAAGTAAAATAGCTGTAAAACAATTATATTTTTTAATTACAATTTAAAATTTAATTTGATTCTTATGTCATATTTTACTTCACACAGATTTTCATAAAATTTACAGAATCTCAAGTCCAAAGCCGAACTTATTAGGTATAAGGGATCTCTTTAGCATACGGCCCGCCTGATGGTAAGCAGTTTCCGTAGCCTATGTACGCCTGCAACTCCGGAGGAGTTACATGCGCGTTGCCGACCCTAAACTCTAGGTCTAGTGTTATTTGGCTGCGGTTTTCTGTAAGGTGGAGGTACTTCCCCAGTTGGGCTCTGCTCTATATCTGGAATAACATCCGCTGTGCTGTGCCCTATCACACAAAGCGAGATGACATTCACAATGCCCATACCTCTCTTTTGGACTTAGTTTAAGGACGTACCCGGGTCCAATAAAATATTTAAAGTAATTACTGGTCTACATAGATTCGTTGTTCTTGAAATCGTAGTCCAATTTCAATGTCTAGCTCTCAGTGTATTAGCGAAGTAAACAATTGACTCACTGCTTGCTATGCTTCGGTAATTATATAACCAGTACTTTTATGATTAGCCAACTTTACTATGTACTTATATTGTGTTGTGTATGTACATAGCAATGACGATACGGTTAAGGTGGATCGATTTTCATACAAAAATCAATTTTATTATTGACGGAGTGAAGTGCGCTGTCTATGATTTGATTTTTATTTCAAGTATTCTAGGTATTGTACTAGCTATATAAAGTTTTTTTTGACACTTTTTGGTACATGGAGATTTCATTCCTTACCTCCACCTTCCATATACGAAAGTAGCACATTAGACGTGCAACTTTAACCTAACTGTTAAAATTCTAATTAAGTATATTGAAACTTACAGAAGTTTAAAAAAAACTTGGTTTTTTCGGAAGTATTGTACCTAACTGAAATTTGCATTATTTTTCACGATAGAAATTTGGACAAAACGAATCGTTTGGAAATTTTCCCGTATTTTTCCGGGTTCTTTCAACGCTAATTTTTTATCAAATGAATTTCAAATCCAGACTTTTTATGATTGCGGAATCGAGTTCACGAGTCGCCTGATGGTACCGTTACAAGTGCATTGCTGACTTTTAAGATGGGAGTATGCTGTTTTTTGAAGGTTTAACGGTCGTATTGGTCCAGAAATATTATAAGATAAAAATAAAAATAGTTTATTTTCCAAGTAGGCATATTACAATGCGCTTATGAACGTCAAATAAAGCTACACCGGCTCTAACCCTACACCTCGACCCGAGAAGATTTAAATCCCTCCTAAATTGTAGGAGGGTATCCTAATATGGGACCAGCAAGAAACTACGCGGGACACATCTTGTGTGGTGGTTCATTCGATAGATTAGGTATGCAGGAAGCTGCAGAAACACAGTTGAGGACTGCCAACTATCTAAGTGGTTAAGATGGAAATGTTAGTGGAAAGAAGCGACAGGGATTTAATCCGAACAATCCCCCTGGGCACTCCCCGTTATACATGCGATAGAAAATGCAGAGAGGCTACATCTCTATGCAGCCTCTATGCATCGATTGCTACCTATTAGGTATGTAGGTAGGTACTGCAGTTTACATAGTTGTATATCCGGTGTGGTCACGTATAATAAACATAGCTTATCAATATTATCATTATAATACCGACTAGGACTAGGAGGTTGAGGTTATCTCTTGTTTTCGCGTTGATGGTAGATAAGAATTTATTTATAACAAATTTTACTACGCATTTATTATTTTCGCATTTATTATTGCGATAATTATCTTCAAATAAAAATGGCGAGGCTATCAGGGTTATTGTCAGCAAAATTTGACCTACTTTGACTAAAAGTGATAAAGAAATAATCGGATTATGTAATATTTTTTTTCTTATTATAAAAAAACAGATAAACAAGCTACGTAATGCAATATTTTTCATCATGATTTGATAGTGACCCAGGCGACAAAGCTGTCCCACACTTTTGTATGAAAATAAGGGTTCGTCCACTGTGTCACCCAATTTTTTAAATAAAAATTTGACGTAGTTTATTTCTGCCGGATCTAGCATATATATTAAGGATCATTTGTTTTTTTTTTTCCGGATTTTCACCCCTAGAAATACGGTAAATAATTGAATTAGTTTTCAAATGTCTGTTACAGAGTTGTTATGCTTAGCACCGCCTGCACCATCCCACTAACCCGGGGTTAACGGGTTAAACCGTTAACCCGGTGTCAAATTGTACTGGTAACCATGTTAACTCCAGGTTTAACCGGTCAACCCCGGGTTGGTGGGATGGTGCAAGTGGCCCTTAGTGGCTCAGCTGATCCATCGTGCTCCATGCATTTTGGCTGATCAGATTTTACTATGGAAAAGCCAAACCATTTGGCGATCTCATAGTAAAAGTCAATCTAGCTCTGCATTTAAAGCCCCATAGAGATACATACTGTGAGGGTATCAAGATTTAGTAAAAATATTTTAAGATGTCCGAACGTGAAGAACTCTTCAGTAACATCAAACGCCTTAAACTATATCTGCAATATCTCCAGCTAAGTTTCCAACGTGTAGAATAACCTCTCAGATCGTGATAACCCGTCGGTCATGCATGACCGCACGCGCAGCCGATGTAAACATAGCCCTTGATCTTTTGATAGCTGAACGAGTGGGACGTGATGTTCAGATGTTTTGAGGCTAAATGAGTATCATAAAACGAACTAACTGTCCAAAAGCAGGAGGCGTTTAGGTTAAATTTATGAGTTTTTTAATTTAATTTAATTTGCAATTTTAATGTGTATATGGACTCTGTTTGAAATAAAATAATTTTCTTTTTTGTAATTAAATGATTTCTATATTAATCTAAATTCAAAGTTTATTATTTGATTTGATTTTATTTTTATTTGCTATAGCCCTGGGCGTATCTGGCTATGTTACCAATATATTTAATAATGGTATAAGTAACAACATTGTACATGTTTGTCCAAAACCTTAAAAATGCAGTATTTAGCAAATTTTATAGTCGATATAAAATCTGCTAAACGTATAGAAAACTACATTAGTGCCTTTTTCCGTTCAAACTTTTTTAGAGTTAAGCCTGGCGGTAAAGCAGTTTGGAAAATTATTTTCGAAAGTACGTATTTTCTCGGCAACATCTAAATAGGGAAGTAAATCGACCTTTACTTCTACTCCAAAAATTTTCAAACAGCTGTGCGTGCGTTTAAAAGAAGTTGCGTATTTATAAAATGTAAATAATATTAGCATAGCATTACTCATACACGTGCAACAATCTATATTCCTCTAATAACAATTAAAGGCATTAATCATCCGGAAGGTCAAATCAAAATATCTACAAAAACTTTACCAATACCGCTCTATAATTTCATCATCTCAATTACAAACGTATATACCATTAAAATATCTACACAATAAACATTATTTACGAGTATTATGATAAAGACGTCTCGATGACTACACCACTATCCACAAAACCAGAAAGAAGAATATTGAAAACATCACATAAATTCTTACGACATTTTAATCGTACGGTAGCATTAAACGACCGTAAATGCAAAAAGAGTTAAAACGCCTTTCTGATGACAGATGAACGGAGATTAATGGAGACATTCGGGAATCAACCAATAGTATTTGATGTAATCTAGCGGAGTGGAGAAGAGAACCAACGCTTATGGTTGATTCCCATCTCCGCCTCGGGTGAAACTGGTGAAAGAAAGACAGCCAGGAGGAGTGGAATGCCCTGCCCGAGTCTGTGTTTCCGCATGAGTACAATCTGGGTCTCTTCAAGGCTAGGGTAAATAGGTATCTCATAGGTAAGCGTGCTCCACCGTAGACCGCATCATCACTTAACATCAGGTGAGATCGTGGTCAAACGCCTGCCTATTTATATTAAAAAAAGCCTAAAAGTTAACACTGTTCAAGAGTGATATTTATATACGTCGTTTTGTATTTGTAGTGGTTGTGGCGTGTGCGCATTATATAACCCACGTGTGGCCTTGTGTGTTATCTAGCGGTGTAGCTACACGTGCCCAGTTGAGAAGACAAGCCGTGACATTTTACTAATTGTAATACAGATATTTGTAAAAATAAAATGTGTTGACATGTTTTGTAAAAGCTTTTCTTGTTTCTTTCTAATTTGTTTTGGTTTGTAATTTATTATACAGTTAGATAGTTTTATTCATGCACAACTACCAAAAGTATTTATGGGTCAATTAATAACTGTTGTATTTGTTGACTCGAATTTTAGAAGATAAGAAAAAAATAATGTACCCTTGATTGTCATATACAAATATTTTATTAATAACATCAAGTTACATGTCAGGTACATGCTATCTCGAATTTAAAATAAATTGGATTATTAATATTTGAATATACACATGATGATTTAGGAGGAAATTAAATCTTCTCGGGTCAGAGGTGTAGGGTTAGAGCCGGTGTAGCTTTATTTGACGTTCATAAGCACATTGTAATATGCCTACTTGAATATTATACGACATCTTTTTATCTTTTCTAGTTCTTTATTAGGTTCCAATTTCTAATATTAGGTATTTTTAGGGTTCTGTAGCCAAATGGCAAAAAACGGAACCCTTATGGATTCGTCATGTCTGTCTGTCTGTCCGTCCGTGTCACAGCCACTTTTTTCCGAAACTATAAGAACTATACTGTTGAAACTTGGTACGTAGATGTATTCTGTGAATCGCATCAAGATTTTCACAAAAAAAAAATACATTTTGGGGGTTCCCCATACTTAGAACTGAAACTCAAATTTTTTTTTTTCATCAAACCCATACGTGTGGGGTTATGGATAGGTCTTCAAAAATGATATTAGAATTGACAACCAAATTAGCTGAACTGACTTGTAAATGGCTGAACAATTAAAGTCCGTGACTACACCTATATATCGTCAACACAACGCCATACTGTCTCGTCCTGTACCGTCTGATAACAGTCTGTCGGCTACACGTGCCACTTATCCTTATCAGTCAGACATTCTTATCTGTCCGACCGTCTGGAGTGCGGAGGTCTTCGAGACATTGATAAAACTATATCATGATAAGCAAGTTACTTGCGTAATTTCAACGCGTTCCCGACCCTAAACCCGCCCCCCCTCGTTAAGCTCTGGCAACCTTACTCACCGGCAGGAACACAACACTATGAGTAGGGTCTAGTGTTATTTGGCTGCGGTTTTCTGTAAGGTGGAGGTACTTCCCCAGTTGGGCTCTGCTCTAGATCTGGAATGACATCCACTGTGCTGTGCCCTACCACACAAAGCGAGCTGACATTCACAATGCCCATACCTATCTTTTGGACGTAGTTTAAGGACGTACCCGGGCTGGTAAAATTTTTGGTAATCATTATATATTTGTAATTTTTAAAATTATTTTGCATTTTTATTTATTTATTTCATTCCATACTTACTTACTTACTCCGTTGGCTCAGCGACCCAAAATGAGACTTGGCCTCCGACACAAGACAGCGCCACTTTTCTCGGTCCTGTGCGACCTCTCGCCATTATTATTTCGCGTATTTAATTCCATGGTACATACAAATGTTATCTTAAATTAAATTGTCACAAAATGGACCTTGATAATGTAATGTTTATCCAGGTATTGGCGGTAATATCTATAAATGTTGCTATTTTTTTTTCATGACACTACATATGGATGTATCACACATAATGTATATATATATGTATGATGTCACTGTAAATGTTGTATTGACCTGTGAAAGAGCTTTTGAGGCCTATTTATAGATTTTTTTAAATTTTGCCTTTCACCTTACTGCCTCAGTGTACTGCCCTTGTCCGTTTTTTTTATTTGCCTATTTGCTGTCTGCCTGTCCCACTGCTGTCCGATTACTACGAATAATTAAATCGATTCATGATCGATTTTAGGCAAGTAGCACGGGCTATTAACGGACAGTTGAGATCTGATTCACGCTCGAAGGCCACACGTGGCGGTTTGTTTTGCTCGTTATCGGGCCACCTGTCAGAATCAAAATACATATTGCTTACAATCCCGTTCAGGATTTATTTCAAGGGAAAAAATAGCAAATATAATGTATACATATATCTAGTTGGGGAGACCGAGGTGAGTTGGAACTAGGCTTGTGTAGTACATGTACTAAAGTGTAGACGCAATTCCCTCCGCTGTACTGAACCGAACTATTCCCTAATGATTCTGCTCTTAGTACATTTTAGTACACTGCACGCGAAAGGGAGCGGGAGCGACGAGTGACACTGACAGCGAAACGATCCGAATGATCCGATCGAATTAACGCCGAGCGCGTGCGATGATGACCGACCCGCTCTCGGCTAATATGAGCGAGAAAGCACATAGCCGTCACTTTGTTGCAACTTACGGGAGTAAGCGAGACAACAAATTTTGAATTGTAGTACTTTATAAAACGTCCGTTTGTCTCGGTGTACTACTGAACTAAAAGACCGAACTAGTACATTTGCATGATTGTACTAGGTAGGCGCGATCTTTTTAGTGAACGAGCACGCACATCTCTAGTTGGAATAGGGATAAGTTGAAATAACGTCAATTTTGAAGTACCTATACAAGGTGATTTCGGGGTCCTGGAGCAAGAGAACAAGACATCACACAACTCAAAGATGAATCTAATGATGTTGCTCATTATTTATTATCACCAATAATTATGATTATTTTTCAGATGACAGGTAGAAAAATACATTTTTGCATACAATTTGGTCACCCTACTCAATGTGACGTCTTGTCGCTTTCCATACAGCCGGTTTGGCCTAGCGGGCAGTGACCCTGCCTACGAAGCTGATGGTCCCGGCTTCAAATCCTGGTAAGGGCATGTATTTGTGTGATGAGCATGGATATTTGTTCCTGAGTCATGGGTGTTTTCTATGTATTTAAGTATTTATAAAAAAAAAAATATTATATATATCGTTGTCTAAGTACCCTCAACACAAGCCTTATTGAGCTTACTATGGGACTTAGTCAATTTGTGTAATAATGTCCTATAATATTTATTTATTTATTATTATACAACATATATGTTAAAAGTCATAGGGTGACCATGATTACTTCATATAAGATTAATTTTACTTGAAAAATAATAAAAATTAAACTAATTATCTTTAAATCAAATACTACCGTATGATAATGTGAATCATTTATAGATTTAAAAAAGTGGTTCTAGATCACGACCCAGAAATCACCCTGTATAGTGTAATCGTCTTACGCCATGGTTGCATATAAGCGCGCGTAGACAGTTCTCTTATAGATTTTGGTAACTTATTAAAAATCGTTTAGCTGTCGATCTTTTAAAGATCACTCCAAGATCTTAAACGTGTCTTAAGCCGCCACTGTCTGCAGGTCCCTTGGTGCGTAGACAAGATGCCAATCGTTAATGCTCCCGTAGCGAACGAAACGCAACTGTCTCTATTACACTATTATGGAAGAGTGATAGTAAGAGAGCTACGCTACGCTACGGAGCGTGAACGATTGGCATCTTGTCTACGCACCAAGGGACCTGCAAACAGTGGCGGTCCGATTCGAAGAATGATTAAGACACGTTTATGATCTTCGAAAGATCTTTAAAAGATCGATAGCTAAACGATTTTTAACAAGTTGCCAAAATCTATAAGAGAACTGCCTGTACATAGATTTAGAAACAAATTAACGAAGCTATTGTCTGATAAAAGCTATTAAAGTGTAAAAGATTTCCTCTCTGAATATATACAGCCAGATTTTGTAGTAGTTTTAATATTTTTGCATGTTAGCACAACCTGTTTAGTACAAATAGCAGAATAAGCAACCAATTGTCACTCTCCACCTAAGACAGTTTTGTACCTTACTTGTTCTTTGCAAATAAATACATACTTTATTTCGATTCCGCTGTGATCCCAATAACATCTATCTACGATATTCCTTACGTCAAAGTGACATTGGTTGCCCGAATCGAGCTGCTTCTGTCAATTATACGACAGACAAACGATATCTAAATGAGAACTTATCTAAACCAAAACTTATCATTATCGTATATCATTCTTCGAATCGGGCCGAGGGGCTCGACTAAACATCGTTTTTTCCAGCTCGATAACAGTCATAGATGTCTAACATTTTGACATTGTCCCAACTTACTTCGGTCTCCCCTTTACATTGGGAAGTTATCTTCTTCGGATCGGATTTTCTACAGAATTTGGCAGTCATTTATATATCAGTTCTCTGACAATAAACATAAGGTACTTAGCTCGCATTTACACATTAATGCATAATATTTTGATGGGTTAGTACGTAGGTACTATAGGTATGTGAGGTGTGCAATAACGTGTATTGTATTGTACAGTCAAGGTATTAAATATCGATACGGACAAAGTATCAAAAATATGTACACAGTACTTTATTGTATGGGCAATAAAGCGGCCAAGCGCGAGTCGGACTCGCATATGAAGGGTTCCGTACCATTTATGACGTATTAAAAAAACTACTTACTAGATCTCGTTCAAACCAATTTTCGGTGGAAGTTTGCATGGTAATGTATATCATATATTTTATTTTTATTTTTCAGTCTGTTTTCATTGTAAAAAGCAAACTTATGGGACCGTAAATATGTAGGTAAACCGTAAAAGAATCACAGAATGGAGGGGGCCAGTAGGTAAAAGAAGGGAAGGGAGACCTTGCAACAGATGGGAAGATGATATTAAACGCACAGCGGGTCCTAATTGGATGCAAACAGCGCAATCCAGAGAAAACTGGCTCACCTTGGAGGAGGCATTTACCTGCAGAGGGGTTCAAAATTCAAAATTCAAAATTCAAAAATTTATTCTGCAAGTAGGCCTCAAGGGCTCTTTTACACTTTTACTTTTTTCTTACAGAATAACAAATTTAAATCATAATATTATAAAGTATCTAACATAAACTGCATTTTTTCTTTAATACTAGCAAAACTAACTTTGTAAACTAGCATTTCTGGAAGAAATAAAAGGCTTTTTTTAATTTTATTTATTTATTAAATATGTGGGTTAAAAAGATACAAATTAAAGGAGTTCTTGAGTTCTGAAGTGAATTATGAAGCTGCTCTTGTTAAAAGATGACTATAGTTCTAATGTTCTTATTATATTTCAAAAGAATGTTACTGAACGAATACAAAGTACCCAATCATTAATTTTATTTCTTTTAGGTTTTTTTGTACCACCTTGGCCGCTCCGACATAATTGAAAAGCCAGTAATCTGGAAAAGATGTATGCGATGAAGCAAAATACACACACACACACACACACACACACACACACGCTCATGCACACGCACAGTCACACGCACACGCACACACACACACACACACATACACATACACACACACACACGCACGCACGCACACGCGCACACACACACACACACACACACACACACACACACACACACACACACACACACACAAAAGGCGTTAGAGCCTATCAGGTTCAGGTATTTTTGACCACCTTGGCCGCTCCGATATAATTTAAAAGCCACTAAACTGGAAAAAATAATGCTCCAGTTGTATGTGACGAAGCAAAAATACTAAGTCCAATTCAAATTGAAATAGGTATGTATATTTTTACACATCCCTTAAAACATCGTTTCGTTCACCTCGGCAGTAAAGAAGATTTAATGCTCCACGAGTGCTATAAGCGGTGTAAACAAGCGCTGCGTGGGTGCACGCGCGTACGCGCAGAAACATATGAGAAAAAACAATTGTATAGACAGCGCCATCTGTGTTGCTATGTCGGAATTTCTAAGTAATTCTCAAGGAAATCATCCATTTTGTGCTCAAAATTAGCACATGTCGAACAATCTATATTCTATGCAATTCATCTAATTTATGGTTGTGACTTTTACAGACCAAAAGTGCTCTCAACCAGACGTATGTCAGCCCACGTCGCATGACCTGCACCAGCGGCGGTATCATGGTTCCATTTTTATCACTTGTCACTATGCCTGTCACTTTCGCGCTTACATACTTGTTAGAACGTGACAGGCATGGTGACAAATGATAAAGAGCCGACCATCTTAGCCCTGCAGATCTGGTGTCGCGATAAAATATGTCTAATAAAGCAAGTAAACACCGCATCGCAGCTGTAAGGCTAAGCTGGTCGACTGTCACGTTCTAACAAAGTGACAAGCACGAAAGTGACAAGTGATAAAAATGGAACCATGCTGCCACCGCTGGTTTCAGAAATAATAATAAAATGCTCACCAAGCATAAGTAGGTATAATTATAAAATGCCCAATTGGTGACGTTTAGGCACGTTTAGTATTCGTTATGTGCACGACTGTCACGCAACCTAGCGTCCGCAAGTCCAGAGGAAAACGTCAATGCACTCCATCTTATAAAACTACTCCAAAACTAATAAGGGTTCCGTTTTTTGCCATTTTGGCTACGGAACCCTAAAAACTACTGAACAGATTTTCATACGACTTTCATCTATCAATAGAGTGATTCTCGAGGAAGGTTTAGGTATATAACTTGTTAAGATTTTGTGTAAATTGGTTGATATATAACGATGCTGTCGGAAAAAATCACACTGGCTAGGAGCTTTAATCGAAAACGCTACCTAATCCGTTTGAGCTATAACAGTATAATGTATGGTGGGGTTGTCTCTCTTTCATGGGTCTACAAAAAAGTCCGCGATGTTAAATGTCTATCTTTTAAGGATAACTTACTATACCCATTCTTAACTTCTAGAAAAAGATCACATAGTATGTGGCATCTGTACTAAAGCTATTTACACGGATACAGTATTAATAATTATCAAATTAAATACGTCAGTTATATTAAGCATTTCATACAGAATACAATGGTCACTTACACCATACAATTTAAGTGAATATTTCAGGAGTAATCGTAAATTAAAGTTTCATTTCGAGCCATATAATTTGTACGAAATATTAAAGACGATATCCGTGCATCCGTAGTTAGTTCTAAATTTTACCACCTTATGCGCTGAGATCGCTTTACCTACCCCCACCATGCACTTCGCACGGTCCCAATACCTAAACAAGGGTTTTGTTTGTAGTGGACCTTCTGTGCGTAGAATATTGTATTGTGTGTCCCAACTTAATTATGGCCTGTATTCATATTTTTCAATTCATATATTTCAATGTTTCTAAACTTTCGGGGACAGAAATGATAACGTAGAACTTATTTTGTTGTAATCTTAAGATTTTTACACCCGGAGTTATAACATCGATCTGTTTTTTTTAATACTATCTGAAATAATTAATCCTCGAACTAATAATTATCATACATTGTACTGACGGCCGGCGTTGACTCAATGCTTTTTAGCTTTTTCGGGCTTCAAAGGCTCCCGTATCGTATTATAATTAATGGCTGACATTTAGGAGTTTTATTTTAGAGTTGATAAATAAAGTTTAGTTATGATGGTTCCGTGTAGTGTTGGGCACAGACGTTAAAAGGTATTTTTAAAGACAAAAATGTTATCCGATGCGGTTAGATCATATTAACTTTATATTATCTGAGATATTAGGTTTGGTTAGTAATATATTAGTGTGTTCATCAGAAGCGAAGAGCTGGTGGCCTAGCGGTAAGAGCGTGCGACACGTGTGGAAGACACTAGATCCATATTAATAGATAAAAGGTAATATATAATAAATAAATAATAATTCAGCCTATATACATCCCACTGCTGGGCACAGGCCTCGGGGTATAAGCGCCTACGCTAGCCCAATGCGGATTGGGACTTCACATACACCTTTGAATTTCTTCGCAGATGTATGCAGGTTTCCTCACGATGTTTTCCTTCACCGAAAAGCTAGTGGTAAATATCAAATGATATTTCGTACATAAGTTCCGAAAAACTCATTGGTACGAGCCAGGATTTGAACCCGCGACCTCCGGATTGAAAGTCGGACGTCATATCCACTCGGCCACCACCGCAAAAGGTAATTAACATACCGCCAGCAAAATATGTTTTGGAAGGAACATTGTCTAACAAAAATCTGTCCGTACCATGTAACATTTTTACGTTTAAACGTACATTTTTTTTACATTATTGCTGTTTTCTTGGCCAATCAAAACGATATTTTGATCATTATTTTGATGTTTTCTGAATGTTCCGCTACCTGTGTGCGAATTTATCCCCTCGCTGGGGTAGATTCGTACATTCGAGAGCTTCTAATAAAATTTAAATCATTAATATATTATAAAAGTTATCGACGTCTAACTTTTTGAGGGAGCGGAATGTACGGTCAACCAATTTGATTCCTGGGCCACTATAGAACCATGTCATAATGACTTCTCCGACAGTGCTTATTGAGTGATGCATGTCATGTATAGAGTAGTTAAAGCGACAAGGTTCTATAGTGGCCTAGGATTCAAATTGGTTGACTGTACGTGAAATGTTATTATAAGTAATTGAGCAATCCATCTTTAAAGACCAATTTTTGGGATATCTAAATCTAAAAAGTGTCCGAATGTTGCCTAAGTAATTGAGCAATCTATCTTTAAAAACGAATTTTTAAGAAATCAAAATCTATAAAATGTCCGAATGGTGCCTATCTTCCCTTATATTCATCGTCGCCTAGTGCCCAAACCACAAGCTTTGTTAACCATAACGTCAAAACTCCAACTGCGGTCCCCGTCAGTCTCGCAATGAACCCGCTTAATTCTACATTCACAGTCCTTTATCCCGGCAAAAGCGGAATTCGCACGTACGTAAACAATAAACCGTCAGCAAAATGCCCCGCGCATATTTTAATTGTTGTTTAAGGAGCGCATACTTAAATAATTTTGAAGTATGAAAATTAAACTAAATTAAATTAAATTAAACCTAAAACGTATTGATAGCTCACGTACATGTCAGGGCTAATCTTAATTAGGAATTCTTTACTGAAAACACCATACAAGCAAACATACCTTCAAATCTTCTAGAAAAGTGCGTACTCCCATCTTAAAAGCCGGCAACGCACTTGCAACCTGGGTGCGTAGCCAAGGCAACAATCGCTTGCGTTACAACAATGAAACGCTTTGTGTTTCTCTATCCTTATAAGTGCGACAGACAGTAACAGTTGGTTTCGTATGTTGGCTGCGCACCCTGGTGTTGCCCACTATCAAGTGATTCATCTCCTTGTATATCATTAAAAAAAAACATAACTCATTCTCCGCTGCGCGTAGCCAACAACCAGATATGAAAATGAATAATAAATGTTCATTTCTGAATAAGGTTTACACTTCAGCATTTCCTGTACCGTTGTTTTCCAGTTTTCGCCAAGACAGGTGCGGGCCGTCGCCACAGGCCTTAAGCCCCCTTTGATCTCGAAATACGGCTGTTTGTACAGAGATGTTTACGGTGAGTGGAGCACGGAGTTATGTGTTCTGGGAGAAGTATTTTTTCATAAGTAACATATAAAAGGCCTAGACAAGATGACAATCGTTCTAAACGCCGACCGAAACTTAAGACGAATTCAAACTGTGTATAAAAATATTTTTACACAATTTGATATGTTTTAATCATAGCTATAGCTAGTCGGGAACGTTTGATTTTTTCGATTTTTTTAACATTATAAGAGTTAGGAACATTTTAAAATGTGTATGAAAACTGTTTTTCACGCCTAACTTTTATAATAGTTTTAAAATCGAAAAATAAACAAACGGACGGCCATAGCTATGACTAAAATACATAAAATCTATGTATTAGTCTGTCTTTTATATACATTATATAACTAAGTATTTAACTATTTATATATTTTTAATATTATTTGACTTCACGTTTAATTTTTTCCTATTATTTGTTATTATATTTTCCTGCACCAACATACACAAATGCCTCTGTTTGACCTAATGGTTGACTGGTAGAGATTGCCTTTTAAATAAAATTCAGTAAATATATTTTCCATAATGTCAATATACAGGGAGGAAAATGAGGATTACGTTTGTATGGAGAATCGATCGTCCTCTTTCCTTTTTAACGTATGTTAATAGTCACGTGGCTTTTGTATCGTGTCAGTCACCACGTTGACTCATATTGTCTTGGGATTAAAGGTTAGATTTGACATATCTGCACGTCATCTTGGATGACACGAACTATAGCATCTGTCAGCCAGATATATTTTCCATAGTCGTTTGTCGATGTACTGTTATGTGTGAGGTATGCAATAAACAGTATTGTTATATACGAAATAAATAATAAATAAATAAATAAATAAATATTATAGGACATTATTACACAAATTGACTAAGTCCCACAGTAAGCTCAATAAGGCTTGTGTTGAGGGTACTTAGACAACGATATATATATAATATATCAATATTTATAAATACTTAAATACATAGAAAACACCCATGACTCAGGAACAAATATCCATGCTCATCACACGAATAAATGCCCTTACCAGGATTTGAACCCGGGACCATCAGCTTCGTAGGCAGGGTCACTACCCACTAGGCCAAACCGGTCGTCGAAATATCATTAGATATTTACCAGTCGCTTTTCGGTGGAGGAAAACATCGTGAGGAATCCGGACTAATCCACATAACGTCTAGTTTACCCTCTGGGTTGAAAGGTCGGATGGTAGTCGCTTTCGTAAAAACTTCGGATTTCGTAAAGCGGACCCCAGACTCCCATGAGCCGTGGTAAAATGACAGGACAACGCGAGGTAGGTTAACGGCACTAATCGTGGAGAAAATATGGAGTATTTTTGATATTTCACCGACATCAGTAAAATTCCTACCGCTTTATGCTTAAGAAGTTGAAGGTCCAATTCGTCCTCTATCGGCTCGATTCAAAGAATGAGATACTATAACGATAAGTTCTGGTTTATATGTCGTATAATAGACTGAAGCAGCTCGATTCGGGCAACTAATGTCATTTGGACGTTAGAAATATCGTAGATAGATCTTATTGAGATAACAGCGGAATCGAAATAAACGTCAATTTACGACATGTCGTTTAGTTATCGATCTTTTGTAGACCTTTCCAAGATCTTAAACGTGTCTTAATCATTCTTTGAATCAGGCCGTATGTTTTCTATGTATTTAATGAAAGCCACCGCAATTGGTTTCAATATTATTAACCAATTAAAACTATGATTTTTCGCTCCAGTCATGGGATGTATGGCGCCATTAATTTTCAAAGTAACAAATATCAATGAAAAAAATAAACTTAAGCAGCTTTTTGGCTACTGTATATGGTAAAATATTGTCAGCGTTTAAACACTGATGGTAAATACTTGTTTTACAGGATTTGTCTATACCATCCAGTTACTGGTGCTTGTTACATTATAGGGGTGTTTCGTATAACGCAATTTACAAAACAACACCGTGCAGGTTATTCAAGAAGAGTAAATAACAAGTATCATATCAAGTATTTCGTACTTGGTATCCACGACAGCTATTTGCCGTTTAATGGTATAGATACAGAACTATAACAAAAGAGCTTATCCCGCAAAAACCTTTTCTACCTTACGCATCACAACGTAGTTGCGAACTTCCTACTTCCAAAGAAAAAAGTAGAAAGCCGCTTGAATTTTCAAGGGATAAACTTCCTTTCTCCGTCAAAATAAGGTCGAAGTTTACTTGGCTAGTGATAGGGATTTAGGTGGATTTGTATGCTAATGGTTATTAGTGATGTTATTCGCCCGGTGAAAGTAACTTTGTGCTATTTTTCCCCTATCCTAATGGGGAAGGTAAGTTTCGGCAAAACAACGAATAAATAATATTCATAGGTAAACAGGGGAGGGGATGTGAGTAAGGTAACATTGTTTTTATCTTCTGTTTTTATTTTTTTAGGAAGGAAACGTAAGGTCTGCTTACAATAAGTAATGGGCCACATAACGTAAATATATTTTCACCACACCAACTGGTAAAGGCCCTCTTGATTGTTCAAAAACTAATGAGAAAGTTGCATTTTATCCACATGTGGGGCAAAGTAATCAGATGCAAATTTTGAGTCGTTTCCTTATGTTAGCTGGTAGAATTTCTCGTTTAAATGATGATTTTGGATTATACATTTTTAATTAAGTTCATTTGGATTTGATTTGGTTTGATTTTTTTTAGGTATTTCATAGTTAGTATTTTCCTCGCGTTGGTGTGGTGAAAAATGTTGTGTTTCACTCGGAGGCAAAGTTTGTTTCTCTAACCCTCATGCCTTGCAACCCTCGCAACGCTCAAGATTCCACTTCTCGAACCACTCGCTACGCTCGTGGTTCAATTTTGGAATCTTTCGCTTGCTCGGGTATCAATATTAGCACAAGCGGTTAAACAACAACTTTGCCAATAACCATATTTATGTATACTGTATAATATATTATATAATTAATTTATAATGTTTCTTTGTGTAGTTTATAAACGTATTACATATATATTAGCTATAAGTTTGTATGGTGGCCCATTAGTATTAGACTTAGTATTTAATTTTGGATCATTTTCTTTTCACACTGCACCCACCTTAGCACTGTTTGGCCCAGTGGTTGACTGGTAGAGAATGCCTCAAGGCATTAAGTCCGCCTATTGTACTTTTTACTCGTATTTGTGCAATAAAGTTTAAAATAAATTAATTAATAAATAATATAAGTTACTTTTTTTATGAAATTATTTATTTACGCGTTGTTTGTCCCTTACGCATTGTTTCTATGAAAGTTTTTTTTTTGTGTTTTACAAACTATTTAAACTGTTTTTCAACGAAATAAATGTCATATACAAAGGCAAAAATACCAAGGCCTCCAGTGCATGTGTGTGTTGAGGGCACAAGCCTTCGGAAATTGTCATACTTATATCTATTTGGAAATGGGACCCGGGTACGTCCTTAAACTACGTCCAAAATAGAGGTATGGGCATTGTGAATATCATCTCGCTTTGTGTGGTAGGGCACAGCCAGTGTATGTCATTCCAGATCTAGAGCAGAGCCCAACTGGGGAAGTACCTCCACCTTACAGAAAACCGCAGCCAAATAACACTTGACCCTACTCATAGTGTTGTGTTTACCAGAGCTCAACGAGGGGGAGGGGGGTTTAGGGTAAACTAACAAGAAAAACATTTCTCACTAGATCCATTTTGGATCTATGGACTGGATCTATCGAGAATGAAGGTCATTCCAGATCTAGAGCAGAGCCCAACTGGGGAAGTACCTCCACCTTACAGAAAAACGCAGCCAAATAACACTAGACCCTACTCATAGTGTTGTGTTCCTGTCGGTGGGTTGCCAGAGCTCAACGACGGCGAGGGGGGGTTTGGGTCGGCAACGCGCATGTAACTCTTCTGGAGTTGCAGGCGTACATAGGCTACGGAGACTGCTTACTATCAGGCGGGCCGTATGCTTGTTTGCCACCGACGTAGTATAAAAAAAAAAAGAATTCGATCCATGCCGTTCAGAACTCTGTCGCGTAGAAATATTTAAATGTTCGTTGAAATAGTTATTCTAGCTACAGCCGGGCTCTTAAGATCCATATCAATTTAAGCTGTAATTATTACTCCATCTTTTATTCAGTTATTCGAAACATGAATCTTTACAATCTCCTGGTATTTATCAGGTTCCTAATTAAAATCGAAAATCTATTAACTCTGCGGCGGTATATTAATGAGTTAATAAAACATGGGTGGTCTTTAATCAGGTATGGGAACACATTTCAATTACTTTCTATTGATGGAATGGATTATAATAGAAATTAAATGTCAAAAAGGTAATTTAAAATTAGTAATTTAACAGTTCATGTTGCGCTGTTGGCCTAGCGGTAAGAACGTGCGACTTGCAATCCGGAGGTCGCGGGTTCAATCCCGGCTCGTACCAATGAGTTTTTCGGAACGTATGTATGAAATATCATTTGATATTTACCAGTCGCTTTTCAGTGAAGGAAAACATCGTGAGGAAACCGGACTAATCCCAACCAGACGTAGTTTACCCTCTGGGTTGGAAGGTCAGATGGCAGTCGCTTTCGTAAAAACTAGTGCCTACGCCAAATCTTGGGATTAGTTGTCAAGCGGACCCCAGGCTCCCAAGAGCCGTGGCAAAATGCCGGGGCAACGCGAGGAAGAAGTTATTAAATTTTAATTATATTGCTTTATTTGAAGTAACCCGGAGCAATGGATACAGGGACAGGACTTCTTTAAAGGATCATAGACTACGGTTTCCCCATACCAAGTCCCCATTTTCCTCCCTGGATATTGTGTTTAACACAGAATCGCTGTCTACACTTACAATTTGAACGGCTTACATAAAAAAAAACTACAATACCATTTCCTAGTCCTAAAAATCCTGCATCGAAAAAAAAAAATGATTTTTTTTTATACTACGTCGGTGGCTAACAAGCATACGGCCCGCCTGATGGTAAGCAGTCTCCGTAGCCTATGTACGCCTGCAACTCCAAAGGAGTTACAACATGCGTGTTGCCGACCCTAACCCCCTCCCAACCCCTCCTTGAGCTCTGGCAACCTTACTCACCGGCAGGAACACTACACTATGAGTAGGGTCTAGTGTTATTTGGCTGTGGTTTTCTGTAAGGTGGAGGTACTTCCCCAGTTGGGCTCTGCTCTAGATCTGGAATGACATCCGTTCTGATGTGCCCTACCATACAAAGCGAGATGACATTCACAACTACAAGATATTCCTAGAATTTTTGGATTACAATATTAATAAAATTGTACAAAAGGTTAAAATATAAGTAGGCTAACATGACATAAATTTATTAAGGTTATCTGGAAGAGATCGCTTTTTAGCGATAAGACCGCCTGTTGTTGGTGTATGTTGCTGTATTCTTTGTATCGTTTCTGTATTAAGGTGTGCAATAAAGAGCATTTGTTGTTTTGTATTGAATATACCTATATAAATAAATCCTAATATTTCCTTAGTCCAACACGAAAGTAGTTTCCCCCGACCCTATATTTCCATGCCTACTTTAGATTACATAACAGCCCTTTTAACGTTTATAAGACTTCTTGGCTTAGTAACAGCCATTAGCCCGACTTATCTGCACTCTTAACGGACAATAGGACGGTTCCCGCAGAAAACACTTATCTTTATGGATAAAGAAAGCGAGATATACATTAAGATTCGCGGTGAAACAAAAACGTAATGTTAGATGGAAAATAATTTGTAAATTGCGAAATCTGATCTGTAATGTAATTCTGCTTTCTTTCGACTACTGAGAATGCTAGTGATATTAAGCCAGGTCATACGAAGTCATATATGGCAGTTATAAATGCAACTCTATTGACATCTATTAAAGTTCAAATTTAAACAAATAATTGTACATGTCATGCACTTCTAAAAGCTCTAAATATTAACACTTAAACGCTAAAATAAAGGGTGCCTTAAGCTATATACAAATATGTCGAATTTTTTCCCGTCATCCCGAAAGAATGTGATGGAGAAGATCTTTTCCTGAGAGAAGAAATTCAGTTTTTATTTTTTGTTTTATATAATGTCTATTCTCATTTCTTTATTAATTTTATTTTTCTTTTCCTTTTGTAAGAATTCGATATGTTTTCTGAAAGAGCTACGTATTTGTATAGTTTGATATGACATATATACATTTTTTTATCAAATTTCTATAAAGAAAAGTAGCTACTGTATGTAATTGCATAATTTCTATAGTAATCTAAATTGTATTTTTTTTCTTGTTTAATGAATGTTAATTATTTAAGATGTAATGTTTAGAAAAGATGTGTCCCGCCGAGTTTTTTGCCGGTCCATATTGGGAGACCCTCCTCCAATTGAGGGGGGATTTCAATCTTCTCGGGTCAGAGATGTAGGGTTAGAGCCAGTGTAGCTTTATTTGATGTTCATAAGCGCATTGTAATATGCCTTGTAATAAACTATCTTTATCTTTATCGAATTATGTTAAAATATTTTCCATAACGTTAATATCCAGAGAGGGAAATGGGGACTATATATAGAAAAGCGGTCCCCTCTCCTCTTAATATATTGTCCAAAGTGTTCGTTCAATTATCTCGTAAGAAGTGACAGGAGAAGTAGTTTCTAATCACCGTTCAAAATTGGATCTGACCTTTGCTAACAATTCATCTGTCATAAGCCAGCCCTTTGGCCAGATCAGTAATAAATTAATGGCCATCATTGATCATCGAGTACTTTCTACAGACGCCGCATTAGGGCCATTTTATGCACACACTTCTTTTATGTGCACAATTTTAGGTATGTTATTTCTACTCAGAGTCACGAGTTCTTTCAATCCTGATAGATGAAAGAAGTGGATTTTTATTCTTATTCCGGTACCATTTACCGCCTTCAAAAAAAGGAGGTTCTCAGTTTGACCCGTATGTTTGTATGTATGTTTGTCCGCAATTATCGCGCGTTTGGCTGACCCAATTTTTATGCGGTTTTATAGATTTTGTATAACGGTAACAGAATGGAAAGGTCGAAAATGTATGGAATTTTTGGGACACTTTTTTTCTAATATTTATCAAGCAGATACGACTGCGAGCGATACTACAACTAATTATATTAAAGGAAAAATTTAAAAACATACACTTTCGGCATGATTTTAACCTGCGACCTCTGCAATCCATACATCGCTCTTAACCAACTGATCAACGGAAGGCTACCAGGACATCTACTTAAAGACTCATAACGACACCTGAGTCTGCCGGAAGCGTAATTTTTTTCCATTTTTCGTTTAATATAAAATTTGTACTTTTTATCTTATTATGATTAAAGATTATCGTGATTTTAAGTTAACATAAAAGTCCCAAAATTGAAAAAAGTGTAGTATACTAGATAAAATGGCACGTCATTAGATACATCGGAACGTTCAAGGTATACTCAAAAATATCTCGCTATAACGCTTCAACTTCAAATATTAGTTTCTAAAAATACACGTACATACATAATCGATGTTGGAATCAGCGCATTCAGCCAGAGGGTATGCAAATCGGAAAAAATAAAACATATTTACATACTCTAAATCTATCTACAGATATACAAATAACTTTAATATTTTTTTTAGACAGACACAAATACAAAAACTAATCACACAACCCGTCCTGAGCCCTCCCAGACGCAAAGGTGCCCATCACGCTCACCGCATTACCACGCTGAATCGCGATAGACAGCCTCTGCATCAGGAATGACCCGGAACGAGGGTCATGACCCCTCTCCTTCAACCGCCGCCCCAATTCGCCCAAGAAAATTTTGGCCTCGGCACACCAACACCCGGACGTCTCCACCTAACTAACTAACTGTAAATTTAAATTGAAATTAAAACATGTCAAAACAAAACTAAACCGAAAATACGTCAATCTTTATGGTCATATCTGGTTAAATAACCTTGCGAATATAAGTAGGCGTTCAGATATTTGGAAAAACCTTGGTTGTTCTATTATTTAAATTTGCTATACTAGGTATATTACACAGTATCCTCTAACATTCTATAACATATTTAATTTGTGTATTGATACATAACCGAAAGGTAGTAAACTTGGTCACAAATAAAATAAAAAATTGCATTATTCCACTTCCACGACAAAGTAACGTTAGCCCTCATTTTATTATTTGTACCTTTTGTCCACGAGACTAGATTAATTAAACTAAGTATTTATCAAGCAGAAACATCTAGCAGATATTACTTTTTTTTTATTATTAAATGATAATGGAAAAATTATACACCTCCGCCAGGACTCGAACCTGTGAATCCTGAAAGATGAATTGTTTGTACAAGCTTTTATTTATTTCGGGTCAAATCTTGCAAGGTAAATAAGACCCACTTCCCATTATTATTAGCTGAAACTTCACATACATACGTATGATGGGTGACAATCCAATATTATAGTGGCTGAACCTAACATCATGGGAGAAAGTAAAGCCCACAGACTCCGTTGGTTAGGCCACCTTGAGAGAATGGACGAAGATCGGAACGTAAAAAGAGCGTACCTGGGTCGCCTAGCTGGAGGACGTCCTATCGGACGCCCTAGATATCGCTGGAGCGACATGGTGGAGGCGGATCTGCGCGAGCTTCGAGTCGACAATTGGCGAGAGGTCGCACAGGACCGAGAAAAGTGGCGCTGTCTTGTGTCGGAGGCCAAGTCTCATTTTGGGTCGCTGAGCCAACGGAGTAAGTAGTAAGTAGTATAGAGCTGATCATGATGATGTACACCGAAGTTGGCCATAGGAACTCTGTGATAAAACGACGCAACCTAATTGTGTTTAGGTTTATTAGAATTTACTCATTGAGTATTAGTTGCCTGTTGAAAGAAAAGTCAGCTATAAAAGCTTGTATATAAAATGAATTTTTTGTCAAAAAACTTTTATTCTTGGCCAGACGGAAAAATTAAGTACGTCACACTACATACAGTATGATTCCAATAAGTGTTTCTGAATTATTTATCATTTGTCAACCTCTTTAGTTAGTAAAGTTTCATCTTATTGTCACTCAACTAAATATGTAATAGATTTATTATTTAGTTGAGTGACAATAATACATATAGTATTAGTTTATTCAAAAATACACATTTTTTATTTTTAACAGTGTAGTTCACGTAACAACTTGGTATTTATTTGTATACGTGTCAATATGGTACTTATGGTACTTAAAGGTAACTTTACCTTTCGTAGTATTTTTTGCGTCGTTTGGTAAATGTAGGTACTGGCCCTGATTCTTACACATACTTTGGCATGCTCCGTCTATTATGTAAGTGGTCTCTGTGACTGACAAAGCGGTTAAAGTTGCGCCGCCATGTTGTTTTCCGAACAATCGCACCAATCAGGAGCGAGCAAAGGGCACGCCGGAGGCTACGAGATCTATTGCTTGTTAGGGCCATCGCACACGAAACAACTGGGTATAGATTAGTTAGATAGTGCTTCTGGGCATTTTCCGCAAATCGACAACCATTGTGCCTATTTTGCGTGAAATCGAGGTAGCGCTACTCTAGGTAGCCTAGCAAGGCTTTCAGGTTGCTAACTGCCTCCTTTAGTGTGCACGGAGTCCCTAGGTATTTGCTCATGTATTTCTACCTGTTTGCAGTCTAGGAGAATGTGTTTTGTTGTTTCTTCTTCCTCCATGCACGCTCTGCACATGGGGCTGTCTGTTTTACCCATATTGTGTAGGTGTTTGTTTAGTGTGTTATGTCCTGTAATTAGTCCTACTTTTTTACGTAGTTGGTGTCTAGGTGTTTTCAGTACCTAGTATTTTGGTGAGCTTGTAGTTTAGTTCCGGTAAAACATATTTGGTCTGCCTGCATGTGTCCATTTCCTTCCAGTATTTATTGTGGAGTTGTCTGTGATATAGGTCTAGCTGGTTGTGTATGTAAGATATAGATTAGTTACTAAGTACTTTAATTTCGAAATTTGGAAATGTGTTTTTATTTTGTGTTTTTTTTCGAAATTTTTTCTATTTTATTGACTCCATTTAATTATTATTTTTTTGTGATTAATTAATCGTACATGTTTATGATAAAATGGAGATATTGACGATGGAAAAGAGACGAACAGATCCTACTTGAGTAAATTGATTTTTATCGTTTGAAATTGAAATCTTTATTGTAATATTGTGAGTTACAATGATCTTAAAATTATGTCACGGTAGAATCAGCACAAACAACCGTTAATACAAGAACAATAAATAATACAATGTTAATTAATACTAAAACTAATCTTACAGTTAAATACTTAGGCAGTGTCTTACGTGAGCGATTAACTCGCGAACGCGAAGCGAAGTAGCCCGGTGCGGCGTAGGTGAATTCAGTCCTTTGATACCTATGGAAGTGTCCTACGTGGGCGAACTCCGAATGCCGTTGGGCCGCCGCGCCACGCCGCATTATGGGAACATTCTTATACAAATTGACTAAGTTCCAGGGTAAGCCAAGAAGGCTTGTGTTGTGGGTACTCAGACAACGATATATTTAATATACAAATACATAGAAAACATCCATGACTCAGGCCCAAATATCTGTGCTCATCACCAAGATGACTACTTGGGAGACACGGAATCATGGCCAAGTATCCAGTCTCAAAAGCTGTAATAGTTTTGCGTGCAGTGTCCCGGAGAGGCATATGGCGCTGTTGTTTCTAGCTGTTCAACCTTATGTATTAATGTTTGTTATGTTTTAGTTATTTTGATGATGACATTGACATATTAAATACATAGTAGTTATGTATTCTGTAGAACTAGTTTTAAGATTGTTAGCTTAACAGTCTCTTGACGTGAAATATGTATTTCATACAATTTTTTATTTTTTTATTCTTTGACATTTGGAGAACCTTTACACCTCCAAATCTTATTATTGTGTATTATTATTTTTCTCCGACCGTGGGGACCTTATACATCTGCAAACTTAATATATTAACCGTGGAGACTATACGTCTCTGTCATATTGTATAATATACTTGACTTGGTACATACTAGTTATGTACAGAATGTAGCATTAGTTTATGAGACTGCTAGTTTAACAGTCCAGACGCGGTTTATTTATTTAGTATAAATTTTATTTTGACACTTGGAGAGACTTTACACCTCCAAATTTTATTAGTATTAGTACTCTGACATTGGGGACCTTTTACATCTCCAGATTTAATGTGTTTTTAACCATAGAGACTATACATCTCTATTGTATTGTATTAATTATTTATTTTAAGATTATTATAATGTAATGTTTACCCAGGTATTGGCTGTTGTATTTATAAATGTTGTTATGTATTTTTCATGTCACTATATGATGTTACTATAAATGTTGTATTGACTTGTAAAAGAGCCCTTGAGGCCTACTTGCAGAATAAATTTTTGAATTTTGAATTTTGAATAAATGCCCTTACCGGGATTCGAACCCAGGACACTACCCACTAGGCCATACCGGTCGTCAAATAAATAAATAATGTTTATAAATAAATAATATTTCATACTAATTGTTGCTCGACGGGCTTTAATGAGTAGGAGGTTTTGTGATGATGAAATATATCCCGGTTGACAGTTTATATTTTATTTATATCTTTCAATCAAAAACATGAAAACAACCTTTCTTTATTAAGAATTTATTAAGGATTATTTCTTACATTGACTTCTTTTTTTGACACTAATACATTTCTCAAAATGAAAATAAAGCGTAAACCGGGACATTTTTCATGCTAAAAGGGGAGGTTGCGTCAGGAGTAGGGGGGAGGGGAGGTATCATACTACATTTGTTTCAAGCTGGATATAATTTATTTGTCTTCCCCATACATAAGAACATAACTTTACCGAATCAAAAGGCGGACAGTAGGGCTAAGATGGTCGGCTCTTTATCATTTGTCATCATACCTGTCCCGTTCTAATAAGTATGTAAGTGCGAAAGTGACGGGCATAGTGACAAGTGATAAAAATGGAACCATGATGCCGCCGCTGGGCTCAAGCTTGCTTGCCACGCTACCGCCTTGGGACATTATAGATACACCACTACACACAGTTGGCCCGATTCGTAGAATAATTGAGACACGTTTAAGATCTCGGAAAGACCTGTAAAAGATCGATAACTAAACGACACGTCAATATTGACGTTTATTTTGATTCGGCTGTGATCCCAATAAGATCTATCTACGATATTTCTAACGTCAAGGTGACATTGATTGCCCGAATCGAGCTGCTTCTGTCAATTATATTCATATTCATATTTTATTGCGATCATGTTCATTACAGAAGATGGATGGAATTATACGACATACAAACGATATCTAAATGAGGACTTATCTAAACCAGAACTTATCGCTATCGTATCTCATTCTTCGAATTGGGCCGAGTATTAGCAAGATTAATGATGAAATTTATTTCATTTTAATTTCATAAGTATCGTATGTAGCCGCCCTTAGCAAGCCGGTTTCTGCCTCGGCGCCAGAGAAAGGTCGCAGGTAAATATCACCACAACTTATTGCCCGTAATCGATATATTGCGAAACACTAATATTGCTTTTATTGGTCAAAGTACGCTGACAAAGTACATATACTAACAAATTCGGCCAAGAACATGTCAAGCCATACTCAATGTGGGGTTTCTTAGTTACTATTCTGTCAGAACAGCCCAAACGAGCTATTAAGTATCATGTACATTACGAGCAGGACTAAGCCTACCTTCGCAGCGTACGTCTTTTTAGTAAAAAAAGAAGATTGTTTTCAATAACTTAAAAACGGCTGGAATGATAATGTTAACTATAGTTTTCATTGAAAGTATTGATCAAGCTTTTGTTTCACGATTTTTGGACCCATGGTTCAAAAGTTAGAGGGGTGACACATTTTTCTTTCGGAGCGATTATTACTAAAAATATTAACTTTATCAAAAAATGGTTGGTGAAGACCCGTATTCATTTTAAAAGACCTATCCAACGATACCCCACACTATTAGGGACATTATATATATGTTACCGGAAATGTATGTAATCCGTCATTGTATACAATTCCTAGGAAATGTATGTAATTCCTAAAATCGCACGGAAATGTGTAAAACAAATTATATTAGACACATTTCCTAGGAAATTTATACATTTCCTAAATAGCAATCGGAAATGTAAAATAGTTGAGTGTTTTATTACAGAAAGCATTGTTTTTTATACATTTCCTAATCCGATATTGGAATTATATACAATTCCTAGGAATTTTACATATTTCCTAGGACAAGTATGTATTAAATAGTTTTTGAAACCATATTTTATACATTTCCTAAATAGCTTCGGAATTGTATAAATTTCCTAGGATTTGTATACAATTCCTAGATTTCATACATTTCCGGTAACACAATTCCTAGGAAATGTATGTAATTCCTAAAATCGCACGGAAATGTGTAAAACAAATTATATTAGACACATTTCCTAGGAAATTTATACATTTCCTAAATAGCAATCGGAAATGTAAAATAGTTGAGTGTTTTATTACAGAAAGCATTGTTTTTTATACATTTCCTAATCCGATATTGGAATTATATACAATTCCTAGGAATTTTACATATTTCCTAGGACAAGTATGTATTAAATAGTTTTTGAAACCATATTTTATATTTTTCCTAAATAGCTTCGGAATTGTATAAATTTCCTAGGATTTGTATACAATTCCTAGATTTCATACATTTCCGGTAACATATATAAGTACATACAATTTTTATGTTCTGTCGCCATGCATGATTAATGCATTTCCTGCCAAAACGCAGCTTTTCAGCAAATTGTATCTTTGTAGGCAATAACAAATACCATAATAGTCATAATTCATAAAACAGAGCATTAGGTATTAGGGACTGTGCATTAGGCACGCCCTAGTTGAAGCTCCGATATTGGTCGGAAATTGAATGTCTGCGCGACGTCCGCCCCCCATCAGACACATTCTGCTTCCAAATGTATTATTATACAGAGTGATTCTCAATTCGTGAACAGTAACCATATTTCCCGATAAAACTTCCTTAAACTAACGCGGAGCGCTAATTGAAATTACAATTTTTATTAACATTTATAGTCACTCTAAGTAGTCATGTGGCTTAATTTTAATATATTCGTAACTATCATCATCATCTCTCCTAGCCGTTTTCGACCACAGCGACTGCGTTCTACCGCTGAGAGCGTCGCTGGTGCGCTCTCAGATGACTGATATAGCCAATTTTTGCAGCAAATGTACGACCACACTCGTTGCAAGTCAGCACCCCTCCGACATAATTGTAAAGTATGGCCGCAGGTGGTCTGGCCTTCAGCTCGTCGCGCTTAGCGTCGAGTTCTGTGAGCCGTCTAGCTTCAAACTGACGCACCTGAGTCTGCACAATATGCCTCCAACGTGGACGGTCACTGGCTAGACTCTCCCACTTCGTTGGCTCTATGTGAGCTCTCTTCATATGCCGTTTCAACACATCTTTGAACCGCAAGAATTCGTAACTATAGAGGGTAGAGGTAAGGAGAACAATCTATGTATGTATGAAAAGTTTCGCCACAATACGTCGCGAACAAATTTTTGACTTGGATAAAAAAAATCTAGTCACTGTCAGCCCACTTCATTCCGTCAATAACGTCTATACTCTGCATCTTTAGGTATTTAAAAAATGGTAAACAAAATCTACCCTCATATGGCTCCTTAAGCCAGTTGAGGGTAGATGAAAACATTACATGATCAAATAACGTAGGTTTACAGTCAGCTCGTTCAGTGACAGATCTAGGCGGTTTTTATTTGGTTGGTTAAGAGGCTGTCAATACCTAAAGCGCGCACACTGTCTATTTGTATCGGAGTAAATGAGATAGCACTGTCGCATGTTACTGGACCTGGGCAAGGGAATAATAAGAAAAATATTTAAATAAAAAAAAGTGGATTATTAGTGTAATATTTTACTCGTTAGCGGTTTAGATATAAATGTTTTGAAATTGTGATTTTAATTGCAGACCCATAAGTCAAAACAATAAAGACATAGAACCGTTTAATTGTGATTTTAAGACCAATCTTTGCAATTATTTTCTATCGAGCCGATTTCGTTCAATCATGTATCGAGTACAACCACGGTCTTTGAAATATAATTAATATGAACATATATTTTTCTTACTTGACTAAAACAAATAGTCTTTCTTAAAAAACTGTTTAAGTAACATCAATTTCAAGGACATTGGGTGTTGACAGCCTCTTAACCTATAAATGTTATAACTACCCGAAAATGTACAAATTGTTTGTTAATTTTATTTAAATACCTAAAGATACGGAGTATAAGTTCATGTCATGTCCTTGTGCTACCCTAGCGCCAACGGAATTATTGCGAACTATTATTTACAGCAGCCAGCTGGACACTTTAGCAACAGTCCTCCCATAAGAGCCCCAACAGAAAAAAAACCGACAAATAAATAAATACCGGCAACGCACTTGCAACCCCTCTGGTGTTGCAGGTGTCCATGGGCGGCGGTAATCGCTTACCATCAGGTGATCCGTCTGCTCGTTTGCCTCCTCTACCATAAAAAAAAAAAAAAGAGATTATTCTCCTTACCTCTACCCGCCATAAATGTAATGTAACTTATGAAATTTATCATTGTCAATATTACTTTTTAACCGACTTCAATAAAGGAGATTTTTTTTTTGTATGTATGTTACTCGATATCTCCGAGAATCTTGAACCGATTTTCAATTTTTTTTTCAATCGAACGGGTATAACCCCGAGATGGTCCCGTTGGCACCAAGTCGGGATCTGATGATGGGATCTTGGAGAAATCTTACTTTTCGATCGACTTGGATATACACTGGGCAATTTTTTATAAACATTTCTATACAAGTTCACTCGTTTTCATTGGTTTTAGGTGTATTCGACGCCAATGAATTAACATGCACCATACATGGTGGTACCACTTCGGCACCTGTTAGTATAACTTAAGATAACGTTGTTTTAGCATCGAGGCAGAATGGTAACTGTGGCCATGTCATGAATAATATGCTTCGTAAAGTTTGCCTGGGCCGGCTGCTGTCACACCGAATCGTAACGAGCTTTTTGAACTCAAACAAACAATTCACAAAAATCAGGGCAATAATCGCGAAAATCGAAGTTCGTCAATTGCGGGCATTTTTCTCTGTCACTCTAATTACGTCTTAGTGAGAGTAAAAGTGAAAGACTATACCACAATTTGTGTTCGGTATTCGCTCCGTTCATGATTATGACGCCGCCCTAGTGGGCGTGGGACATTATTACTTATTTGAGAGAAGGCAGCTAAATGATACAGCATGCTAAATAATATGAAGATGTCGTCCCACAAAAGTTGTAGGTATTTCAGTACAAACAAAACACGTGCAACATGCACGTTGAATTTTCTCAATAAAATCGCATAAACCTAACCTAACCTAACCTAACTTTAGTTCGTAAAATATTAAAACCTTTTGGGTTTGAAGAATATCACTGGTATTCAGTCTGCCAACGAGGTAAATAATACAATATAGCATATTTACTTTAAAATTGATTATGTATATGTGCCTTTGAAAAATAAATGAAAAAAAAAACCTTACATCTGCAGGGCTCTAGGCGATAATTTGCCATATTTCAACATCGGTTCAGCAGTTTAAGAGTGACTATAATATAAGAGTCGGACCAAACTAACTCTGTAATTGTGCATGGCCGTTACAATATTAAAATACGCACTACCCTCACTGTGATAAAACGTTTTAAAATGTGTATTTTTAAGTTAAGCCGATTTTTTTTTTCCGAATGTCATTTCGCAACCAGTCACATAATTTAATTTTGCCGAGTGACAAATAAGTGGCAACTTAACCAAATAATTTGTATGATTTCCCAACCTAACAGTTAGCAACTGCATGTTTGGTCAACGACTTAAAAATACACTTTATAAAACACCACGTTTTGAAAATTAGAATGACTTCGTAAGTACAAAACATACAAAATTTATTTTGCTATGTTAACTTTGTACGATGAATAAAAGTCGGTTCTGGTTGCCTGCTCGCAGCTAAGCTAGCTCTTGACTCTGTCAAGTTAGGTGCGACGTGTGAGACACTTCATTCGGTTCTCGTCTGATTTAATTTTTTGTCTTTTAATCATTTATATAAGAATTCAAGCCTTGGAGACCCTCTACATCTCTAAGGATAATTTAATATCTTTTTTCATATTTTATCTCTGACACTTAGAGACTTATACATCTCTAAAAAAAATTAGTATTTGTTGGTTTTTTTTGGGTAATTTGACATTTAGAGACATACATCTCTAATTCATATTATTTCATCGATTCCATATTTGTAATTGTTTTTTGTAATTTTTATTGTTTGTAAAATGGACATGTAAAAGTGCCCCTGTGGCCTATTTGCTGAATAAATGTTTGATATTTGGTATTTAACATTACTATTACCCGGCATTACTATTATATATTATATTAATAAATATTTAGCCGATTGAATTATTTGACGAAAATAAAATGTATTCCATGTCATAAAAATAATTCTAACAAGTAAAACATTATCATATATCACACCGCTAGGAGCCCATAACTCGGTATTCCAAGCTGAGTGTATGGGCATCTTAAACACGGCGGCTGCCATCACTCCAAGGAAGGTAGTAGGATCCTCCATCCGCATACTCTCCGACAGTAGAGCAGTCTTAATGGCTCTAAATAGCCATATAATTACATCCAAACTTATACACGAATGCAACGAACGACTAATGGAGGTATGTCATTATAATAATAAGATCACATTACAATGGATCAAGGGACACAGTGGATCCCGGGGTAACGATGCTGCGGACGAGCTTGCCAGGCAAGGATCGGGTGCGGGGGCGATTGGTCCGGAACCGATTCTTCCGATACCGTTTAGCAAGGTACGCTCAATGCTGCTGGCACGTACAGGGAAACTACACACAGATCACTGGCTGAACCAGACTGGATGCAGACAGGCAAAAGAAGCCATGCCTGGCATCAATGGAAAGCTCACAAGGGCGCTCCTTCAACTAGGTAAGGTCCGACTGAGTATGGTAACCAGTGTCATAACAGGTAATGGACTATTTAACAAACATCTTTTCATAACAGGTGTCACAGACAGTCTCCTATGCCGAGGATGCATGGAGACAGAAGAAACAGCCTCTCACGTGGTGCTGTAATGCAGCGGAGTGGCCCCATACAGGGCAAAACATCTCGGATCCCCGAGAGACCTCCCTGAGGTCCTAGAGTAGCCAACCCTCCCCCCCCCCCCCCCCCTTGTCACGCAAAAGGCGCCAGTCGTCGAGTTGCGGAAAATCGCCCGTACTACAATACAATACAATACAAACGTTATCATATTGAAAATTTGCCGAACGTTACTTGCCAAAGTAAATCATGTACGAAAAGTTGGTTGTCGAGTCAAATTTGGACGATAAAACTTCGGTGAAAGGGCAGAACACTCACAAAGATTATTTTGACGCGTCGGTGTAAGGCGCGCCCGCGCACAAACAGCGGGTGAACTCCTGCACCGGCAGTACCGACACGTGAATATTTTAATTATATTGTGTTAGGCTTGCACGAGCCTTGTTTGTTTTTTGTTTCCTTTCCGTATTCCATTTGCCGACGAGACGAACCAGAGTTTTGTAAAACAACTTTTACAGTTTAAACTTACACTTTCCAGGGTTAACAGAATAGGGAGCAAGACATCGAGTAAATTTAATTTAATTTATTTATTTAATATTTAATATATATATACAGCATTACAGTCGAGACCAAAGCACTGTACAATTCAGATTATATGATAGGATTACATACTAGGAAAAACAGATCACAATCAACTTTCGTCCATCACCTCGCAATACCGCAGACACATCTGATACACAGCCGTCCATCGACTTGCAAACATATCACAATCTGGTGCCCATGACAGAAGGGAGTTCAGCAGCCTTAGAGCCCGCACAGCAGACGAGTTTTTATGTGCTACAGTGCGTGTAATTGGCCTAATAAAGGCCTTGCATCTTTACTGGTGAAATTCTACGCGACAACATTTCTATCTTCATCACTTAGATGGTTGGCAGTCCTCAACTGGTTTCTCTAGAAACTTCCAGCCTTGCACAACTAAACTGTGGAGTGAATTGTCTCCCGTGGTATTTCCGAACCAATACACCTTCAAGAAAAGAGCGTACTACCTTCTTGAGGCCTGCTACGACCTTACAATCTCTATGGTGTTGAGGGTATTCATGGGTATTGGTAATCGCTTACCGTCAGGCGGTTAGTGTGCTCATTTGCCTTCCATACCATAAAAAACTATCTAAATAAATAAATTATGAATTAGTTGCCCAGGCTCCCATGAGCCGTGGCAAAAGTGCCGGAACAACGCGAAGAAGATGATGATCAAAAAAAATTACCTGTCGTGCATGGAAAAAGAAGAAACAACAAAACATATTCTCCTAGACTGCAAACAGGTAGAAGTATACAGGAACAAATACCTAGGGACTCCGTGCACACTAGGAGAGGCATTTAGCAACCTGAAAACTTTGCTAGACTTCGTGGAGGAGCTGGGGTGGTTAGAGTAGCGCTACCTCGTTTCACGCAAAATAGGCACAATGGTTGTCGATTTGCGGAAAATGCCCAGAAGCACTAACTAACTAACTTACCTGTCAGTCAAAATCTCTGTTAGAGAGTATAGTTATGGTAGTTCTACGCCGTTCGCCTCACTTCATATGTATATCAAATGAATATTAAAACATACCCTGCAGGCTCGGATAAACCGAACATTGCCAAAACGAGATAAGATGATGGTTTGTTTTGGATATGTAACCTGCCTTTTTGCATAAATTCATAATTTAAAACCATTTCCGGGACAATTTGGGTCAAAAGGTCAGGTGGGGCAAAAGCTCCCGCGGGGCTTGTGTCCTAAAAAAACACAGATTGCAGGAAAGAATTACTTTTCCCTGCGGTATACTTTACCTGGTACACTGGGATAACGTCGTCAAAAACAATGAAATGTAAACAGTTTATTTCGGGATATATTTTAATAGTACCAAGGAATAGGGTTGCTTCAAGATTTAATTTTTTTTTTATACTACGTCGGTGGCAAACAAGCATATGGCCCGCCTGATGGTAAGCAGTCTCCGTAGCCTATGTAAGCCTGCAACTCCAGAACAAAACAGAAAATACGGTGTTGTTTAAAATATTTCATAACGGATATTTACGGAAATAATTTATTTATTTATTTACGAGTATATATAAACAAAGATACAAAATGAAAATCTTATAATCTACTTACAAAAACCTTAACCTAAATTTAAAACTAACAAACACAAAAACTATTACTGAAATTCGCCCCGCGACCCTCCAGATGCAAAGGAGCCCAACACGCTCGCCGCGTTGCCACGTTGAACCGCGATAGACAACCTTTGCATAAAGAACGACCCGGAGCGAGGGTCATGACCACTCTCTCTCAAACGTCTGCCCACTTCCCCAATAAACATTTTGGCCTCAGAACACCAGCACCCAGCGGCTTCCACGGCAAGAGGGACAAATAGGTTCAACACTTTTCCCGCTTTCGAGCCGCCGCTAGCTCAGCCGCTGCCCCCGCTGAACGCACAGTACGGCTGACATGCGAAGCAGCAAAAGTGCTGACGCACGTGGCGTCCCACAACAGACATCTGCCCCTCTCCCACGGGACCAAGGCCAACCCGTCGGGCCTCTTCCCATCAGATCTACGGCTACTAAACCCGGTGGCTCCAGCACACAAGGCACATTCGCTGAGACCAACGCCCTTCGTACGACATCATTCAAGGCGTGGTGGCGTGGTAACCTTAATGCACAGCGACAACAACTCAACGCGTGATGGCCGTACGGAAATAGGTACACCGAAAAACATAATCAAATATGTTTTTGCGCTATCAATTATTTTACAATCAACAAACTCATTAACACGTTCCCTGCGGGATTGTGCAAAGTGTGCTTAATTAGGTACGGGTTTACACTATTGCCGCTGCGAAGGTTTTAAAAGAAAAAGGATTGATTCCGAGAAGGAGAATGGTGTAGAGTTTGTGAAGTTAAGGCTTGTAGAGTTAGGGCGTGTAGAGTTCTAGAGTTAGAAGCTTTGCTCTACATGAGATCTGATAACTTTTTGACAGTGCGAGCCATAAGGTCTTGGCAACATTTTACATGAAAATATTTTTGGTGCAATCATATTGACATAAAGATAAGTATCAAATAGTTTCAACTTCTCATAATTGCAGTAGCTGATTGGAGAGGTCAGTACCGTTATTTTACCCATAGGACTTTACGTTAATCACAAATTAATTACTCATTCTGGTTTTTGAAGTAAAAAAAAAAACAACAGAGGTAATTTACATGCCATTCCATATACTTACTTACTACTCTAGCGCAACAACCCAAAGTGTGTCTTGGCCTCCAACACGACTACTCGCCACTGATCCCGGTCCTGTGCAGTTTCTCGCCAGTCTTCTGGAGCTCGAGCAGATCCGTGTCCACCACATCCGTCCATCGATACCTTTTTTTTTTCACGCAGGGTTAAATACATTTACGTATCTCACCCCCGGGCCAGGGAAGCCCATAGGGGGGGTGGTATGTGGGACTCGCTCCTGCTGCAACTCCCTCTGTTAGTCAGAGGCAGGAGAGGAGAATACCCACTAACATCCCCTGCGGCGATTCTCCGCACTGCCGTTTATGGGGGCCACCATGGGGTCGCAAACGTTCTACCACGACGCCCCCCCCGCTGCTCTGGTTTGAGCCAGAGCTCCCGCGCCAAGGAGGGAAGGATTGGAATACGCTACAATCCCTCCCCCAGACGTGTGGAGTCTTCCATTGTGGGCCCCTTACCCACGGACTCCACTAGGGGTATTGACGGGCAGCAAAATGCGCCTGCCTCCTCCCTCTACGTCTGCGCCGGATCGGGAGCGCATCAGCCCTTTCTTTGCGCTCCCGCTCCAAGGCCTCCTTCTGTGAAATGACGGTTTCGCAGAAGGAGACCACAGCCTCCCACAGTCTCTCGCTCCTCACCATTACGCTCCTCAGCATAACCGCCCATCGATACCTAGGTTGACCAGCCGGGCGGCGTGTTATCGGTTTTCCCTCAAACGTTGTTTTCAAAAAAGAAAAGAGCCACGCTAAAAAAAATAGCAAAATAAATGAAATTGCTCCCTATCCCAATTTTTATACATATCCACAAATACATATTATACAAGCGTGTTTAAATACAAAACCAAGCACAGTTCAAATAAAGCGTCAGCCACTTTGTCAAGTTCATTTAGGGTTCGGACACCAATACGAGTAAACACCGTGTGCAAACACAGGTGTCGGTGGCAGCGCTTTTTGCCCCGCGTGCCCTGTTTACCCGAGCGTACCCCAGTTGATTATGGTGGGCCTTTTAGTGGTAAAGTGTCCTTTTGTGGGTTGTCTGTTGCAAGTTTGTGTAAAGAGGATACGTTGTTTGGTACTTTGGTACGCACTTAGCTAGTTTTATTTTTTATGGACATAAGCAAAGTTTTAAACTAAATAAAAGTGTATACAAAAAAAAACTATACTTAATAAAAGAGTGCTTAATCCACTGAAGTATTCATTACTTTAGCATTATTCAACTTTAGGGCAAATAAAAATGATGTAGGCTGTTTATTTTCTGATCAATCGGAACAATCGTTCTAATTAGTTTTTTGTACCTGGAGGCCTACCGCGAAACCGATATTCGCAAATTGCGGAGATATTTCTCTTTTACTATCACTAATACGTAATTAGAATGACAGAGAAAAATTCCCGCAATTGACAAATCTAAGCATAGGTATGTTCCATGAGTTTACGAAAACGTCTGGACCAATTTGAAAAATTGATCTTTGGTTTAAATTGTTATTTGGTCGCATTGTCGCCAAAATCAGAATTTTTTAACGGACTTCAAAAAAGGAAGAGGTTATAAATACGTCCGTACTTTTTATGTTGACAATGTTGGTTACCTCATTCGTGGTTTCGTAAAAACTAGTGCCTACGCCAAATCTTGGGATTAGTTGTCAAGCGGACCCCAGGCTCCCATGAGCCGTGGCAAATGCCGGGACAACGCGAGGAAGAAGAATGTTGGTTACCTCAGAACTCCATAATATTTAAAACGATTTGTTTTTTCTTGCTTTAAAGTATAAAGTTCAACATTTAGTCGAATCCAGTTCCGATGATGAGATTGAGGGAGATTTTTGTTTTCATATTCAAATCTAAGTAGCATTTTCATTCAAAACTGTCATTTGTTAAAATGAACCTGCTGATGAAGACCAGATCGAAACTCTTCAACGACGCTTATCTCACGTTTGACGATTTTGTGCCTTCATTAAGTTTGTTAAACAAGTAAGTTTTAAGAAACATTTTTGGCGAGATCCATTTCTGATGATGAGTTCCATGAGTTTGAGTAAGTAATTTAGAAAACTCCTCAGTGGGATTTTATCTTATCTTTTTTGAAGTCGGTTTTTTTAAGCTTAATTTTTTATAAAAATTTTTGAAAGTATTGACACGTGCATTTTCTATCGGTAAGTAGGTACATATTTTCATAGAAATTTGACATTAATAAAGACATTATCACACTTTGTCATTGCTTATGGCATGCAGAGTTAGGATGGTTCGTCTCTAGGTAGATTATAAATTATAATGATGTAAGTAACACCTCGGAACCCGGGACCCCTTGCACTACGCGTTTTCACTGATACTTTGACTTCAACTGATCAAGCACAAGTCCAAAAAGACTTATTATAATACAAATCTAGCTGAAGTTGCAACATTATTGATGGAATACAGACAGAAGGGCTTATAACCGTAGGAAAAATATGGTAGTTATGTCCTTTTATTTTTAGAAAGGTAAATCCATGCCTTTCTAATGATCGGCTGGCGCCGGCGCCTGAGAAAGTTAAGATAGTCCTGTAATTGACTGCAACCACATAGCCGTCGCTAAGAATCGTAGTTAACAAGCATACATCACACCTAAGATAACCAATATAGTATGGTCTTTTTAAGCAGTTCTTATCAAATGGTGCCCATACCCAATTGAGTGACTAAGATTTAACCAAAAATAGTTTTTTTTTTTATTGTATTGGAAAAGCTAGTGAAAGAAAATTCACAGACACCTATTGTTGTGTCTGGCGACCTCCGTTCAGGGCGTTTTATGAGCAGAGTCTCACCTTAGCCGTGCAAAGAGGAAATGCGGCCAGTGTCTTGGGAACAATGACTCGGGCTGTACTAGGGTTAGATAACGATTAGTTTGTAGGCTTTGTTTTAGGGTTCCGTACCCAAAGAGTAATGCCTATCACTACGACTTCGCTGTCCGTTTATTACCAGGCTGTATTTCATGGCTGTGATAGTTAGACAGTTGAAATTTTCCCAGATGATGTATTTCTGTTGCCGCTATAACAACAAATACTAAAAAACAGAATAAAATAAATATTTAAGGGGGCTCCCATACAACAAACTTGATTTTTTTGCCGTTTTTATAGATAATAGTATGGAACCCTTCGTGCGCGTGTCCGACTCGCACTTGGCCGGTTTTTTAATATACTTACCTATATTCTGTTTTTGTGTTAGATTTTAGTTTGCATGTAAAGATGTTATTAAACTAAAATTGGATCAGCCCCTACTATATAATATGCTGCGTGTGCATACGGATCCTTCTTTGATAATAAAAGCCACATATTATAAATGCGAAAGTGACTCGTATCTGTCGACTTTTGCCTCTTTCGCTTAAACATCTAAACTGATTTAGATGAAATTACGTATCGAGATACTTTGAGGCTCAAGGCCTTCCTCGATAGATATAGGATATACAGCGTGTATTTTAAGCTGTAATTAACACACTTCTATAGGTTTTATAAAAAATGGACGACTTTTATTTATTCATACAAAATAATTCAGCAAGCAATGTATCACTACTTTGTTTAACTCAAAACGTCTCATTAATGACGCGACGTCACAACTGTCACAAGTGATCATGATGTACGAAATACATTGCCGCTCGAAAAAAAAACAAAAATTAACTATGCTCTGGTAGTGATGGCTAAACTAAAAAAAATCTTTCAGAATTGTTTTATGGCACTAAAACCTAGGTTATATCAAAAATACACAATGTAGATTAGTTTTTATCATTCATCATTATAATGTAGATGCATAGGACATATTTCGAAGAGGGGAAACGAATAACGCGACTATCGATTTCGGTTGGAAACCGCCGGACGGAAGCCGTGGCTCCGGGCGCCCTGTACACTCATGGCAACGGTCCGTCATAAGTCATAAGCAGGGCCCGTACATTTCATCATGCCGTTGACGGAAAAATGACGTCACACTACATAGAGTATGATTCCAATTAGTATTTACGTAATAATTAATCATTTGTCAACCTCTATAGTTAACTGATAGATACTTGACAATCAGTGCAGAAACGTCTAACTGGCTTTCATTTTATGATCATTCAACTACGGAAGGTGGAGGTAAGGAAATAAATCTCTATGTATCAAAAAGTGTCATCAAAAAAACCTTAAATAGGTGGCGCTACAATACCTAGAATACTTGAACAAAAAAATCAAATCATAGAGAGCGCACTTCACTCCAACAATAGCGCCTAGCTTTCTGCTGCTATTCTTAGCTACTCTAGCGCTACTCTGGAGAGATTTGGAACTATTATTTATAGCTGACAGCTGGACACTTTTGCAACAGTTCTACCATAAGAGATGTCACTCCTCTTAATTCCACACTCCATACATTCAACTAAACAATAGATTATTAGATTATTAAATAATACATATTTTTTTTGTTTTTTAACAGTGTATTTTACGTAACAAGTATTTATTTTTATACGCGTCAATACGTAAGTTATCTAAGGGCCTGTTTCACAATGTCCAACTAAAGTATTGGATAGCTAATTGACAAATAAATTAACTGCCAGTTAAAATTTCCTACCAAACTTAGCACTTTATCTACCAGTTAAGCTTATTTGAAGATTGTGAAACGCCAACCATGACTTTATTCGTCAGATAAGTGGCAAGTAGCTTATTCAGGACTTTACTTGGATATTGTAAAACAGGCCCTACATTTGTAGTGTTGTAGGAAAACTTCCTGTATGTTAAACTACGTCATTTTTGCGTCATCGGCATGAAATGTACGGGCCCTGGTCATAAGCGAGCTACGAGCGGTCCGGTTGAGCTGGAGCGAGGCCAAAAGCTTTGTGTGGTAGGGCACAGCCAGTGGATGTCATTCCAGATATCTAGAGCAGAGCCCAACTGGGGAAGTACCTCCACCTTACAGAAAACCGCAGCCAAATAACACTAGACCCTACTCATAGTGTTCCTGCCGGTGAGTAAGGTTGCCAGAGCACAACGAGGGCGGAGGGGGGGGGGGGGGGGGTTAGGGTCGGCCACGCGCATGTAACTCCTCTGGAGTTGCAGGCGTCCATCGGCTACGGAGACTGCTTACCATCAGGCGGGCCGTATGCTTGTTTGCCACCGACGTAGTATTAAAAAAAAAAGGGTCGCTGAAGATAGGAAGGCGTGGCGCGAGCTTGTGGTAGCCCTTTGCAGCTTTGGAGTGCCTTAAGACAACAACTACAACAACATCATTATCACCTCACGCAGACGAAGTTGCGAGCAGAAGCTTGTTAAATAATAACTTCCTTAAGAGGGAGAATAATTTTTTTTTTTATTCATACTTTTTATAAAACAAACGGCTTACTTCGACCAAGTTTTAATCACATTTTATAAAAACCCGACAAGTGCGAGTCCATACTTTTTTTTTTTTTTTTTTTTTTTTTTTTTTTTTTTTTTTTTTTTTTTTTTTTTTTTTTTTTTTTTTTTTGGGTACGGAACCCTAAAAACTATGTATATATCTTTTAAAGCGAAACCTATAAACCTAGAACATATTATGCTGAAGCGACTGACATCAAAATCAAGATTTACGGCCCGATTCGAAGAATGATATACGATAACGATAAGTTCTGGTTTAGATAAGTTCTCATTTAGATATCGTTTGTATGTCATATAATTGACAGAAACAGCTCGATTCGGGCAACCAATGTCACTTTGCCGTTAGAAATATCGTAGACAGATATTATTGGAATCACAGCGGAATCGAAACAAACGTCAATTTCGACATGTCGTTTAGCTATCGATCTTATAAAGATCATTCCAAGATTCCTCGAATCGGGCCGTTAGTTAGTGAAAACCGTTTTCTCCCGAAATGAATGAAATTTCAATTCATCAGAAATGTATTACGTTCGGTTAGAATCGCCGCAAAAGCAATTCTTCCCTCTTAAGACTAAATTTCCATGCGCCTGTAGAAAGTCAAAGAGCAAACCACTTCAAAGCATAAATTTAGCAAATTAACAATGCACGAGGACTATTTAACTCAATTAATTGATTACTGAATATCTTCTAAACAATACCGATAACACAAAGAAGTCAAGGAAAGTGTGTTTGAAGGAAGGATTTTGGAAATTTCCCAATTTACTAATAACCCGGAATAAATTAAATGCTTCACCAAGGTGAAGGTGATTCCAAGGAATGAGAGAAAATTTCGTATATATGTCGGAAGTTCAAAGTCAAATGTCATAAAAATAGATTTTTCACAGATAGATTTCTATAGCTCCAATTTGGTTTACATCTATGTAGGTAAGAATTGGTATTAAATTTGCAAAAAGTGTCCATCAAAAAACTTTAAATAGACGGCGCTACAATACCTAGAATATTTGAAAAAAAAATCAAATCATAGACAGCGCACTTCACCCTGTGAATTACACCTAGGTTCTTAGCTACTCTAGCGCTACTCTGGAGAGATTTTAAACTATTATTTATAGCTGACAGCTGGACACTTTTGCCAAAGTTCTGCCTAAGGAGATTTCATTCCTTACCTCTATCTTCTATACTTATTTCAAACATTTTTTATGTCATCAGTCGTTATAGAAGACATAGTATAGTTTATATTTCATACCCTTAGGTAGGTGCTAGATATTACGAACAATATTAATGTGCCTTGTAGTACAGATGCTATTAAATATCATTAAGGTAGGCCGGAAACGAGAGCGGTTTTGAGGCGTTAGATGTCTTGTTATAAAGGCTGTTGCACACAATGAACTATTGCACATTAGTACGTACAGTACAGTAGCTAAATAAGTATACTCAGTTTTTTTCGGAAGTAAAATGTGTCATACTTTCTAGCGGTTACATGGTTTCGTACATAATTCAAACTCACATCGAAAAAATGTACGAGAAATGCATGAAATTCTACGCTCAAAAATCTAAACTACTTACCTATACTAGAATTACTTTGCTAATCCGCGAGATAAATACAGCGGTGACTGATTGATCATTTCATTGTTTTTCATTTTTTTCTTTCATTTCTTTTTTTTGTCATAAGTACGTGTAGTTTTTTAAAAGGCGTACAATTTTGTACATTTCTCGTAATTTTTTTTGATGTGAGCTTGAATTTGGTACGATAACATTTCACCGCTAGAAAGTATGAGTATGACACAATGAGATCATGGTTGCTTTGGTTATTTAGTCGCCAAAAAAACCATCTATTATGCTATAGATGGTTGAATATTATTGTCGACTGTATAAACAAATAAATAAAAATAAAAATCATTTATTTCATAAATTCCATAATATGGTTAGTAACTCTTAACTTAAGAATTATGTTAACCTATTTTGAACAGGAAAAAAAAAAGAAATCGCATAAAATTAAATTAATTATAAATTAAATTAAATTCAGCGTGGCAACGCGGCGAGCGTGATGGGCACCTTTGCGTCTGGGAGGGCTCGGGACGGGTTGTTTGATTAATTTTTGTATTTGTGTCTTTCTTTTTGTTTACTTTTACTTCTGTTTAGTTTATAGTCCATTTTAATGTTTTTTTTTTCAGAGTAATTGAGAATGTAATAGTTTTTGTATTGTAAAAATTAAAAAAAAAAAAATATATATAAACAGGTACTTATATAGGTACGATCCGACTCCTCCGCCGCCTCATGCATCTCGCGAACTCCTTCTCATAACATGCAGATCCATGAAGCGCCCGAGGACGGGCGAGTCCGGCCTGTCAAACAAGCATACGGCCCGCCTGATGGTAAGTAGTCTCCGTAGCCTATGGACGCCTGCAACTCCAGATGAGTTACATGCACGTTGTCTACCCTAACACTACGCACCCTCGTTAAGCTCTGGCAACCTTACTCACGGACAGGAACACAACACTATGAGTAGGGTCTAGTGTTATTTGGCTGCGGTTTTCTGTAAGGTGGAGGTACTTCCCCAGTTGGGCTCTGCTCTAGATCTGCTGTGCTGTGTCCTACCACACAAAGCGAGATGACATTCACAATGCCCATACCTCTCTTTCGGACGTAGTTTAAGGACATACCCGGGTTCAAGTCGGGGGTGACATCATCAAACATGATAAAACCCCTTTATTTAATAAAGATTTAAAAAGAAGTCTGCAGGATACTGTTGCCGCTCCCTCACACACGTCGTATAACGGACGCTGACTTTTTGCGCATAGCAATGTAGCACATGCATTAAACGAGTATCGCCAGAGGTATAATTTTCCAATTTTCCTTCACTAACTCCACTAGTTATAAACCAGTTCTTCGACTCGCCGCTAACAACTGCGATTAACTATGATAGTAATCAACTTATTATGAAACTATAATTACGATTAAACGGTACAAGATTACGAAATTGAGTGTAATTTTACCAATCAAATGGGATTCAAAATTTAAAAGTTACTCGCAAGGACGTCACAGTCTTCAATTGTTTAGCCATTTAATGTTAATTTGGTTGTTTAACCCGTTTCCCGGCATAGTACGATTTATCGACCACATACGCGCCATTAGAATTTCGACTTTAGCATTCGGATTTAAGGTTCAAATTAGATTATACTTTTAGGAAATGTTACTTGTCTTCAAATGAATCATCAAAGCTGGATTAATTGGAATATATTTAGATTTTTTGGGAAAACCTTGTAGAGTGGTGCGGCCTGGAAACTAATACTACTACTTACGGTAATAAGCTCAACAACCTACCTACAGGCTTCAAGGCTTTTTCACAAGTCAATATACGACGACTGGTTTGGCCTAGTGGGTAGAGATAGAGACCCTGCCTACGAAGCTGATGGTCCCGGGTTCAAATCCTGGTAAGGGCATTCGTGTGATGAGCATGGATATTTGTTCCCGAGTCATGGGTGTTTTCTATGTATTTAACTATTTTATAAATATTTATATAAGATATTGTTTCTATTCGTAATGATTTGGACGACACGGCCAATCAAACACAACTGAGTTTCTCTGTAAGAAAAGATTTATTGAATTAATCTACAAGTACCTAAGTTATTCACAAACAGTACGAGTTAAATAGTAACAAAAATAAACTTTACCTGTAAGAAAAGAAACGACATTTAATGTTATTAATCACAATGTCGATTCTCAAATCACTATTAGCTTTTATTAAATATTGGTTATTAAATTTATTTTGTCATGACGATGACATGACAGCACTTCTAGGTTATAATCTACCATAGATTATATAAGCCGTGTATCTCGCGATCTGCCAGTGACTGATGCGCGGAATAATTTAAATGAAAGAAAATTATATTTTTCTTTACATTTATATATTATATATATCGTTGTCTAAGTACCCTCCTTATTGAGCTTACTGTGGGATTTTCAATTTGTGTAATAATGTCCTATAATATTTAATTTAATAATTTATTTAATATATATTTTAACATCATATAAACCTTTAATGGGTATGTATGTATAAAACACAAGTACCGGTCACCTCCATTGATAGCTTTAACAAATACTACAACTATTTCAAATACAAATTTTCGTTGAAACTTGAAAGCTAAAGAAACCTTACACATGCGAAAGCTGTTATACCGAAATGGTCCCATCTGTACAATTAGTTATTGAGAGACCTCTCAATTCTCGAATCGCATTGTGGTGTGCTGGAAATAGCCCATTGTCCACCTATACACGGGTCATTCAGCTACGTACCTAGCCAGTTAGAGCCGGTTATATAGAGAATAGTTGCCGGTTAGTTAATAGTTCAATCACGAATTAGAAATCGAAATCATGAATTGTTTACCGTGGACACTAAGATAGAATATAATGTTATACACCTTGCTTAGTTGCCTAAGCAAGGTACGAGACACTACACTCGGCTGACACTCGACTGAAAAGGTCTCTATTATATTTAAGATCCGAGTTTTAGTTATGAGTGTTAGATCTCATTCCAATATGTTACTGATCTGATCCTGATCTGTCAGTGTCAAAAGTGACGTTTTGTTGAAGGTTGACATAATGCGCAATTCAGCAGATCCTCTAAAGGAGATTGGAACCATCTCATATTGGAATGATATCTGATCCATGTTAGTTCAGTATACATTATATTGTAAGCAACAATGAGTTTGAAGTACAGAGAAGGATAAAGATTGCCTGGAACAAATTTTGGAGTCATAAAGAAGTACTCAAGAGCAAAAATCTACCGATTCATTTTAAAAGGAAGATTATGGACTCATGTCTGCTTCCATCACTCACATATGGCGCACAAACTTGGAAATTCTCGAATAATGTAAAGAACAAAATAAAAACGTATCAGAGAAGCATGGAACGCAGTGTTACAAATATAAAGAAGATACAAAAAATTAGACATACACTTATTAGGAAAAAAACAAATGTGATAGATGCACTAGATTATGCAAAAAAGTTGAAATGGAAGTGGGCAGGCCACGTCGCAAGAATGGCAGACAAAAGATGGACTAACCAGATAACTAAATATGTGGCCCGGACCAAGAGGCAAACGCAAAGATGGAAGACCGTACATGCGATGGTCCGATGACATTGCAAAAATTGCTGGCCCAAAGTGGACTCTAACAGCACAAGACCGATCAAACTGGCTCTCTCTGGAGGAGGCCTTTACCCGAGAAGGGGTTCTTGCTTCGTAGCGTAGGAATATTCTTAGAGTTATTTAAAAAATTCAATTTAATTTTTTTGTAAATATAAGGAAATTGTTGACTACTTATCATAATTATGAGATATTCCTTCCAATTTTTCGAATCATGTTGACACTGTAACTACTTGCAAGAAATAAAAGGCTTTTTTATTTTTATTTTATTTTTATTTACATTATATTGTTGGAATTGGCCTGTTTGAATTCATTATAAGAAGTAGGTAAGCTAACATTCCAAGGTTTTATCCGGCACCCCCATAGTAAATCATCTCTCCAAAATCCCGTATAAAAAACTCATAAAAACAATTAAATACATAGTAAACGTGTTCTAAATATTCAAGTAAAACAATCTCGAAGACACGCCATTAATTAGTTTTTAAAACCTGTCTTCTTGCCAAATCCCTTTCAAACTTTAAAAGATAATAAATAAATTAAATTTCTAACAATACAGAGTAGTGATGTGCCTTCAAGCGTTACCGTTCCCAGAAATGAATTACATGATACAGCGTGTAATTTAATAGAACCACAAATCAACACGTAAGTTTCAATGCTATGAAATGGATTTAAAGGATTTATTTTTGCTTAGCCTTAACTAACAGAATGCAATTCATTTTTGAAAATTTTCCAGCGGCAATGCATTGCGTAATACTTATAAATTTTATTACTTGTAACAGTTGTGACACTTGTGACGTTGCGTCAGTAAGTGCGACGTTTGGAATAAACACAAGGCCCGATTTGAAGAATGATTAAAATACGTTTAAGATCTTGGAAAGATCTTTAAAAGATCGATAACTAAACGACATGTCAAAATTGACGTTTATTTCGATTCCGCTGTGATCCCAATAAGATCTATCTACGATATTTATAACGTCAAAGTGACATTGGTTGCCCGAATCGAGAAATTGCCTTAAAATGTAAAAACCTATGAATGTACGTTTTGACGACCTGTCTGGCCTAGTAGGGGTACACTACACTAGTGACCTTGCCTTGACCGGTCCTAAGTTCAAATCCTAGTAAGGGCATTTATTTGTTCCTGAGTCATGACTGTTTCTATGTATTTATTTAAGTATTTATAAATATACATATATTGCATATATCGTTGTCTACGTACCCACAACACTGCGGGACTTAGTCAATTTGTGTAAGAATGACCAGTAATAAAAATATATATAAAAAGAGAGGTAAAGAAAGAAGCGTTCCTGAAGCGGTAAGATTCCCTTCTAATTCTCGCGAAGGGCACATCACTAGTCAAAGCCAAGTTACCGCCGCGCTACCGAGCCCGAGCAAACTCGCCAAACTTGGCCGATGAATTAAAACTAAAGCTCGTTTCACCCCATTTATTTATAAACGGCCAACTTGGCTTAGACAAACTGAAGGTCGATTCGAACTTAACAACTTGTTATGGGTTTGATCTTATTTTGATACGACGTTGAACTACTGTCTCGTAAACGGAGGACGCTGATTCGATTCCAGTCTCGGGCACTAGAGGCATTGATCTTTTTTCCTTTGTATGTGACATTTATTTCGTTTATAATTAAATAAAAGTGTATCTAATTAAAGATAAAATATTTTCAAAGAAATTAATTTAATTTATTCCTAGAGTATCCTTCAACATAAACCATAACAAATCGATACATTTGAATCGTGCTCCTATTCCCTAACTTCATGAATATCTATACAGTTTTGTACTTTACCACTTTGTGAAAAGGTTTAGCGGTGTGTAGATGTTTATGGTAAAGATAAACGTGTTCTGGTTACGTAATGAAAGTCAAGACGGATTGTTGGTTTGGGATATATTTTGACATGCCATATTAGGTAGTTTTCAACGTATGTTTTCGAAAAAAATTCTGATGCTTACATGTAATATTACTTAAAATTTGAATATTTTAATAACAAGTATGTTTCTAGAATAATTGAGATAAAAGGTCATAAGTTTTTGTCAAATATTCATTTTTGGTACAAGCTTTTACCGCTGACTGTACTTTTCTTTCCACAGGCAACTAATACTAAAAACATCGAGACAATTCTAAAAACCCCAAATAAATAAATAAATATTATAGGACACAAATTACACAAATTGACTAAGTCCCACAGCAAGCTCAATAAGGCTTGTGTTGAGGGTACTTAGACAACGATATATACAATATATAAATATTTATAAATACTTAAATACATAGAAAACACCCATGACTCAGGAACAAATATCCAAGCTCATCACACGAATAAATGCCCTTACCAGGATTTGAACCTGGGACCATCGGCTTCGTAGGCAGGGTCACTACCCTCTAGGCCAAACTGGTCGTCAAAAATACAATTACGTTACGTTGCGTTGTTATATCGCAGAGTTCCCATGGCTACCTCCTGGCTGTCTTCATCATCAGATAAGCTCCATGTCATCATAATATTACATTGTCATCACATTTACTTATGTACCTATGCAAAATTTCTGTTCAATCAAAAATCGAGAAGTGCGTCAAATTTTGCTTCCAATATTTGACCCACACTAACATACCTATGTACATAAAACTTGTAAAAAGATTTTAAAAACCCGCGCGACGTATCTTTTGTATCCTTCTTATTTATAGGCAAACCTCTCAAAGGGAAAAAAAAAGATAATATAAGAATAAAATCCAAGTTCTAGCCTATTTACTCACTCTAAAAATCTACCGTCACGTTGTCAGCATTAGCGAAACAAATGCTTTACATAAGACGTAACACGGAAGCCTACTCTTCCTTCCTAAACCTTCCCTTATTTTAAACCTTACGTTTTAATACATAAGGTTCCAACTACTTCTAAATGTCTCCATATATTCGCCCTTACTTATAGCTCTTATTTAATTGTGATAAAGTTCAAAATGACTGAAAATAAGATAAAACATGGTTAATCCTTCGCAGCGGCTCTGGTACCCATTAAGGTGCGTTTAATAATTCATGGGTGGATTAGATGCGGGTACATTACGATGTTCAGTGCTTATACCTGTGTTACATTGGAATTAGACGCTCTTTAGTGGATCACAATATACCTACACAATAACTAATCTTATTAATACTAGTTGTTCTGTGAGCTATACTAGACCTCGCTATAAGCTTCATGAACATTAAAATTAAAAGAAATATAAAATACTTGAGCGGTCATTCGCGGATGGTCTAGAACGCAAAATGACTACTGTATATATCGCTATTAGTCTACATCGCAAACGGTCTAGAACGCAAAATGACCACAACATTTTATATAGGTAGGTTAGGTTCGTTAGGTATATTCAAATGGCCGAAGGCCAAACAGTACAGAATAGGAGCCCCGCGGAAGCGGGGCTCCGTCGACATCGCTATAAAGTTAAGATAAAACGGAAAACATTATGTGGGCATTTTGCACTCTAGTCCGTTAAAGCGGTAGACTATAGGGACCGTGCGCGTTGGAGGGTCTGCCATCTTGTGGCCTGAATTGGAACCATAAACATACACCTGTACACGTCACGTGTTTTCTTGTGCATAGTAGGTTCTGCCATCTTGTGGGCTACATCGGAACAAAAAACATCACATTTACGCCTCGCGCCAAAAATCTGACGGCTCCTGTGCTGCCTCCTACAGTTCATGCACGCTCCCTATAACCGATGAAGGTAAAATATTACACTAGTCATTTTGCGTTCTAGACCGTCCGCGAATAACCCGGAAAAATTATATCTAACTATCATAGATATAAGAAGTAAGGAGATTTATAACGAAGCATAATTTCAACGAGTCTCGCTGTCTCCAACTGTCCCCCACCACATCATTAAAGGCGTGGCCAGACAACCAACTCACGCGCTGTGATTGGCCAAACCGCGCGGTGTAGGAGCCTAGAGCGGCGGCACTAGAGTGAGGACAATTCGATAGAGCTATCGATATTTTACATGTTCTGAAAATGACCGTAGAGTTTTGACATATTTGTTTTAAGTAATAATTGCCATAGACTTAATTTATATTCCTTTAAATTTTTGACCTTATTTACGAGCTAAGAATTTTAAGGTACGTGTAAGGTATATTAGTTGAGCCATAAGTTCTCTCACAAAGGTTTTTACTGATAAAATGTAATACAAAGCTTTTAATTTAAAAAAAAAAACATGTACCATGATGCGAAAGCTTGTTTATGCTTAACTAATCAAATTGGTTTAAATTTCAGTAATTATTTGATGTAATGTTTGTTTAAATTGTTTACTTTGGGGTTGCCGTTAGACGCGAGCGCTTCATTAAAAAAAAAGTTTCAGTTTATTATAGCATATTTCGTCACCAATTGAAAGCAATTCCAGCATGTTATATAGTAAGTATAATGCACCATTAAATAAGCTTTTATATCATATGTACGAATAATAAGGAAACAGTAATCATAATTATCAGTATAAATCTTTCTGATAGAACTTTTGGATCGACTAAGTATACAATATACTATTATTTTAAACATATTTATATTCTATCTGTAACTGTAACTGGAAACATTTTTCTTGAAAATGATCCGAACAAATAACACTTTTCTCGCTCATAAACCAGTTAGGGCCCTCTTCCTGTAGCATCTATCCATTTTTCGTTAATACTGGGATTTTTAGGGAAACTGAAAAAAATTGCAATCATGAACATATTTCTTTTTTGACTCACTGTAAACTGTACCTCTGTAAATTCCATTCACCACCGTTTCTTTTTCAATTGTTTACTCTAAATAATTGTATATTATTATTTTCAATTGTAGTATTGTTTTTTTTTTTACTTGTAAACCTTATTATCCACCACAGGACAGGCTATGCCTAGTGTAAGGGCCAGCATAAATGTAATACTGTTATTATTTTATTTCTGAAATAAAACATTTGTACAATTGTACTTAATTAAATCAGTTTATTTTTTGGCTTACCTTTTCGATTTTTAATCCAAATTAAAAAGTATTAAATTAAACATTAGGTGCATATAAAATAATTGTAAAATTTTACTTGAAAAATAATTACTTTCGTATGAAAGTAATTATTTTTAATGTGTGTATACACTATATCCAAACATTTTTATCGATAACGCTCAAAGATCAATTATATGCACGAGCACCACTCTACTTCGCGGCGTCAATGAAGGGAGCGGTTGGCGGTCGTACCAAGAAACAATAATGTCCCTGTGAATATCGTTAGCGGTTTAATGCATTGCGCCGTTGCTAAGGACACTACAAATAGTTTTCCATGCCAAAGCGTCAATGTAGAATGCATAGACAAATTGCCACGCGTTTGTATGACGACATGGTCTGACTCAGAAAAATCATATGTCACTGGATTTATTTGTTAAAATGTGTGGTTTTATTGACTAATACGTGAAAATAAATGTACTATGTAACTCCATGATCCTTATAGTTTTTGGATGCACTCCTATTTCGACACAAAATAGCGCTATAATTCGGCATTTCAATAAAATTGACGCGCACATTGTTCAATAACAGCTAAGTTGCTATTGTCTTACGGCGGGCCGGTATGGCCACGATGTGGCCATGTCGCGGCGACACGCGCCACGCCTCCGTCAGCCATCTAGTACTTTCTATGATCTGAGCTAACTATCGAACCTGCTCAAAAAATCACACACTGAAGAGAAGGAGGAGGAGCACTGTCTTGCCTCTAAATCTCGTTTTGAGCTTTGACAAGTGAATTGCTATAGTTCGTGTCATCCACGATGACGCACAAATTTGTCAAATCTAACATGGCAATACGAGTCAAGGTGCTCGTCGTCATGAATGACACGATCTATACTTGTATCACGTCATGTTCTTTATTTAAAAAGCAGCAAAGTGCACTAGATATTCAATTTTCAACTCTATAACAACAGTATAAAGTTGAATTAGGAATACACTCGTTCCCCTACTTACTATGGCAGCTGGGGGCCTACCGCGAAAACCGAAATTCGCAAATTGTGGGGATCTTTCTCTTTTACTCTCAGTAGGACTAAATAAGAGTGACAAAGCAAAATGCCCGTAATTGACAAACTTCGATTTTCGCGGTAGGCCCCCTGAAAAGGTGAGACGCATCAGTGAGCTGTCACGTTTTGTATTGGTTACGTGTCTCTACAGCTGCGGCCACATATTCGGAATTCGGCGAATATTCGTGATGGCGTCTCTTTCATTTCCCTTGTTAGCGAAAGAGATGCAAACACGAATATTCGCCGAATCCCGAATATGTGGCCGCAGCATTAGTGAGGATAGTATATTGGGTTCGATACTTGAGGGAATCTCGCTAAAATTGGTCATATCTCAAAATAGAACGCTCCCGAATTCTCTAGTAACTATACACCGTGTTTCTGTTTAACTTCTTTAACTTCAAGGGTGCAATACGCGCACATACAGGAGCACGCAAAATTTTTTTTTTCTTCTCTTTTTCACTTATATATATTTTACTTTAGTTTTGATTTTATATTTGTAGAGCCTAGCAAAGCACAGAAATTTGTTAACCTGCGACCGACCGATCTCAAGGGTCCAGTCTGAAAACCAGCGCTAGGCCCTCTGCTTGGCATACGCTGAGATTGGAGCCCATTGCCCAATCATCAGGTATTAAATGTTAAATTACCTATCTTCTAATTAATTTGTATCTAGTATTTAAGGTTATTATATTGTACTTTGTTGATAAGGTTTTTTGTGGCAATAAATATTTTCTCTCTCTCTCCCTCTCTCTCTCTCTCTCTCTCTCTCAATCCTCAGCTTAAACTAAGTCACTTTACACCGGTATTCTACTTAACTCCATTTTATTATTATGTAATAAAGCCTCTACGCGCATTATTACATTTACACACACATTTGTACACACACACATTGTACATTTTTTTTTTTAATTCCGCTACCTAAAGGTTGTCTGGAAGAGATCGCTTTTTAGCGATAAGACCGCCTGTTGTTTACCTCTTCTTTATGTGTTGTATTATTTGTACTGTTTCTGTATTGAGGTGTGCAATAAAGTATATTTGTATTGTATTGTATTGTATTATTTATACATTTGGCATAGGGCCTGTTGATTACTGTTTAGTATGAGATTTGCTACTAAACGCAAGTACTATATTGGACGATCGATGCTCGAAATGATATTGATATTATGACATATCAATATCATTTCGAGCATCGATCGTTCAATTATTATATTATTATTATTATAACGAGCCCATTGTGTCCCACTGCTGGGCAAAGGCCTCCCCCCTCTTCTTCCACTCATCCCGGTTTTGAGCTACGACCGGCCAGTCCCTCAAAAAGGAGTCTAAGTTATCCCGCCATCGCCGACGAGGTCTGCCAGATCCCCGGTTTGACTCGTGGGGCACCCAATCCGTGGTTATCTTGGCCCACAAGTCATTCGGCATTCGGCAGACATGCCCAGCCCAGTCCCACTTTAACTTGGCCACTTTTCGAGCTACATCTATAATGTGAGTTTTAGAATTGTCTTCAAATATTTGGTTCAATTGAATATAATGCCTCCGTTACAACAAAACACCGTTATGTATGTAGTGCATTTATTTCAAGCAACATGGCTCATCAAAACTTTGAAACGTAAAAAATACAATTAAAATATTAACTAACTTACAGGAAACATGTCAAAAATGAAAAATAAATAATTTACGATTACTATACAATGTCAAATTAACTAAACTCAATATCTTATGTTATATGCAGCATTTAATTACTTTTCCAGACAGAAAAAAAAAAAAAAAAAAAAAACAATTTATGAAATTTATACCCAAGCTCTGATTATTAACTCTGATTATTGGTTTGTCGCTTACCTAGAGCATTAGGCTAAACCGCTAATGATAGATTTAAGTTTTATTAATAAATAAATAAAAATAAAAAAGTTAACAGAGTTTTATAAAAACACAATGTATTCAATTCAAATTTTAATTTTATACTTTTTACTAAAAAACCTGCATGGGAAGAAACACATTTAGGTGGTATTTGTACCCATCAGGCTATCAAAGACGCTCATTAATGTCTCATTAATATTGAACCAAGTAAATCTGCAGCCGATCTTCTTGAGTTTCCGAGACACTTTACTGTACGTACTCGCAAAGTTAATTTCCTCGGTGTAAGGCACCGACTCTTACCGTACTTTGTTGTCACAGTCAACAGTGTAAAAATAGTATTATAAGATCAGCGACGGAATATACCTATATAGACAAAAGCTCGTAATACAGTTTTGTCTTTAGTCCTGCCGGGCTAGCATATGATTGGAGCGACAGTATCTCGTGACGAGACAGACTACCAGTCCCTTTTTAATTAATATAGTTAGTAAAAGTATGTTAGAGGACAGGGAGGGCCGACCCCAAGTAAATGGGATAAGGTCTGGGAAGAAGAAGAAGAAGAGTTAGAAAAAGACGGGTAGTCTATCTCGCAGCGAGATACTGTCGCGGCAATCATGTTCTAGGCCTACATATCACTGAAAGTTATCCCTTTTTCATAAATATTACTCAATACACCAATTCACGCTAAAAAAAAGTTGTATCTAGCTAATAAAAGTTTTGATTGGCAAAAATAAAAGGTCCTACAGGTACAGTCTGCATCCACACTTCATCTTTAATTATATGAGTGTAGCATACTATAGAATAGTGTTCCACTGAAGTTAAGCTGCAGTGATTAGCCCGACGTGGTTGGCAGCATTGTTAAGTTTCACAAGCCACGTTATAGCCATACCACGTGACGTACAGGACTTATTCAATGATTCCGCTTAAACATGATCATTTGATCAAGTTAAAACTTACTGTACAATACTAACTTACTTAACATACTGTAGTGTGTGTTTTTACTAATTTATCATACTATAGAAGAGTGTATGTCTGAGATACAGTCATTAGCTCGACGCGGTTGGCAACATCGTACAGTTTTACGAGCCGCGTTATGGAAACACCACGTGGCGTGCGGAACTCATTCCGTGATTCTGCTGAAACACGATCAAGCTATGAAAGACACTTAACTACTGTACAATACTTACTCAACATACTGTAGTGTGTAGTTTGTGTACTTACTAACTTAACATACTGTAGAAGAGTGTTCCACTGCGGTTAAGTTGCAGTCATTAGCTCGACGCGGTTGGCAACATCGTAAAGTTTTACGAGCTCAACGTTATGGCCACACCACGTGGCGTGCGGAACTTATTCAGTGATTCTGCTGAAACATGATCAAGTTATGAAAGAGACGAACTTAATATCGCATCGTGGCAATCTCACTGATTTGGCCCACTGCTGAGCTTGCTTTTGCTGATACCTAAGTTGCAAAACATTCTCAAAATTTTCTCTCTCTCTCAGAAAATTCTCATGCAAGTTTAGATTAGGGATTATTACCCAATGTGATTAACTGTTGACGACTTTTTCATTTAACGTACATTTTTACGTCATTTATTGGCGTCGATTTCAAGTATTATAGAAATCTAAACTAACTGTAAGAAGCAGGGCCGTCGTCACCTGATGGGGGGGGGGGGGGTTTAGTTTATACGGCCGATAGCCAAGAAGCGCGGAAGGGGCATACATATAGTAAAAAAAAAACTCTTCCCCCTTTTATTATGGAGGGTTGGCCGACTTGAACGACATATCCCATAGAAGATAAATATTTTTCGCCTCAAAATTTTTTTTCTTTTACTTTTACCTAATCATAACACGACAAAGAATATGCCCTTAAACCGAGACCCACTATTTTTGTTACACCTTGTATACGTCACTCTAAAAACCAGTTTTTTAGTGAAAACGCTTTTCCTCTAGTTAAAACTAGTTTTCCGGGTATAGTTTAAATCATGCTTTATGACAAAAGTATATTACACGATCACGTCACGGTCTGTTACACAGACCAGTCAAATAGAACCCTAAGATCTATTTGATGGAGGGAGGCCTGACAATACCTCATTCGGAGCAGCGGTGCGAGTAAAAGAAAATGGCGACGCGATATTGGCAGCCGTCAGACTCATATCTGACGAATGTGGCGATGATGTACATTTTAGATACGTCTGTCAGTAGGTATGGTAGGTAGGAATATAATAGGTGAGACCAAAGCACATCGTCTCCGCTGGCTTGGCCACCTCGAAAGCATGGGTGACGATCGGGCAGTCAAGAGAGCTTAACTGGACGCCGTCCTGTTGGTCATCCAAAATATCGTTGGGCGGATATAGTGGAGGCAGATCTCCGTGAGCTCGGAGTCGGCTAAAGCTGGCACGGGTCCGCTCTCGACCGAGTAAAGTGGCGTGCTCTTGTGCTATAGGCCAAGACTCATTTTGGGTCATCGCGCCAGCCAAGTAAGTAGGTACGGTAGTGAGTAATATAATACCTCATTTGGAGTCTACGCGAGTGAAAGAAAATGACGTGATATTGACAGCCGTCAGATACATAAGTTCACATAACTGACGACTGTGGCGATAATGTATGTGTAGATACGTCAGTAGGTACGGTAGTGAGTAATACCTCATTCGGAGCCTATGGAACTGAAAGAAAACGTATATGACGAACGTGGCGTAAGTAGTTTAGGTACTCATACGGCAGTATTCATGCTTATTTTTTGCTTTATCAACTAAACAGCAAATGTTGGCCATATAATTATGTTAAGGAGATAAAATGAAAAGTAAGTAATATAAAATTATATCACATAGATCAAAAATTGTGGAATAAGTAGGACAACATTAATATACTGATTTATACAGAAACTGATTGATTTCTTAATGTCGACTCAGTCTTAAGTAAAGACAAATTAGATCAGATCCTACATCTTTATATGACTTTTCAAAGTTTTTCAATAAGATAAGATAGTTTATTATTCAAGTAGGCATATTACAATGCGCTTAAGAACGTCAAATAAAGCAATTGTTTTACATATCCCGTATCTATAATTTATGCCATCTACAGGAATGCGTACAAAAATATTGCTAGGTTTACGACAAGGCTTCTCTTGGCGTGACCGGAATTACCGAATGGGAACTAACCATGCGACAATGCTGTTCTTATTCCTTTGAAATTGAGGCTATTATTGCTTGGCCCTGTGATTGACCAGAGGGCCTACCGCGAACACCGTAGTTGTCAGTGCGGGCATTTTTCTCTGTCACTTTAATTACGCCTTATTTGGAGTAAAAGAGAACGATGCCCACAAATCGCGATCTTCGGTGTTCGCGGTAGACTCTCAAGGTGGAACTTATTTGGTTGAAATAGTGATTAGTATTGCGAGTGAATATTGTGGTTTTCATACGGGAACCTTAGGATGATTATTTAGTTATTTCAAGGTTATAAAAAAATAAAATAAAAAACATTTATTTCAGACCTTGGTCCATACAAAATAAAAAGTTAGGTTATGAAAGGCGTATTGCAATTAGCAATTGTTTTATTAATTTAAAAAACCTCAATATAATTATGTGGAAGAGGGAGCGGGAAGGGGTAGGTATCTGATCAAATCGGGGAAATCCTGAAGAAAGGCCAGGTCAAGAGCACCCTAAACCGACGAGCGTGTATGAGGAATGTCATGAAAGTGAAGGAAGCGAAAGAGGTATGTAGGATAATAGCAAGTGGAAATCCGTGGTCTCTGCCTACCCCTCCGCGAAAAAGGCGTGATTATATGTATGTTTGTATGTATGTAATAATGCAGAGCAAATACTTCAGTATGCTATCAAAAGAAGACCAACAATGAGAAATGTTACAAAACATACATATTATTTAAATGTCTGCATAATCTTGTGTAATTAGGACGAAATGTTAAAATATTTAAAGGTCCTTATGTAAAACTCAATTAAAACTCTCATAACACGAAATATCCGGGTTAAAAACAAACACAATTACCCCAAGCGTGAAATGGAGCAAATTAATTTTTACATAACTTTACATAACCCATATAAATCTGTAATATTTCATTCAATTTTAAACTTTGCACGCTATGCACACGGTCTATTTTAGTTTATAAACCTAAAGAAAAATACGAGTTAGCTACAATTATTTTCAGTAATATTTGTGTCAAGGACTGCCAACTTATTATTGACGGTTCAAGCTGAAATGAACTTAAACACAACGTAATAAGGTATTACATCGAGTTACCCAAGTTGTACGGTACATGACACATGAAATAATACGCTGCAATTTGGCGGGAAACTATTTTCAAAATGGCGGACGCGTAGCACAGCGTTTTACTCGTAGTTGGCTGCGTAGCGCCTACGGCGTAGCGGTCCGTACCATATTTTAATTTATGTGTCACGAAATGCTCGATTGAACAATTGTTTTTTTGTTTTCCGTGCGGAAAGAGTCAACTTTCGACACCATATGCATATTATGCAGGCAACGGAGGAGAGTGTGAATACAGTAGAAGAGCCAACATTCGATGAAGTGAGGAAAGCTGTCATGAGGCTGAAAAACAATAAATCCCCAGGGATGAACGGAATATATACAGGGGTATGGAAGTATAGCGGGGGAGCAGTGCAATCTAGACTATATGAGAGATAATCATGAAGATCTGGAAAGAGGAGTGACAACCTAAAGAGGAACACTGGAGTGATATGCCCCATCCACAAAAAAGGTTCCAGGAAATAGTGTAACAACTACAGGGGCATTGCGCTGCTGCCAACGGCATATAAAGTCCTCTCATATGTCTTATTGGGTCGACTTCAGCCTTATGCCGAAAACATACTCGGTGTCTACCAGTGTGGCTTCCGCCAGAACCGCAGCACTGTGGATCAGATATTCCTGTTGAAACAGCTGATCGAAAAGAAATGGGAGTTCGCACAAAACATCCACATGTTATTTGTTGATTTTGCCAAAGCATACGACAGTGTTGACAGAGAGACACTGTATAAGATTTTGCGGAACTTCAAAGTGCCAGAAAAATTGGTGAAAATGATTATTGTCGCTACCAAAGTCAGCGAGATGACGGCCGAATTTGAAGTTATCACAGGCCTGAGACAGGAAGACGCCCTTTCGCCAATGCTGTTCAACTTGGCACTCGAATACGTCGTCCGGAAATTACTTATGCATGATGGGGGTATAGAGTTGAACGGCAGACATAAGATCATTGAGTATGCTGATGACCTGGGGCTATTGGCGCAAAACAAAAGGAACCTGGACCCCATGGCTAGAACTGTGGAGTAGGAAGGGGAGAAGGTAGGACTCAGAATCAACCACTAGAAAACAAAATATCTCGAAATGAAAATGTATAAAAACACCAGAGCTGATAGAAAAGACCAAGTCGGAGCAACCACCTACAAAAGTGTGGATCATTTTAGGTACCTTCGTTGCACAGTAACTGATACCAACCGAAGGGAGGACGAGATAGATCTACGAATCAAAAACGCTTTAAGATGCTCGGCAGCGCTCGAGTTTTAGTGTCCAAGCTGATCAGTAGACCAACCAAAATTCGTGTCTACAAGACTGTAATTAGGCCAATTTTGATGTATGGGTGTGAAGCTTGGACTCTGACTCAGAAAGAAGAGAGCAAGCTCTTAGTTGCGGAGAGGAAAATCTGGCGGAAGATTCTGGGACCTATCAGAGATGAAGATGGAACTTGGAGGCGTAGGAAGAATAGGGAGCTAGAGGAGCTGGTTGCAATGCCCACTATAATTGGCGAGATCAAAGCCACACGACTCCGCTGGCTCGGTCACCTAGAGAGGATGGGAGAGGATCGTGCTGTGAGAAGAGCGTATGTGGGGCACCCGGATGGAAAACGTCCGTTTGGGCGTCCCAGATACCGCTGGAGTGACGAAGTCTTAAAATACCTGTTCTCCCTCGGAATACCCAACTGGCGCGAAGTGGCGCAGGATAGGGCAGAGTGGCGCTCTCTTGTGTCAGAGGCCAAGATCCTATTTGGGTCACTGAGCCAGTGAAGTAAAGTTGACAAGCCGTTAATAATCGTTTGTCCCTTTCCGACGTATTGGTATGATGGAAAGAGACAAACGATTATTAGCGGCTTGTCAACTTCAGTAGACGTTTATGAATAAGGGGGTTAAACTCTAAACTTAGACTCCTAAGTTTTAAATATCCTCGCCAAGTACTTTATTCTATACATTGTCATTGCTAAATCGTCGAAAATTTACCGTGGATTAACTCAGACATGATAAAATCGTCAAAATTTTGTCTACTCGTCGACTGGAATGGTTGAATTAAGATTTCGTATACCAAACTATAATTGCGTACTTTTTATGTATGGGCTCCCACTCAACTTTAATATTCATTTCGATACGCTGTAGTCTACTATATTTTTTTTTTACCCATCACGTGTCGCCGCGCTCCCATAGAAAAGACTAAACGGGTGCGGGGCGCGTGGCGAGAATCGGTGTTCATGTCTTTTGTACTACATTTTTATCTAATGAGATTTTTACCAATTTTCAATAATTATTTAGGTTTTATAGTATAAAAGTATTATTTTAAAAGACTCGTAGAAAAAGTGTTGCACACAATAGTGATATAATCAAGCTTTTCAATTTCATACCTTACTTAGGCAACCCAGCAAGCTTCGTTGCTTAAACACGGTACTCGACTGAAAAAGCTCTCTATTATATCACGATTGTATACAATACTAATTTATAGATTTAAATATGATGGATATCTTTATAAGTTTTTCAAGCGACCATAGAAAATAAAAATGTATTCAACTCTCATAAAACTGCTTTATGTGACCTAATATTATATTCCACACGAAAGTATTTTGGACCCGGGTATGTCCTTAAACTACGTCCACAAGAGAGGTATGGGCATTGTGAATGTCATCTCGCTCTGTGTGGTAGGGCACAGCACAGCGGATGTCATTCCAGATCTAGAGCAGAGCCCAACTGGGGAAGTACCTCCACCTTACAGAAAATCGCAGCCAAATAACACTACCCTACTCATAGTGTTGTGTTCCTGCCGGTGAGTAAGGTTGCCAGAGCTCAACGAGAGTGGGAGGGGGTTAGGGTCGGCAACGCGCATGTAACTCCTCTGGATACGGTACGGATACTGCTTACCATCAGGCAGGCCGTATGCTTGTTTGCCACCGACGTAGTATAAAAAAAAATGTCAATAACAAGGTAGAACTAACCCACAACACGAGACCCCAAGGCCCTCATATTTCTATTTATGAATGGGACACTTAATGACGCACTAATTATATATCTCATATCATTTCCATTTCGAAAAGACATAACCTACATAAATGTGGCGACACGATAAAAAGGAACCTTATACTAGCTTACACTTACACCATTCTTAATGATATTTTAATACGAAAGAAGCGCTTAGTAACATAAGCGCCAATTTCACTAAGGTCCCTTTTCAACAGGAAGGACACTTCATTATATTTATATGACATTTTGGTACAGAAACGGTTTTATACGTGCGTGATATGCCAACGTTATATTTTGCTGAAACAAAACTTTTTATATGTGGTCACGAAAATGTATGCCACTTCCTATCTATAGGATAAAGTCGATATGTATGTGTTTGTGAAACTTTCGCAGTGTGAGCCATCGTCGAGGATATTAGCTGAGTTTTTTTGACGACCAGTCTGCCCTAGTGGGTGTGACCCTGCCTATGAAGCCGATGGTCTTTGGTTCGAATTCCGGTAAGGGCATTTATTTGTGTGATGAGAACAGATATTTGTTCCTGAGTCATGGGTGTTTTCGCGTGTTGGAGCTCAGTCAATTTGTATAATAATTTCCAATATTTATTTATTATACTTATTGCAATGTACCCAAAGATATATATAACTCCGTAAGTATAAGATAAATTCTAAGAAAAAAACGTGCCTCAAAAAATTAAGAAAAATGTATGATCGAATAGATGGCGATATACCTTTGGTCTCTACCCGAGTAGATGGCGACACCGTTTGATATTTAACACATATCAGTAAAAGAATATGGGTCCAATAGCCATGTCATTCTGAGACTTTTAATCTGATTATACTAATCTCACACAAATAGTATTTAAAAAAAAAAAATCTGTAGATTTGGATTTGGGGCATATATAACTCCGTAGGTACAAGATAAATTCTAAGAAAAAAACGTGCCTCAAAAAATTAAGAAAAATGTATGATCGAATAGATGGCGATATACCTTTGGTCTCTACCCGAGTAGATGGCGACACCGTTTGATATTTAACACATATCAGTAAAAGAATATGGGTCCAATAGCCATGTCATTCTGAGACTTTTAATCTGATTATACTAATCTCACACAAATAGTATTAAAAAAAATAAAAAAAAAAACAGTAGATTTGGATTTGGGGCATATATAACTCCGTAGGTACAAGATAAATTCTAAGAAAAAAACGTGCCTCAAAAAATTAAGAAAAATGTATGATCGAATAGATGGCGATATACCTTTGGTCTCTACCCGAGTAGATGGCGACACCGTTTGATATTTTACACATATCAGTAAAAGAATATGGGTCCAATAGCCTTGTCATTCTGAGACTTTTAATCTGATTATACTAATCTCACACAAATAGTATTTAAAAAAATAATAAAAAATCAGTAGATTTGGATTTGGGGCATATATAACTCCGTAGGTACAAGATAAATTCTAAGAAAAAAACGTGCCTCAAAAAATTAAGAAAAATGTATGATCGAATAGATGGCGATATACCTTTGGTCTCTACCCGAGTAGATGGCGACACCGTTTGATATTTTACACATATCAGTAAAAGAACATGGGTCCAATAGCCATGTCATTCTAAGACTTTTAATCTGATTTTAATGATCTCACACAATCAATAGATTTGGGTTTGGGTTGGATGTTTTTAGTAAGTAGTAGTAGTAAACTCTTAATTGTACAAAAATACATATTAAAAGTAACATACAACGAGTAAGAAGTACAAAGGCGAACTTATCCCTTTGAGGAATTTCTTCCAGTTAACCTTTGAGTAGATGAGAGGAGAGAGTGAAAAGAGGATGACAAATGCAGCAAAATGTACAACAATGTACCAGAAAGACAAAGGATTAATACATACATAATTTATCCTTCTTTAATTTACTTGTCTTAAAATAAATACAAAAAAATATATAAAAAAAAACTTAAGACTAACTTAAGTCTAGTCAAAAAGACCCCCCGAGTTGTCCCCGGCGCAAAGGTACCCATAACGCTAGCCGCATTGCCACGTTGAATGGCAATGGATATTATAACCTTTGCACCAGGTACGAACCCGCGCGGGCGTCAGACCCCCTTTCCCTCATTCGACGTCCCAGTTCCCTAACGAAGGCAATAGCCTCCGACCCCCAGCACCCGTCTCGAATGCAAGGGGTACAAAATAATAGTTACCGCCCAGGGCCGCATATTTATCCCGCTTCTTGACCGCGGCAAAATCTGCAGCGGCACCAGCTGTCCGCACAGTTCGGCAGAGGTGTGAGGCCGTGGCGTCCCACAGGAGGCACTTTCCCCTCTACCACGGCACCAAAGTCAAGCCGTCCGGCCTTTTACTATCGGCGCGGCAGAGACCCGGAGGCTCTAAGACACATGTTGGCGGATATTAGAGTGGTGACGCGGAAACCTTCCCGAACAACGACAACAACTCAATGCGTGATGGCCATTCGCTTCCACCATGGAACCGCAGATGCATAATTTATAGGATAAACATGTATTACTCGTACAATAAAAAGAAATGGGGAAAATACACTAAAAATTGGAAAGTAGTAGAAAAATATAAAATAACTATACAATAGAAATATATACAAGGTGATTTCTGGGTCGTGATCCAGAACCACTTTTTCTGAATCTAAAAATGATTTTCATTATCATACCGTAGTATTTGATTGAAAGATAATTTGTTTGATTTTTATTATTTTTCAAGTAAAATTAATCTTATACGAAGTAATCATGGTCACCCTATGACTTTTGACATACGCTGTATGGAAAGCGACAAGACGTCACATTGAGTAGGGTGACCAAACTGTATGCAAACATGTTTTTTTCTACTTGCCATCTGAAAAATAATCATAATTATTGGTGATAATAAATAATGAGCAACATCATTAGACTCATCTTTGAATTCTGTGTGATGTCTTGTTCTATTGCTCCACGACCCTGAAATTACCTTGTATATTAATCAGTCAGTTAACCATAGCATCTTTAACCTCCCCTTGAGCGACGCAACCGATATTTTTCAATAACAAATACGCCTCTCTCAATAATGAACTCTTCGAAAAGCTTCATAATGTGGTTTCTATGTTTCTTGTTGATTATCTGAGTCAGGGGTGGCTTCATCTGTAAACTACTTGTTATCACGCATGTCGACGTAAAGGGTGCGGAATCGAAATGATTTGCTGGCGTAGTATTTGGGCCCTTTTCACATTCCCCCTGTATAATCTGACGTGTAAGAACGGTGTGCGGATAAAGTTCTGGCAGGTGATATTGGAGGTAGGCGGATAATTTTATTTTAATTTGTACTTATAATTTCAAACCCTTGCAAAGTCAATACAAGCCTTATTGAGCTTACTGCGGCACGGAATAGATGTTTTTAGGGTTCCGTACTAAATACGTACTAAAGGATCTCTTATGGTGCGACTCTCTCCGTCCGTCCGTCTGTCTGTCTATCACATCGCTAAATATCTCGAGAACCACTTAAGCTATCGATATGAAATTTGGCAGGCGCGTTGAATTTTTTTTATCAACTATGGAAAATGCCCAATTTGAAGAGGGCGCGAAATTTCATCGTCTTTGAAGGAGCTCAAATTTTGCATTCCAAAACATTTTTTTTTTTTCATACTGAAAAAAGCTGATTTATGAAGGAAAACATTCATGAAAAAAAATCCATTTAATTCACAAATTTTAACGTATATATGTATGCTGTATATGTAAGTAGTATGTATATATAAGTATTGTTATATTGTTGTAGATTTATTATTTATAAGTTTTTTCTTTAGAGCTATATAGTTTCCAATCTAGTTTTATGCACCTCCAAAATAGTTAAATTAATATCATCACTTCTTCACTACCTAAAGGTTGTCTGGTAGAGATCGTTCTTTAGCGATAAGACCGCCTGTTGTCACCTCTATCTTCATATATTATGTATGTTTCCCTGTAAATGTTATTTTGAGGTTGTGCAAGAGGATTTGTATTGTATTGTATTTTCTGCAAGCTGCAAGGCACAAGTCTGCTCATGAGGTAAGGAATACAATCTTCATGTATCAAAAGTCCGTCAAAAACCATAAATAGGTGGCGGGTAGGTATTGTAACCTTGAATATTTGAAAAAAAAAAAAACAAATCATAGCGCACTTCACTCCGTCAATAACGCCTAGGTTCTTAGCTACTCCAGCGCTACTCTGGAGAGATTTGGGACTATTCTTTATAGCTGACAGCTGGACAGTTTTTCAACAGTTCTGCCTATGGAGATTGTGTTCCTTACCTCCACCTTACATAATTAAAAATACTGATGTGCGCACTGAGACTGTCGAGGCATAATATTAGGTTTTATATAATTCTTTTTTTTGTCACTTTATTTGTATATTTCTTTTGTTAGTTGTCATAAATCTTTACTAGAAGCCGGTTGTTTCGTTGCTCTCCTCAGCTATCCGTAAATTTCGTCCCCAATTCCCGGACAGACACAATTGCAAATTTATAAGATAAATAAGTACTAAGAATACTAATATAGAATAAGATAATATGCTGTGAATGGAAACAGTTTAAATTCAGATAATATGATATTGTGTGCTTAAATAATTAAGCGCTTGAACGTTTTCCTTCTTTCAATTTCATCTTCTTCTTATAGTTAAGTTAATTCAGGTCCATTGCAACAAAATTAATAACTATAATCTATAACGTTTTCGGCACTGTATTGTCAATCTTCTTCCTCGCGTTGTCCCGGCATTTTGCCACGGCTCATGGGAGCCTGGGGTCCGCTTGACAACTAATCCCAACATTTGGCGTAGGCACTAGTTTTTACGAAAGCGACTGCCATCTGACCTTCCAACCCAGAGGGTAAACTAGGCCTTGTTAGGAATAGTCCGGTTTCCTCACGATGTTTTCCTTCACCGAAAAGCGACTGGTAAATATCAAATGATATTTCGTACATAAGTTCCGAAAAACCCATTGGTACGAGCCGGGGTTTGAACCCGCGACCTCCGCATTGCAAGTCGCACGCTCTTACCGCTAGGCCACCAGCGCTTTTTGGCACTGTATTGTCAATATTATATGTAATATAAGATAAATGTAACTCTTTTGTAATGACTGTTTGTGCCAAAATAAAGAGAAAAAAAATTAATGAAATAAATACTCTTAATGTCATCTTCCTTACTTCTTGTTTGTTATGTATTTCGATTAATAAATATTGATGACAAAACATGTGAACATGTCGCTCCATAAAAAAACAACAATACAATATTCTTATACAATTAACTAATTCTATTAACAATAGCCTTTCGTACAAGCTGTAGTAGCGCCATGGCGGAGTCTGACAGAGGAGCAGCCAGAACGCTATTGCAAAAAAGACTAATGTTGGAATATAATAATTCAACTAAGCCAAAGTAATCAAACCTGAACATAAGTTTGTCGACAGGGTACAATACAATCAATTCACGCCTCCTTTTGTCGAAGCCATTGACTTCAATGAGTTTCAGTTTTACATCACTCAGGCTTGCCGAATTCCCAAAGCAGAAGTCAGAGGAAGGAAAGACGAACACTCGTACCTCGAACCTGATTAAGATTAAAAAGATTGATACGGTTCGGATCTTATTTTGATACGAATAAATAAATAAATGAGATACGTCCTTGCGGCCGCGAAATGGACGCAAACGGAGCGCCGTTTATACATTTAGTTGAGCGCAGTGTATATAATATATAATATACGCCTTGATATATAAGACAACGAATGCTCAAAAAAGTTATAGAGGGAAATGCTCGGAACACAATTTTTTGGACTAATTATAAGGTAATACAAATGGTTATTAAAGGTAAAACTTACTGTTCTTTATATCCTGCTACCCTAAGGTTGTCTGGAAGAGATCGCTTACAGCGATAAGACCGCCTGTTGCTACCTTTCTTTACATTGTAAATCTGTTTTTTTAAATTTGTCTTCTTTGTGGTGCAATAAAGAATATTTACTTACTTACTTACTTACTTAATCCTGGTAAGGGCATGTATTCGTGTGATGAACATGGGTATTTGTTCCTGAGTCATGGGTGTTTTCTATGTATTTAAGTATTTATAAATATTTATATATTATATATATATCGTTGTCTAAGTACCCTCAACACAAGCCTTATTGAGCTTACTGTGGGACTTAGTTAATTTGTGTAATAATGTCCTATAATATTTATTTTTTATTTGTTTATTTATTTATAAGGTGAACCATTGACATATAAATCTAAGGAAGGGCCCTACGGACAATGAGAATGGGACCAGTACAGCGGTATCACGCACACGAATTCGAGCCAATCGTGCAGTATAACGCCGCAACGCGATTGGTTGATGAGTTCACATCACGCGCGCGATTGTTCGCAACTAGTTGCGTTAGACTGCACGATTGGCTCGAATTCGAGTGACACCACTAAACTAGCGTCATTCTTCGTGCCCGTAAGGCCCAAACATATTAAAAGTCCCCGGCCATGACTTTTGACCCGGGGGAAGAGGGGGGTTTGAAGGTCAAATTTTTCGGGGTTTCGATTATATCTCGGTTTTTGAGATATCCGCTCTTAAAGTTTATTTAGGGCTTTCAATTTTATCATCTACATCACTGATGTAGATTTACACGATGGTGTAGAGGAGTTATTATAGGGAACGTGCATGAACTATAGGAGGCTGCACAGGAGCCGTCAGATTTTTGGCGCGAGGCGTATATGTGATGTTTATTGTTCTGATGTAGCCCAAAAGATGGCAGAACCTACTATGCACAAGAAAACACGTGACGTGTAAATGTACATATATATGGTTCCGATTCAGGCCACAAGATGGCAGACCCTCCAACGCGCACGGTCCCTATAGTTCTAAATATGAGGACTTAGTGGACTCTAGCCTTCACCAATATTTATACCAGTTTATTCGAAAACTCTTTAAACCTTACTTATTACTGGTCCACTTGAGAGTTGGACTCGTCCATTGACAATAACAACCTTCGGCTTCATAACAAATGGCGCCCTTTGTGTTTCTAACCCGTGAGGGCTCCATACAAATTATTAGGGCACAATGGGGAAAAAATTGAATTGGGCCCAAGTCCAGCAATCACTTTGATGGGAAATCCCTTTTAAATGAAAGGACCAATTTTTATTCAACGCTTTTGTACCTATGGAGGAAAATATGAAATGAGTATTTCACGGACTTTGATGTTGCTTTGAGTTTGGGTGTTAAAATGCGTAGGTATTGCTAAGGCTTTATGGATATAGGGCGTGTTTGAGGGCGATTCCTTCTTTGGAGATACAATATTATTGGCAAACATATACATATAGAATTTGGACCCGGGTATGTCCTTAAACTACGTCCAAAAGAGAGGTATGGGCAATGTGAATGTCATCTCGCCTTGTGTGGTAGGGCACAGCACAGCAGATGTCATTCCAGATCTAGAGCAGAGCCCAACTGGGGAAGTACCTCCACCTTACAGAAAACCGCAGCCAAATAACACTTGACCCTACTCATAGTGTTGTGTTCCTGCCGGTGAGTAAGGTTGCCAGAGCTCAACGAGGGGGGTGGGGTTAGGGTCGGCAACGCGCATGTAGCTCCTCTGGAGTTGCAGGTGTACATAGGCTACGGAGACTGCTTACCATCAGGCAGGCCGTATGCTTGTTTGCCACCGACGTAGTATAAAAAAAAAAAAAAAAAATAGAACTATGACGCGCTCAATCCCTTGCTATTTTCAAATCCCATTAAAGACTATTATCTGTCTCTTCCTTAGTGTTTCTGTCCGCGTTACTGGTTATCTCTTTTGGCAAGAATTATATAGTATTATATACAAGGTGCCCGTGAGCATTGCGAGACATTTTAACTAAGCATTCCTGGTTATAATTAGAAACTAAAATGTCATATAAATTTTTCAGAAGGCCTAGTTTCAGAAATAATTTAATGTTTTTCGAAATCATTCTTTCGCCATAAGTCGGTACAAAACACATTTTTGACTGCGGTATTGCCACTATGAGGTCTAGTCTAGACATACCTATTGATTGACATAGAAAAATTAAAAAAATGTATTCGAGACCCCCCAAATAAAATAAAAACTTTTAAGTTAATTTTAGGTTATGTGTTTATCAATAAAAATTACGTTATATGTACAGGAGTGTTCAAAAAAAGGGGGGAAAAAAAACAAAAAGAATTTTTTTTATCGAATTTCACAAAAAGTTATATAACATTTTTTGCTTCTGTTGCCATCAGGAATGCACCGTTAAAATCTCTCGCAATGCTCACGGGCACCTTGTATATGTATATATGTAGGTATATCATTATGTAAGTAGTATGTATGTATATGGATTATCTTACTGTTGTACACTTTAAAGGTATTGTCTCTACTGCTATTTAGTTTTAATTTAGTTTTTTTGCACCTCCTAATTAGTTAAATTAAAAGTTCCACTACCTAAAGGTTGTCTGGAAAAGATCGCTCTGTAGCGATAAGGCCGCCTGTTGCTTACCTCTATCTTCATGTATTATATGTGTTTCCATGTACATTTGTTCTGAGGTTGTGCAATAAAGAGGATTTGTATTGTATATATATACAGTGTGTCCCTAGCCATTGGACAAAGCCGAAAGGTACATATGTATTAGGGTATTTAAAACCAGTGTACAAAGTATCATAACAACCGGTGTAGCGGTTTCGAAGAAAATAACAAATTACCAATTTTTACTTTGGAGCAGCCTGTATGTGTTAGTAGCTCCTAAGGTAATATCCTCAAAGAATAGTATGGAACCTTCTTCAACCTTTTTGATTATCTTTTTTATTTATGACACTAATAAGCTTCTGACTTTTGAAAAATGTCATCATTATCAAATATTTCGAACATATTGTCAAAAACACTGCCAAAGATTCTTGTTGTTGTCGATTATTGCAAATAACTTTTGTTCGAAAAATTTATTTTTTTATCTTTTGTTCTAACCCTACGTGGGATTTCAGGGTTTTTCCAATTGCTAAGGTCACCCTGTATATGCTAGATACATTGGTAAACAAAGTCTTAATTGATGCCAATTGACATTAACAATTCCAGACCCGCTAGCATGAGTTTGTAGACTCCATACATTTTGCGCGACTGCAAGTATGGACTCGCGCGCGAGAACGCAACTCGTGCTAGACGGTCAGAGATGTTAGTTTGTGCGCAACACTCTAAAGACCTACAGTAGTAACCCTTCCACGAGTTTCACACTGACATATTTGCTAACGACTGCGTAAGTTAATTTATATCGCTACATCTCGCTCGCACTAATATGCTACTACGAGTGAGATGCATAGAAACTAAGTAATATCAAATATCAAACTTTTTTTTTTTTTTTTTTTTTTTATTTAGAAACCAAACAGTCGTATAAACATATCAACAATTTATTCAGCAAATAGGCCACAAGGCACTTTTACATGTCCATTTTTACAAACAATAAAAATTACAAATATGGATTCGATCAAATAATATATACTTTATTAGAACTGTCTCTAAATGTCAAATTACACAAAAAAACTATGATAAAAAAATAAAACCAACAAATACTAAAATTCTTCAGAGATGTATAAGTCTCTAAGTGTCAGAGATAAAATATATAAAAAATAAATCATTAAATTATCCTTAGAGATGAAGAGGGTGTCCAAGGCTTGAATTCTTATATAAATAATTAAAAGACAAAAAAAATCAGACAAGAACCGAATGAAGTGTCTCACGTTAATGCCACTCAAAAGTAAAGTTACTTATAACATAACATGCAGTCCGTGTAAGCTTAAACAGACCGGTCTCCACAAACAGCACCCGTTCACGACTAAGACGCGTATCTCAGCCATCGCCTCCCTCAACCTTCATTCGGGAAAGTGGCGACCCGATCAACGACGCCACCGTAAGTAAAGATTTTAAAGCGAGCATGACATGTTCAAGCTGCCGGGTTGTATTAATATACATATAAAAAAAGTGAGACACAATATTTGTCCTTATATGTTACAGTAAAGACAGCATAGCGCCACATAAACGCGACTACATAATATTCATAAGGAGTAAGTTAGGCATAAGTCATTGTCAGGTCAGTGGCAAGCTCGTGGTAAGCTGTAGCTGTTCATGTATAAAATATTACTTCAGAAAATACGAGTACAACACTTGAAGATATCGAACGCATTGTTAACGTTACAAACATTAGATAGAAAACTCCCCCTCAGGGAGTGGCAAGAACAATAAAGTTCTAATTATGCGAGTTTCCAAGTAATTTGAACGTTTATTGAGCGACCCATGCCGACATTTCATCAACGGAAAGCCGTGGCCATTAATTTACTTAGAAAACTGACGGTCGTTAATTTAGTCGTAAAACTGAAGTTTTTAGGACGCTAATAAGAGCGGTTTCGCACTACGTCCGATCCGAATCCGATCCGAAGTCGTGAAAATATGGTGCGGAGTAGCTGTAGAACTATTTTTATGGTAACGCACTAGATCCGAAAGAAATCGGATGACGGAGATCGGATCTAATGCGTAACTTACCATAGAAATAGTTCTACGGCTACTACGGATATTTTTTTTGATGGGTTCGGATCGGATTCGGATCGGACGTAGTGCGAAACCGCTCTAATTCTAAAGAAGCATACATTTTAGTATGCATTAGTCAATTTCAGAAGGTCTAGTGTATCATGACAGCAAAATATTCGTTAACTATTCGATGACGTTAGGTGAGAAAACTACTCGGAAACTAAAAACCTATACTTTTTAGTTAACATGCGAGTGTGACATGCAACCTCAAACTCGTCCTTTACGAAAGATAGCTCATTTTGACAGTAATTTACCTTTTTCGTATGTTGGTAGAACTGGGTGTTATAGGGGGCCAAATTACGAAGTACAGCCCATGTGGGATCTTCGAGCGTAATAAGATCACCACTTAATTGGTTCGCGTTATATTTCGGTTGAATAAATGCAGTGGTCGGCAACCTTTAAGCAGCCAATGCACATTGTTTATAATTTGCAACTTTATCACTATATCTGATAATTTATTATTATGCAAAGAGCACTCGACAATGTCAACGACGACTGACAACGACAACAATTGTCAACAAATACCTATTTTAAAGGATACAAAAAAAGTTCCCGACAGCGGCAGTACTCTCAAGTTCAAATGCCGCACGGGCTTGCGCTTGCCTTACTTACTTGATAGTAATACTTTTCGATAGTGAAAATCTACAATCAAGCTGTTTAAAAATATGCACCCTTTCTTCGTGGTTCGCGATACTTATATAGTAAATCTGAATAGACCATAGATTAAGTACAGATAGAATTATAATATGTTAACGGCACCAATCATGGAACATTTAAGAGAAAATTTGGAGTGTTTTGTAATTTCAGCGACACCTGTAAAGTTTCTACCGCTTTACGCTTTAAAAGTTGAATGTCCAATTCGTCCTTTATGTTTTCTATGTATTTAATGAAAGCTACTGCAATTGGTTTCAATATTATTAACCAATAAAAACTGTGGTTTTTTGTGGCACCATTAATTTTCAAAATAACAAGTATCAATGAAAAATTAAACTTAAGCAGCTCTTTGGCTCTTGTTTATGGTAAAATGTTGCCAGCGATTAAAAACTGATGGTAAATACTTGTTTTACAGGATTTGTCTATACCATTCCATTACTAGTGCCTGTTCCATTATAGGGGTGTTTACTATATGTAGTACTACGAACAAAATCGATGTTTGTAAGCGCGAGGCCACGAATCATGTTGTCCCTGTCATGGCATGTTATGTCATGATCATTTGCGTACCGAACGCGCCGACTTGAGAGACGTAGACCTGATATAAATTTTATATACAAAATAACCAGAAAGGTTCGCTGGCCGCCTGTTGCCGACCCCTGAACAGGAATATTATGTATCCGTTTTCAAACGCGCTGACTGCGGGCGAGTGTAAATTCAAATATGACATTCGTAAACGTTTCGAAACCTAAACTCAATAGTTAAATTAGTCACTCGAGAGTTGTCGAGTGAAATGTTGCGTTTGGAGTTTCGCCCTCAGGTGGCAATTCCATTTTTTACGTTTTCTAACATTTATGAAATATTTACTAATAAATTGTCTCTAGTTTTGTTCTGAAATTTGGCTTAAAGTGTTTTAAAGTACAATAAAATCAAGAATCTGACGCTATTCGTTAGGACTGACAAAACCTATGCTGGCGCCATCTGTAAAATACTTCGACCGGTCAACCCCATTTAACGTGCAGTAAGAAAAAGTTCAGACGTACGAGGCCACGGCATGTCGCATTTGCTGCTGTATCTCGGTTTTAACCAATTTTTGAGGAGAGCAAGAAAACGTAATTTGTAGGTATTTCGTCTAAAATATAACATCTGTTTATGCCATTGTACTAGGGGCGATAATATTCAGTTTAAGCAGAGCTTACTTTTTGATATTTTTAGATATTAAACTTTGTACAGGCAAAAATAGTTTTCTGTGCAGATTACTGCCCGAAAATCTCAGAAGCATTCTACACAAATTCAAGTATCTCTTGTTTAGCTTTGAAATAGCAAGCACTTTATATTCTTAAATACTTCACATATTTGGTTCTTCACTCAATAACTTTTCCAATTTTCATGCCACTCTGAAGAAAATGGTATCAAATGAAAGCTAACCGTAAAACATATTTTTATTTTTTTATTAGACACTGTTTGACAAAAATCATTTAAAAAAAATAGGTATAGTATCCTTTATATTCAAAATTCCTTGTCTTTTAAAAAACTGCCATCCTCTGACCTTCTGACACATGTGAATTGGTACCTATTTCATTGAATTAATTACATTCTAGAAATTATTGTGACATGATGACACATTCCTTCAGCAAACCCGTTTTAAGTCCTCGTGGATGGGTGGTGCAGGATCATGCTTACGAACTTTACTGTTCTTATAGTCCCATTTGACAGACGTGTTCGATAGGAATGAGGCTGGTACGTGGTGAGAGCTCGTGAGTCCATAAAAATCTCACACAGGTCGACCTAGTCCCAAATTCAGAAAAACTTGTGCTTGGGGTATTAGGCGACGATACACAGACTTGTATAGATAAATTCATACTTAGGTGCATAGATAACATCCATAACTCGGGAACAAATATTCGTGATGAACACACAAATAATTGCCCATACCGGGAATTCAACCTGGGACCTCTAGCTTTGTAAGCATCAGGGTCAATACCGTCTAGGCTAGGAGACAGTTGAATTAGACTTTAATTGACCGGTTTTATATTATTTTATGGAGCTCCCGATAATATTAAAACAATATAAAAGGTAATCATGGTGTATATCCCGGTCAATTTAAGTCTAGTGAAACTAACCGTGACCGTTAAATTACTTATATCGGAATTTTCGTAGTTCCCAATAAAATAATGTTATTATTAACACACCTAAATTCACTTTACATGTAACAAAGTAACAATATAATTAGATCTCTCCATTCCGTATTACCTACTTTTATATACAAATACAAATACAAATACAAATGTTTATTTCAGAATAGAATAATAACAGTATTACATTTATGCTGGCCCCCACACTAGGCATAGCCTGTCCTGTGGTGGACATAATACGGTACACAAGTAAAAAAGAGAAAACAATACTACAATTGAAAATAATAATGTACAATTATTTAGAGTAAACAATTAAAAAAGAAACAGTGGTGAATGGAATTTACAGAGGTACAGTTTACAGTGAGTCAAAAAAGAAAAGATCGAGAAACAAAAAGTTTAAACAAACATAAATTATTTTTACCATTAGTAACAAAACAAAAAAAAATAATCTTCGGAAATTAAGATTTATAATATAATAACACGAAACGTGTCATGTGTATGAGTGTGTGTGTATGTGTGTGTGTATGAGAGAGAGAGAGTATGTGTGCGTGAGTGGAGTGTGTGTGTGGTTATTGTGACTGAGTTTATTTAATATGGTATCTTGATTACATTTTCTGTGTCTACATATGAAAGATGCATTAAGTTCTTTGATAACACTTTTTTTGCCTCGAAAATGGAGTGTTCTTTAAATTCATATAACCTAACAAGTCGATTGTAAATTCATGAAAATACAATAGAAATAGAGGTAATATACCTAATAAAGGTAATCGGTGGATCTATTCGGTTGCTATTTTTTTTTCACAATCCATAACTCCCGAGGGAACAATATAGGCTTTTGTCCTTCAGTACGCCAGCATGAAATAAAACCTTTTTCGAGCAAGTGTGATGAAAATGAAAATTATACATAATGTATGTGATGTGTACCTATGTGAAACACCATGGATTACCGTGTTGCAAATTGCCTCCTCCAGCATGGAACTTTTCATCAAAGTAATTGTTTACCTACTTGTCTTGATCTACCCAAAACGCTTAAGTACAAGTGGATCAGGAGGATGAAGATTTACTTCCCAGCATTCAGCGGAGAGAAGTAGGCTACGGACCGAAGAACGGTGGATAGGCTTGACTTATTCGGTCAATTTTTATCCCTAGGTACCTAATAAGACATTGTTTACATAATTGTATCTCCTTGGATTTCACGGGCCTATAAATCCCAGTCTTTTGATAGGCTTGCGTGGGGATATAGATCCAACACGTAGAGGCCTCTTGGAGAGCTATAATGTCATGTAGAACGCCTGCTGGAACCCGTTCACGGGCGCAACAATAGACACCCATGAACCGGTCGCAATATGCATTGGGACTATTGTAGTAGAGTTATGTTAATTATTAAAAAGTTGAAATAACAATATTTTTTCAGGTCTTGGAAGTAGGTATCCAATATAAACAATACAGTTGGTATTTTGTTTTGTAATATAAGTATAGTTTATCTATGTGTACAAAAATTATGTGCACTCAGAAACAACTCAGCAAGATGTATCCTGTAGAATACTTTACTTGCCTCTGTGCCGCCGCTTCTTGAAGCTTATTATGATATGTTACGCTCTTCATGCTTGCTTTGCACTGGCCACGTAAAGTGGTAAGTAGATATGCAACTAGCGATCTAAGATGATGGGATTACATCTTAGCCGAGATGACAATAGTTTGCTACGATAACGAAACTCTTTCCGTTCTCTTTCTCTTCCATATTAGTGAGATAGAGATACATAGCTACGTCAGCACAAACGATTGTCATCTTGGGTAGGCCCCCAGTTCAGTTTTTGTTTGCATGCTGAAACTGTTGAAAAAATATAGGACTTCAGGTAGGCATCGGGTAATGTTAGTAGGTACTCAGCTATATGACCATTATTAAGGGTTTTGCTGTACATACTGGCATGGCATCCACGTTAATGTAAAGTTTATTGCTTGTTCGACACTCTAAAGCTTCTCTTTTACTCATTGGCCTCGTACCTATAGCTTGAACAAATAAAGAAGCGGTCTTTATACGCCGGAAGATCCCACATGGACTGTACTTCGTAATTTGATGATTACCACCCAGGTCTGCCAACATGCGAAAAGAATTTAACTATGAAAGTAGTGAGCTAACTTTCAGAATTGTCAAGTGTCACGTTGCGCAATACACTCGCATATTAACGTAAAACGTATCGTCAGTAGTTTGCTCGATTAACTTTTTACATGACAAGTGTCAAACTGAATGTCATCCGAGTCTGGTTACTTTGGAATAATCGTATCTCACCCAATTGTGTCATTTTTTTCTTCATAATCAACGTTCTTAAAGAGGTTTTATCTTCATCGTCTTTGGTGACGTTTTGATTCGATGTTCATTTGAATATCACCCTTAATACTTTATCAGTTAGGTCAATATTAATTTGTGTTGTATTTCTACCATTTTTAATGCGAGGGCTTGTAAACATTTTAACATGTTAATGATACTACTGCTTACTGCTGATGATGGCTCCACAACGAGTAGTAGATAGGAAAAATCAATGATATCATTATAAAGTAGAAAATAAAAACAGTCATTCTATTATGCAGATTGATTAGTTAAATACTTGAACGGCACTTATAAAATTAGAATAAATAAATGTCACTTATAAATATAATTTAATGAATGCTCGATATTGTCTGGACCGTATAAGTCATATATCTAGCGCAGATGAAATCAACAATCAGCTACTACTTATGTAAAAGTTTGAGCTCACTCAATACCATATTTAACAAATTTACATGCCTACATTTGTTTCATCATTTCGCTTCGATATAATGTGCAAAACACGTTTATTAGTTTTTTTAAATAGACCGTAATAAAATTAACGTTAAATAAAAATATTTTATTATTTATGTCCAATCTTTTCAGAAATTTATAAGTAGGTATATTTAAACATGACATTACTAAGTTTTATCATTTGTGACGGGTTTATTGATTGAACATGAACTAAAAAACTTAGTTCTCCCTCCTTATCGTTAAGAAGGTGGCAGAAAAAATCATAGACCTCTACGAAGATGGGAAGACGACTTCAAAGCTCTTGCTGGTGCCACTTGGCGGAGGAAAGCCCATGATCGGGAACTTTGGAGAAACTTGGGGGAGGCCTATGCTGGAAAGCAAGACAATCTCGACTCCGATGTCTGAAACTGAGCATTGATATATAATAATAGTTTTTAAACTAAGGATAAGTGAAACTAGGAAATAAGATGTTTATTATATTTTGAAAACTAGTTAATAAGATTGTTAAATAAAGGCTTATTGAATTGAATTGAATTGAATTGAATCGTTAAGAAGAGATTATCTTCAGTGTACTCGTACTAATATTAGTTTAGTACCTATTTTACCTAAAATTTTATACCTCAATCCGAGGACAATGCCACTTAAATATGTTCATAAATCTTAGTGGGAATTGTCTCAGGATGTAGGTTGCACTTATAATTTAAAAACCAATAAGTATCCTCTTTTTTGTAACATCTGCCTATGTCTGCTTTTTTTCCAAAAATAAGAGGAAACGAGCTTTTATGGTTCGCCGGAACGATATACCTAATATTTGTTACTCTCGACTTTCGGAGACTCTCGGTTAAACTCGTTTGCATGTATGTTAAAAAGATAGCAATATTTGCCGTTGTATCTTGTAGATATATTCAATTTAACCGGTTAATTTCTTTCCACAAACACAAAATAAAACTAATTTGCCATAAACTGGTACCTCATTAGAATAGTTCTTTAAAAACGGTTAAAAAATAAAACGGTTTGCGATCCCTTATAAATACGATACGAAACGTAAACGTGAGCGACAATTTGAGTAAACGTACTTATAATTTACACTCGCTCTTTGAGTTTCCAAAACGTCCCGCTTGGCGCGCTCTTCAAAATCCCATACAAAATGAGACTTAACGTAAACGCGAAAGTTACGTTACGCTATCGAATGGAAGTTACACTAGAGGTACAGAATTCGAATAGTTCGAACAGTTACTAAACTGACAATATAAAGAGTAATGCCGATAATTCTTAATCTAGCGACCCACGGTTCTAAAACTAGTTCTTACTCGTACAAATTATCTCCAATGAAATTCCAATCATTATTAAATGGAACATAATATATGTAGTTGCTATTGTTTTATTACAAGCTTTTATTTACTTTCACCTCACCGTTGTGTTTGAAATCAAATCTTGAAAGTTAAATTTGATCCACTTCCCGGATTGAACTGAAAATTTGCATACATAATATGTAAGTCGGGTGACAATGCAATATTATGGTACCATCGAGCTGATCTGATGATGGAGACAGGAGGTAACCATAAGAACTGTGATGAAACAAGGCAACCTAATTGTGTTTGGGGTTTTTAGAACTGTCTCGATGAGAATTAGTTAACTGTGGAATGAAAAGTACAGTCAGCGATAAAAGCTTGTACCAAAAATGAAATTTTTGCCAAAGGCCTTTTTGACGCCAATGGCGGATATATCCGCACCGTAGGTCCAATGCCGAAGACGGATTAATCCGTCACAGACCATTGAGCAACATAGTCCTACGTCCATGCATAAAGTTCAATTTCAGTTTTGAGAACACTGTGTCGTCGGGGTTAAATTACTTGAAACTTGGTAGTCCGACCAAGACAAGTTGGCAGCGATTTCAATTTTGACAGCCCAGATAGTGCAAGTGTTATTTAAACGTCAAACTTCTATTAAATTATGACGTTTACTTAACACTTGCACAGACTGGGCTATCAAAATGTTCTGACTCTAGTACTTCTCGCTCCCAGCGTGTATTCGACATTGTGTCAACTCACCTCCGTTTCAATCTCCCCCGACCTCAAAAGAGCAGTCCATATCCTGCCCTCAGCAACACAATACATAACTTTATACATTCCGAACATTATAATAAACATCCTTCCTGCAAATGGAATTTATAGAAAACGTACATTTCTACTGCCTTTCACAACCTCGTATCTTGTAAAACTTCACATCAAAAAAGCAATCTTAACTAAATTGAAGAAGGTTTGGAGTCGCTTGGTGGTAAATGCGAGATATGATTTTTGAAGTGGTTAGTATTTCGGGACCGAAAATACATTTGTATCCTCGGAAATTGTGCGTATCCGTCAGGGCCCTTTTTGGGGCCTTTTATCAATCGCAACTTTTCTCTAAAGATGAGCACTTGACGATTCCCAGAGATAGGAATAAGAAATATTCCTTATCATTTTTCGTTATTTTTGTACAGAATCCTGATGGAATCTGGATTTGCGTTTTATCTTCAAAGGTGTATATTTTTGGACCAAAAATACTTGGACTTTTGAAAGGATACCTATCTAAATATAGCTTCAGCGTTAATCTTACTTTATATTTCATTCCTTTGTTCTTTAAAATTGCTGAGATAACTTATTTAATAAAATAAGTGGAAAGTAATTGTAAAAGTTAGATTAAGACGAAAGGACGGCCGCTTGGCCATACAAACGTAGTCCCCATTTTCCTCTCTAGATAGAATAGAATAGAATTTATTTGTTTTGTGTTTTTTTAATGATTATAATTTATCATTGTATTTGCTGTGCGTGTTATTGGTATTGATGTGTAGTCTGAATAAATGATTTCTATTTATTTGTATTGATTGTACATCGTCATAATACCTAAAACAAATTATTTATACAGTCCAGACGCGATTTATTTATTTAGCATAAATTTTATTTTGACACTTAGAGAGACTTTACACCTCCAAATCTTATAAGTATTAGTACTCTGTCATTGGGGACTTTTTACATTTCCAGATTTAATGTATTTTTAAACATAAAGACTATACATCTCTTTTGTATTGTAGTAATTATTTATTTTAAGATTATTATAAAATTATAATGTAATGTTTACCCAGGTATTGGCTGTTGTATTTATAAATGTTGTTATGTATTTTTCATGTCACTATATGATGTTACTATAAATGTTGTATTGACTTGTAAAAGAGCCCTTTTTATTTGTGTAAAAATTAGGAGCGAAAAACAGATTTCGTTCAAACTTTTAAATGCTTCTAACTTTATTATAATTAAAGACTAGAAAAAATCATAACATAGGTACATAGCTGTAGTTAATATACAACAAACTTTGTCAAAATATTTGTAATAATATTAATATCCATTTTAAGGGTCCCCAGCAAGCTCGGTTCTCCATACAAATGTAGTTACGCTCTCATTTTAATACGACTAGCTAGATTGCTCTGAAATACCTTATACTTATATGTACTTACAATAGGATAAGGTATATCTATCTCTGTAATTAGTTTATGTAGTTTTCAGATACCATAGTTAAAAAAAAGCGGCCAAGTGCGAGTCGGACTCGCGCATGAAGGGTTCCGTACAATTTAAGACGTATTAAAAAAAAAATTCTTACTAGATCTTGTTCAACAGTTTACCACTTTGGACACACATTTTACCACTTTGGAAGTGTCTCTCGCGCAAACTATTCAGTTTAGAAAAAAATGATATTAGGAACCTAAATATTATTTTTGAAGACCTATCCATAGATACCCCACACGTATATGTTTGATGAAAAAAATTTTTTTTAAATTTTATGACGTATTAAAAAAAAATACTCACTAGATCTCGTTCAAACCAATTTTCAGTGGAAGTTTGCATGGTAATGTATATCATATATTTTTTAAAGTGGCTGTGACAGAATCGGACAGACAGACGGACATGACGAATCTATAAGGGTTCCGTTTTTTGCCATTTGGCTACGGAACCCTAAAAATACAGCGAATTCAAGTTTTTCATACAAAAGTTATTTTTGCTCTATTTCGTTTGTTTTATAAAGTCTCTCATGTCATTGTATGTGCAAATTACAATATAACACGTAGTTTTTAAATGACCGCGCTGATGAGAAGCGCTGGTGGCCTAGCGGTAAGAGCGTGCGACTTGCAATCCGGAGGTCGCGGGTTCAAACCCCGGCTCGTACCAATGAGTTTTTCGGAACTTATGTACGAAATATCATTTGATATTTACCAGTCGCTTTTCGGTGAAGGACAACATCGTGAGGAAACCGGACTAATCCCAACAAGGCCTAGTTTACCCTCTGGGTTGGAAGGGCAGATGGCAGTCGCTTTCGTAAAAATTAGTGCCAACGCCAAATCTTGGGATTAGTTGTCAAGCGGACCCCAGGCTCCCATGAGCCGTGGCAAAATGCCGGGACAACGCGAGGAAGAAGAGAGTTTTTAAATGAGAACGAAACTCCGTTTGTATGGGAAGGCGAAATTTGGTCAAGCATGCCGGGGACTTAAATAATAATTTGATAAATATGAATTTCGAGAATGCGGAAAATATTACTTCACTGACTATTAGGGGGCCTAGCCAACATGAAAATCGTTGTTTTTTTTTATTATAGGACATTATTACACAAATTGACTAAGTCCCACGGTAAGCTTAATAAGGCTTGTGTTGAGGGTACTTAATATATATAATATGTATATAAATATTTACAAATACTTAAATACATAGAAAACACCCGTGACTCAGGAACGAATATTCATGCTCATCACACGAATAATTGCCCTTACCAGGCTTTGAACCCCGGACCATCGGCTTCGTAGGCAGGGTCACTACCCACTAGGCCAGATCGGTCGTTAAAACATTTTTTTTTTATGAAATCTGTTTTTCGCTCCTAATTTTTACAGTAATCAACAAATCAAAATAAAGTCAAACGTAGGGGCATAGCTATGGTTAATATTAATCAAAGTATGAAAAATATTTTCCATTATGTCAATATTCAGAGAGGAAAATGGGGATTACGTTTCTATAGCGAAGCGGCCGTCCCCTTTCGTCTTAATTAATGTAAGGAAGTGTCACGTGACTTTTCGTCGCAACTGGCACCCCGATATATGTTTTGATTTGACTTTTGTCGATTTATGTTATCTTAGCTAGGCCCCCAGTAGACTTAATGGCTTCAATAAGGATAAGTGTGGAAGGTATTATTTGACCTAACACCACTAACCCTCTCAGATAAGTAGACAAAGACATTAAGATATCGAACAAGATGGATGATGTTTGCCGGCTTGATGGATCACGATGGAGACACCTCGAGTTGACAGGATTTAGAGTATATGTCGGTAACCTTTGGATAAACTGGGGAAAGGCCTAGCATGTTTTTTTGTTATATAAATTTCTTTCTTACATATTTTCAATATATACTTTATATTCATATATAGTCTTGGTTACAAATTTATTTACTTTAAAAGACACTGCACGGACTGCACGTACTTAATCTTTCTGGTTTAACCCATTGGTTGACTAGTAGAGAATGCCTTAAGGCATTTAGTCCGCCATTTGTACCTTCAACTTATTCGCAGCCAAAGACTAATATCAATTTTCCAATTCGTAAACATGTTTACGATGCATCTATAACAAAAGTCCAACCAGTCCAACGTGTACGTAACGTACTTTCATAACAAACAATCACTAACGAGCATTCATCGAAACTCCCCACTGAAGAAAATGTTCAAGGAAAATAATAAACTACGTTTTAAACCAAAATGGCGTAACTACATATAAGCTACAGGTGATATAAGTCTTTATTAACTTTTGTAGCCAAAAGTTTTTATAGGAATAATCAAGTTAGCCGTAAGGAAAGGTATTTCTTGGGTTATTTATTATTTCTTGGTACAGGAAAAACATCTATTGCACAAAATTCACTATTTAAGTGCCAAGAATTTTATTCAGTTTTGGATTAACTATTTTTTTTTAATTCTCTTTTATACCTACCGGTTGGCATTGGCTTTTTAAGAAGAATCTGACAGCTGGGATGTTATCAGAAAATATAGAAATAGACTATGGATCGTACAATACAGCACAGCCCGCGTAGCTAACGTGCCTATCGTTCACGCTCCGTGGCGAACGAAACGTAACTGTCACAGTTGTACTAATTTGGAAGAGTGATAGAGAGAGATGACTACGCTACGCTATGGAGCGTTAACGATTGTAACGTTGGCTACGCGGCCAGGACAGGAGACGTCAGATTTTTGGCGCGATGTGTAAATGTGAAGTTTATGCTTGCAATGTAGCCCACAAGATGGCAGAACCTACTATGCACTAGAAAACGTACGAGGACGGTAGATGCCAGCACTTGCTTTGCAGTGAAGTGTCAGTACATGTTTATGTTTCCGATTCAAGCCACAAGATGGCAGACCCTCCAAGGCCCACGGTCACTTTTGTATTTAAGAATTTATTTATTGTACATCATAAAAAGGTTCAAAAGGACTTAATGCCTCATGGCATTCTCTACCAATCAACCACAGCGTCAAACAGAGAAATTATGTCAAGGTGGGTGCAGTGATGAGCGTTTAGAAAAATAAGAAAACAAATATATTGTACAGTGACGTCTGAAAATATCGATACTAAAAAGGTGTCAAAAATATGTATACACTACCTTAATATATCTGCAATAAAGTCGTGTATACATATTTTTGGCACTTTTTTCGTATCGATATTTTTAGACGTGACCGTATATATATTTAGTGGTAATCAAAGACAATTGAGTATAGAGGCGTAATGTCAAAGTAAATTTTTTATTCAACTAAATTTACTGCCATCTTACGACACAGGACTAATGACATACTCAATAAGCTATTTGACCCATGTCATGCGTTAAATATCGAACGGTGTCGCCATCTACTCGAATATAAGCCATAGATCTATCGCCATCTATTCGAGCATAATTTTTTCTTGATTTTTCGAGTCCCGTTTTTTTGTTAGACTTCATTTATTTTATACGGAGGAAATTGTGTCTTTTTCTGCTGAGAGAGAATGAGAACGAGAACCTGAGAAATCTAAGAATACCAAGGAAATACGTACCCGGACCCGTGTACGTCCTTAAACTACGTCCAAAAGAGAGGTATGGGCATTGTGAATGTCATCTCGCTTTGTGGGCACAGCACAGCGGATGTTATTCCAGATCTAGAGCAGAGCCCAACTGGGGAAGTACCTCCACCTTACAGAAAACCGCAGCCAAATAACACTAGACCCTACTCATAGTGTTGTGTTCCTGCCGGTGAGTAAGGCTACCAGAGCTTAACGAGGGGGAGGGGGGTTTAGGGTCGGCAACGCGCATCTAGCTCCTCTGGAGTTGCAGGCGTACATAGGCTACGGAAACTGCTTACCATCAGGCGGGCCGTACGCTTGTTTGCCACCGACGTAGTATATAAAAAAAAACCTAGAATCAAAGATTAATATAGTCAAACGATGTAAATGTTGCAGAGTAACACCATAAACAAACTATCAGAATACATTTAAATTTTCCATATCGTTTAGTCGGTGCTTGACTTCGGCATCCTTGGATACTTTTTAACTTACAAATGTGCTTAGAACTCTGTCAACAACATCATAATGGCTGCTACAGGGATTTCAACTTTGAATCCGTGTAATAAAGGTGGTATTGTATTGTTTCTATGTAAATATCTTCAGGGTTCTTGTTGCAAGTGTTTTAAGGGGGGGCTTACAGAAAATTTTAGTTTTTTATTTATTTTACACGTTTAAATAAAGGTCTAATGCCTATAAAAATTAATACGTAAACTAGAATACCTATATATTTGCAAGCGCACACTCGAGCCAAAGCCAACTACATTAAATTTGACTCGAGAGATAAAAAATATGTTATATATTCCTTTGCTTATATCTTCGCAATACGGTTTATAAAGTGGCAGTTAAGAGAGCGCATAAACCCAGGAAATTAGAAAGGAATAAAAAATATGGCGCACCACCCGAAACTTGCGATGGAAGAATTGACAATCGCGCGGGCTTTAACGTTCTTCCTCATTAACTCTGAAAGTATACTTTCTGATTAATTTTGCTAGTCAAATCCCACGGCCATTTTATACTATCACTAGCTACTTTATACTAAAATTATACTGCTATGGTACGCAGGGTAACGATATACAATTGAAAATAAATGAAAATTAGACATGTTTTAGTGTTTTTTTTTCTATCAAGCCAACGTTTAACGTCTGGCCTCGTAAATATAGTCTAGTTTCCGTGTGATTTTTTCAATGCATTTGTCCTTCATTAAAAAAGCGGCCAAGTGCGTGTCGAACTCGCCCATGAAGGGTTCCGTACCATTTATGACGTATTTAAAAAAACTACTTACTAGATCTCGTTCAAACCAATTTTCGGTGGAAGTTTGCATGGTAATGTATATCATATATATTTTTTAGATTTTTCATTCTGTTATTTTAGAAGTTACAGGGGATACATTTTACCACTTTGGAAGTGTCTCTCGCGCAAACTATTCAGTTTAGAAAAAAATGATATTAGAAACCTAAATATCACTTTTGAAGACCTATCCATAAGATACCCCACACGTATGGGTTTGATGAAAAAAGATTTTTATTAGATTTGAGTTCTAAGTATGGGGAACCCCCAAAATTTATTGTTTTTTTTTCTATTTTTATGTAAAAATCTTAATGCGGTTCATAGAATACATCTACTTACCAAGTTTGAACAGTATAGCTTTTATAGTTTCGGAAAAAAGTGGCTGTGACATAAACGGACAGACAGACGGACATGAATCTATAAGGGTTCCGTTTTTTGCCATTTGGCTACGGAACCCTAAAAATTGAAAAAATTCAAAATAATAACTGAAATCTTGCCAAAGCCCCCCCTTAACAGTGTGAGTTACGGTAAGTGAACTATTTTTCTGTGTTTTCCCTCTGGAAAATCCCGGATTCGGGGAAACTCCTACGGAGATGTTATTGTTACATTGATTTAAAAAAGTACTGAAGATTATATTAATTGCATCCGATATCAGATAAGTAGTAACAACATTGTTCCTAGGAACTCGAAAACTTGTTTATCTCTAAGGATAATTTAATATCTTTTACAGTACATATGGGGCTACTTTATAGCACTAGTGCGAGAAGTAGCATATTACGTTACTGTGTCGAACATTTAAAGGGCCATATGTACTGTAAAACGTTGTACGATACATGTGCGAATAGGTAATTCGCAACTCGTGTCGATTTAAAACACTCCCTTCGGTCGTGTTTTAATTTATCGCCACTCGTTTCGAATTTCCTATTTTTCGCACTTGTATCGTAATGTACTATTTTATATTTTATCTCTGACACTTAGAGACTTATACATCTCTAAAGAATTTTAGTATTTTATGGTTTTATTTTTTTATCATAGTTTTTTTTGTGTAATTTGACATTTAGAGACAGTATATATCTCTAATAAAGTATTTATTATTTCATAGATTCGATATTTGTAATTGTTTTTTTTATTTATTTATTGTTTGTAAAAATGGACTTGTAAAAGTGCCCCTGTGGCCTATTTGCTGAATAAATGTTTGATATTTGATATTTGATATTATATTACGTAAATATTGTTGCCATATTTCATGTAATCAAGAGCTCGGTTCTTCATACAAACGTAGTTACGCTCTCAGTTAAAACAACTACCTAGATTGCTCTGATCAATCATAGATATACAATAAGATAAGGTATATCTATGCCTGTACTTAGTTTATGTAGCTTCAGATACCATAGATAAAATTTGCGGGCGTACATTTGCCACCGACGTAGGATCAAAAAAGAAGAATAAAAAGATACAGTTATAGTGACGTACCGTACAGACCCCAGCTTAGTAACATCTAGGAATACACGTGTACAAAAACCGCCACTAGGTCCAGGGTCTTGTATAATAAGGGTGCTGGCCGCGTAGCCAACGTTACAATCGTTAACGCTCCGTAGCGTAGCGTAGTCATCTCTCTCTATCACTCTTCCATATAAGTGCGACTGTGACAGTTGCGTTTCGTTCGCCACGGAGCGTGAACGATGTGCACGTTGGCTACGCGGGCTGACCTGTTGAAGGTGTCTATATTGCTATACCAAGCTACTACCTAAGATATTTTTAACGTGAAACAAAAACACGTGTAAATAATGTATTTTTCATATTTCATGATCTAAAAGTGGATCATAGTTAACTGAAATAAATGTTATATACTAAGAAAAAGTGACCAAGGCCTCCAGTGCCCCAGGCTGGCATCGAACCAGCGTCCTCTGCTATCGCGGCAGGTGCCTGAGCCACCCGGCCACCGGGGTCACGGCAGCATTGGTCGATTTTTTTATGTATATGCATTTCTTATCATGTTAGTATGGCTTATTAAAATATTTTCTGAAAATAATTTGTTCTAATACTTCCAATAGTATGGATCATTGTTGTTGTATGAAGTGTGCAAAAAGTGTTACGTTTATGTACTAGAGCATTTTACATTTGAAGTACGTTTTAATTCACTTTTTTACGATAGTCAAATAAACCTTTGTTTTAAATGGATTTTTTGGACAGTTTCCATTCTGATATTTATTGTTTTATATAATACGTCGGTGGCAAACAAGCATACGGCTCGCTTGATGGTAAGAAGTCTCCGTAGCCTATGTACGCCTGCAACTCCAGACTCCAGAGATTTTACCCAAATTCTTAATTGATAGTACCTTTAAGAAGTACTCGTATTATGTAAGTTTATACTTTTTTTTGTAATACACATGTATTTTATTTTCCTCGTATTCGAAATGAAAAGTAGAGTGTTTAACTTGGGCGAAAGGCATCATTTCAGTCTAGGACTATTGGCGCGCTCGCAGCGTTCGAACTCCAAACTACCTCGTTAGAAAAGAATGCATTCATCCCTTGGTTAACAATCTACTATTGAAAGCCGTAGAAGTGGTCGATTGCAAAATAACAAAAAGTGTTATGTCGCACTCACCTATATCTCTGCAACTATATTCACAATACACATGACGGTAATTTAGCGCCCTAGTGCGGTAACTAATATACGTGCGTATGTCGAAAATTTAAAGGCCCCATACCTTAATACCTTTAAACGAGCAATTCTTGTATATTTATATATATATATTTCGGGGATCTCGGAAACGGCTCTAACGATTTCGATGAAATTTTCTATATGGAGGTTTTCGGGGGCAAAAAATCGACCTAGCTAGGTCTTATCTCAGGGAAAACGCTCATTTCTGAGTTTTTATATGTTTTCCGAGCAAAGCTCGGTTTCCCAGATATTGTACTGTAAAACGTCACACAACACACGTGCGAATTTCCTACTTTTCACACTTGTATCGTAATGTACTATTAATACTCACCTATATGTAAAATTTTTATATTATTGTATACAAAAAATAAGCCATTACTAAGAACTGCATATGATGCTGACATGAAAGTCCCTGTTTATCGCATTCGGAGCAAAACATTTCGGAAAACTACCCATTGGGGAAAAAATCTTACATACTACAGTATTATACAGTAACTAACGCGGGTGAAGCCGCAGGCAGGCAGTAGATGGCTCAGCAACATTGGTGTACCAACATAGTACATTACGATACAAGTGCGAAAAATAGGAAATTCGAAACGAGTGGCGATAAATTAAAACACGACCGAAGGGAGTGTTTTAAATCGACACGAGTTGCGAATTACCTATTCGCACATGTATCGTACAACGTTTTACAGTACATATGGCCCTTTAAATGTTCGACACAGTAACGTAATATGCTACTTCTCGCACTAGTGCTATAAAGTAGCCCCATATGTACTGTAAAATATGTATAAAACCTCCATGGCTTCAGGGTCTTGCATAATAAGGATGCTGACCTGCTGAAGGTGACTCTATAACGAGACGATTGCCTAGCCATGCCAAACAATGTATTGAATAAAACGTTTCCTATCGAATAAGCATGATTCGAGCTGTTAAAAACATATATTTTTTATATACTACGTCGGTGGTAAACAAGTATAAAGCCTGGGGCACTGACATAAATGTACTACGTACTAGACAGGCTATCGAGAACAAGTTGTGTCCGCCATTTTCGGCGTTTGACGTCTGTCACTAAGCTAAAGAATAAGCATAGGTGGCTAGAGGGGAAACTGTAATGAAAACTGTTCATTTTCTGCCTACATACGCATGGTAAAGAATCTAGATAAGATGTATTTGTTTCCTTACAAATGTATTCAAATTGTTTTACATTTGTGACACTAACAACATAAAAAAAAAATAGTCATAAAACTCTTTCAATTTGACTCTCGTACTCGTAGCAATTTTTATCAAATCCCGCTTGTAGCATAAAGGTGCGACCAGACCGCAGCTTAAATAATAAAAACCGGCCAAGAGCATGTCGGGCCATACTCAGTGTGGGGTTCCGTAGTTACTCTTCCGTCACAATAAGCTAAACTGGAGCTTAAAGTATAGTAAATTGTTAACCAAGGGATGAAACGCGAGTTAAACAAATAGGCAAATTTGAATAATCAGTACCTAATTAAAGTCTTTTTACTATGAAGGGGAAACTTTTTGCGATAACTCAAAAACAGCTAAACTGATCATGTCCGCTATGTCTTTCTTAAGCTCTACTTTCACGATTTTTTTCATATTTTTTGGACCTATGGTTCAAAAGTTAGAGCGGGGGAACACTTTTTTTTTTCTTTCGGAGCGATTATCTCCAAATATATTCACTTTATCAAAAAATGTTTGTTAAAGACCCCTATTAGTTTTGAAAGCCCTTTCCAACGATACCCCACACTGTAGGGATGAAGCAAAAAAAAAAATTCACCCCCACTTTACGTGTAGGGGAGGTACCCTCAAAAAAATTAATTTATTAGATTTTATTATACGACTTTGTCGGCTTTATTGATTTATATATCCATGCCGAATTTCAGCTTTCTAGCACTAACGACCACGGAGCAAAGCCTCGGAATGACAGACAGATAGACAGACAGACAGACAAACGGACATGGCGAAACTATAAGGGTTCCTAGTTGACTACGGAACCCTAAAAACGGTCACGATACGGCATCCCAGTGACGCGTCGTATGCGTACCGTTTTTGACGCATGCATCTTAAAGTGTCTGTTTTCCGAGTCAACATAGACACAGACAGTGCCTCTTATATTTTAATTTGCAGCTGGCTCGTAACAGTTGCTGACATTCTAGTCAACTGCATGATAGACTACAGAACCCACCCTCTAGGGAGAGAAGAGATCTTTTAGATGTGAAAAAATATCTTTAGAAGGCGGGATTGATTGCAAAAACCAGATAACGAAAAGTGTTATGACGCAGTCGCTTACATCTCTGCAATTATTATAACTGATTACGCAGAACTGCATGTGACGCTGTTTTTGGGCACGGAACGACGTATTCGAAGCTGGTCGCATTTTGGAAATTTACCCTTGGGGAAAAGACACACACAGTAGATAGCTATTGCACAGGTAATAGATACAGAACCCAGCTTGGCAACATCTCGCTAGCAATAAATCTATACACAATCCGCCATCAGGTTTCATGGTCTTGAATAATGGGGCTGCTGACCCGCTGAAGGTGACTTACAATGAGACGATTTGCCGAGCTATGCCAAGCGGTATATTGTTTGAGATACCACCAGATTTTGAAGTGGAATCAGGTAGTTTGAATATCAGGAAATTCTAGATTTTTTTGCAATGGCCAGGCTCAGAAAATGTCACTTTTGCACCTACAAGTCAACAAAGCATGTATCAGTTTTTGACAAAAAAAAACATTTTTGGTACAAGCTTTTATCGCTGTCTGTACTACTCAACTAATACTCATCGAGACAATTCTAGACTCTCCCATAGGAAATTTCAATATCAGACCAGCAAAATATATGAAACAGCCAATCTTTTTTCGCGATTTCAGGGTTTCTTCCATAGTAAAAGTTGCTCAGTATGACCTAAACATTAATGGGTCTCTTTCTTTGCCTTTCGTTCTGTTACTGTATAATTAAACTTGCAGGATTTGATTACAGACAGACAAACAAAGGGTCAGATGAAACTAAATAATACCTACATTTACGTGTTTGATGACCATCGAGTCTACTGCATGATACAGAACCCATAGCCTAGGGAGAGGAGAGGTAGATGAAACTGGACACACGCGGGCGGAACAGCGGGCACAGCTGGTTGTTAGGTACAGAAACCGGCTTAGCACCATCTCACTACCAACCAATCTATACAAGATAGTTCTGATGTCTACCGTTCTCCATTTCTTCCTCAATTTCTCAAAGATTAACTGGAATAGATCCTTGAAAGGGATAAGTTCGCCTTTGTTCAAATGATGTGTGTTGTTTCCTGTTTCTTTTTGTACAATAAAGCGTTTTACTACTACTACTTCAAGAATTACCACCAGTCTCTAGGATATTGCATAATGGGGATGCTGACATGCTTGCTGAAGGTTACTCCACATTATGATGTTGTTGTATATTACTGGCTAATCAAAATTTTGAATTTATACTTCTTTTACACAATATGTATTCCTTTGATGTCAGCTGTTACTTCAATAAACTAAGTCAACAAACAACATTCGTTATCAGCACGAATTTATATTTTAAATAGATATACACGTTTAAAACTGCGTATTTCAGCATAAAAAGTGAATCGGCAAGTTTTTACTAAAATGTGTGTTAGAATAATAAATTAAAATGGATGTCCGAGCAGATAAAAGCAAACCCTGCTGTTATGTAAACAAGCAATTGAAACAGAATTAATAGTAAATATTACATTAAATTCACAATACTGCTTGATAAAACTAAGTTAACTGTATAAATTTGGCATAACTTGTCAGCAAGTTATTTATTTACCTTGATTCAGAATTATTCAAAACTGCTAAAACTATCATTAGATGCTATTTGGATTATAGTATGATAAATTAAATAATGAACAAATATATTTGAAAATAAAGCCTTTTTATTAAAGTTACTAATCCAATTTATTCACCTTGTCATCAACAACTAATAAATACAATAACTAACACTTTATAATTCACCAATATATGTCTGAATGAATTATTTAATAATTAATTCAGCATTAAGGTATATAACCATTAAAATAATTATCAACATAGTATTTACTTAACTTTCAATATTCCTGTGGCGACGATTAACTCAGTGCTGCAGCGCAACGAAGAATCACAATGAGAATGATCAAAATGAAATGGGTCGGGCCCTTTTATATCCACTGCTAACCAGCCACTCACAACTGGTTAATCATGCCATCTGTCGTTCGAGAAGTGACGTCACAAACGTATCTTCTCATCCAGTTATCGAATAATGCAGAATAAAATAATCACAACATCTTTTCAATAAACTCCGTTATACATAATTACTAATGAGTAATATTAATACGTAATATAATCGCTTTAAAATAGTTTACGAATCTTATTAGTAGGTTAACTACCGTCTCAAAGTTACCACTATCCATGTTTCTGTAATCAACCGTGGTTTCGTATCGTACCCACATAAATCACAAATTGTGTAAACTTTGCGTGATATTGAGTTAAGTGTTTAAATAATGAATATTTATCAACATTGGACGTCAGAGAAACAGGTCAGTTTCATACATAATACAATTTATAAACAATAATCTAACACGGCCATACTGACGTGTACTTCGTTCCCGAAGTACTAAAAGCATAATTCAAGTAAGACAACCACATCATTAATTAAGTAAAGCCAATGCTAAATATTATTGACCGGATGAATAAACATGTTACTCTCATTCAATCGCTACTCTTTAGATTGAAACCAATGCTTAATAAACAATAATGCTATGTCATACATTATTAAATAATCAATATTATTAACTGCTTGAATAGACATCTTAGCACCATTCAATCATCGAATCTGTGGGTATTGCCAAATACCTAGACGTGCCAATTACATTCACCCGCTGCTAGTGAGAACAATTGACACCAAGTATATGACCGACCAGCGGATACCCAAATAGTGTATCACAAATGTGGGTATTGCCAAATACCTAGACATGCCAATTACATCCACCCGCTGCTAGTGAGACAATTGACACCAAGTAAATGACCGACCAGCGAATACCCAATAAGTGTTTCTTTTTCCTTTTTTGTCCAATCGACAACAGATAATAATATCTCGTACAAAATCCTATATCATAAAATGTATAATTACCGACATAACATTACTGGTTAATGGCATATTCAACTTAAACATTTATTCAGCCGTAAAATCAAAAAAATGCCCATCAACAATATACAATTAACTGAAAATACCAATGCTAAGTAAGGTATTATTATTACTTAGTAATAACAATACTTCACAAAACACAAACTCTGTCGAATGTTGGTGTCTCACTGTAATTATACTCAAAAATAAAGATTGAAGATCATAATAATCATAATATAAATTCGTATAGATACATAATGAAATGAAATCAAAACCTTAAACTCTCTAAAAACCGTTCGGCCAATCTGACAATTCATTTCGCATTATGTGCAGTTTTATAGTACAGCAAATTATTTTTAATATATACGAGATTCCGATGTTGAGATAACGCTACTAAAAAAATACAATTTTAACATTTACATCATTATAGATATACCAGGACTCTGCTCCACTGTCGCTTGTAGCAGGGTCGAAAGTAGGCAAAGCGATGTTTCTGTTTTTCTGCGAGCACCGGAGACAGCATCCTTGATCGCTTTCAGAAGGCCTTGCACAGCTTCCCAATCTCTCTGAAATTACATAAGTATTTATTAAAGTAAGGCTAGATACTATCCCACTTCTGATGTTAGAATAATAAATTAAAATGGATGTCCGAGCAGATAAAAGCAAACCCTGCTGTTATGTAAACAAGCAATTGAAACAGAATTAATAGTAAATATTACATTAAATTCACAATACTGCTTGATAAAACTAAGTTAACTGTATAAATTTGGCATAACTTGTCAGCAAGTTATTTATTTACCTTGATTCAGAATTATTCAAAACTGCTAAAACTATCATTAGATGCTATTTGGATTATAGTATGATAAATTAAATAATGAACAAATATATTTGAAAATAAAGCCTTTTTATTAAAGTTACTAATCCAATTTATTCACCTTGTCATCAACAACTAATAAATACAATAACTAACACTTTATAATTCACCAATATATGTCTGAATGAATTATTTAATAATTAATTCAGCATTAAGGTATATAAACATTAAAATAATTATCAACATAGTATTTACTTAACTTTCAATATTCCTGTGGCGACGATTAACTCAGTGCTGCAGCGCAACGAAGAATCACAATGAGAATGATCAAAATGAAATGGGTCGGGCCCTTTTATATCCACTGCTAACCAGCCACTCACAACTGGTTAATCATGCCATCTGTCGTTCGAGAAGTGACGTCACAAACGTATCTTCTCATCCAGTTATCGAATAATGCAGAATAAAATAATCACAACATCTTTTCAATAAACTCCGTTATACATAATTACTAATGAGTAATATTAATACGTAATATAATCGCTTTAAAATAGTTTACGAATCTTATTAGTAGGTTAACTACCGTCTCAAAGTTACCACTATCCATGTTTCTGTAATCAACCGTGGTTTCGTATCGTACCCACATAAATCACAAATTGTGTAAACTTTGCGTGATATTGAGTTAAGTGTTTAAATAATGAATATTTATCAACATTGGACGTCAGAGAAACAGGTCAGTTTCATACATAATACAATTTAAAAACAATAATCTAACATGTGCGTGTATAGTTTGTGAAAATCCGTGAAGATTTAACTGTTCACAATTTTCGATATTTTTCCTTTGTGACATTTGAACAGCTGTACCATGTCAAGTAATTCTCTTGGTGCAATAAAACCGCTAATAAATAGAGAGGGATATTCATCATGGAAGTTTAAAATGCGTATGTACCTTATACATGAGGAACTATGGGAGACCGTCGTCGGATACCCTGCAGGTAACGATATCTCGGCTGAGAAGAAGTTGCGTAACGATCAAAAGGCGTTATCAAAAATATGTCTCACTGTAGATGATATGGCTATTACCCATGTAAGATCATGTAAAACAGCCAAAGAAGCTTGGGATGCCCTGTCGTCCGCTTACGAGGACAAAGGCTTAGGGCGACGTATAAGCCTCGAACGAAAGCTGTACAGGTACTGCCTTGATGATTTTGACTCCAATATTGAGACTTACATAAATGCTGTCATGTCAACTGTACAAGATTTAGCCGATATAGGCAAAACTATGGAAGATGCTTCAATAGCTGCAATTCTTCTTGGAGGTTTAAGTCCTCAATATGCACCTTTAGTAATGGCATTAGAAAACTCAAATATAGACATTACTGTAGACCTAATTAAGACGAAGCTATTAAATGAATTGAATAAGCCAGCCTTAGATAGCCCTAGTACTGCTCTTCGAACCCGAATGAACCCGATCAAACCACAATCCAAACAAAGGAAGCCGGTAGTCTGTTATGATTGTATGGAGCCAGGACATAAGCTGCCAGATTGTCCCCATAAGAAGGATAAGAAGAGAAAACCCGTTAATCATCAGAATTCTCTGTGTGCGCTGAATGTTAATGAAGGCTATGAGCATGACAAATTCTTTTGTGCTTCGGCGTATTTGTCGTCAAGAGTAGATCGGATGGATAATGTAAGAGGTTCATCAACTGGGACCGTGCCCCTTGCAAATGGTGAAGTATTGCGCAGCAAAGATGCCAGAGATATTTCTATTACCAGTTGCGGTCACAATACTGATATAAAGAAGATTACGGATGTGGTTCACGTACCGAACTTAAAGTCTAATCTTATTTCAGTCAAGAAGGCGGTTGAAAAAGGCTGTAGCGTAGTTTTTGATAAAACTGGATGTAACTTTTATGATTTTGATGCTTTTTCTTGTAAAGATGATGTAGGTTTACATGGTTCTGTTTGTGGTGGACTGCATTCTTTAGACAGTACAGTCAACCCACAACGTCAATTATCCGCACTTGAGACACACTCCGATGTTTCTAGCTTCAAGCTTTGGCATAGACGTTTATGTCACCTGTGCCGCATTGGAATGGATCAACTAAAGAAGGGTCATGCATTAGGCGTTGACTATACAGCGGTAGACAAGGAACCATGCATCTCTTGCATCGAAGGTAAGCAAAGTCGGAAACACTTTAAGATGGTTTCACATAAAAAGTCAACCTCAGTTTTAGAAACTATTCATTTATACGTCTATGGTCCCCTGCCTGAATCGTCATTTCAAGGCAATAAGTATATAATATTTTTTGTAGATGATTTTTCTCGTATGACTTTTGTTTACTTTATTACTTCAAAAGCGGAAATAAAGAACAAGTTTTGTGTTTTCCAGTCCTTCGTAGAGAGGAAAACGGGAGCAAATATTAAGGCGCTGAATATTAATAGGGACAATTGCATTAATTGTGAATTTTTGAACTATTTACAGAGTGCAGGAATTCAATACCAAACATCAGTTCCCCGAGGTTCAGAATATAAAGATGTCGCTGAAAGAACTAGTCTCTCGATTATGGAGAAAACCAGGTCAATTCTTTCCTGTAGCGGACTTTCTTCGGCCTATTGGCAAGATGCTGTAGAGATGGCGGTGTACCTCAAAAATAGATCGCCCCATCGTGCTCTCGAAGGCAAGACGGCGTACGAGAAGTGGTATGGTAAGATACCAAATCTGTCTCATTTACGTGTTTTTGGATGTAGAGCTTTGATTCATGTCCCCGAATGTCATCGGAAGAAATAAGCATTGTTGTCGATAACAAAGTACCCATGACTGCCCATTCTTCAAATGGATTAGAATCTAAGAATGTAGTTGCAGAATCTAGGTACAATTTGAGATCCAGAAACCCTAAATCTGTTGCCAATTGTGTATGTATGCAGACTTCATCCCCTCAGTCTTTGGATGAATCTTCAAGCTATTCAACACAGGCTGTGAATGCAGAAAGTAAAGGTAGGTGGTATCAAGTTAATCGGACACGGCCTGACCAGGAAATATGTTTTTCCGCTAACAAGACTCATAATAAGGTCCTACCTAGTGCATGGGTTAAGTTGAAGAAAAATGTGCGTTGTAGGTGTAAATAGTTAGCCGATATCTTATATTGCACGCGCATAGTAATTAGTCAAACTCCTTTCAAGTATATTTATCTCCAATAGGTTTTCAATTAATACGAAAACCTAAACTAAAACATATTTATTTTATTTTATTCGAATATGACATGACATAATACATGACATGACAATGTCATCGACATGGAAGGCGAGTATAATAAAACTCTTTAACATCCTTCTTAATGTAAAATACTCTGTTTAAAAGGAGTTTGACTAATTACTATGCGCGTGCAATATAAGATATCGGCTAACTATTTACATTGTATATTACTGGCTAATCAAAATTTTGAATTTATACTTCTTTTACACAATATGTATTCCTTTGATGTCAGCTGTTACTTCAATAAACTAAGTCAACAAACAACATTCGTTATCAGCACGAATTTATGTTTTAAATATATTTACACGTTTAAAACTGCGTATTTCAGCATAAAAAGTGAATCGGCAAGTTTTTACTAAAATGTGCGTGTATAGTTTGTGAAAATCAGTGAAGATTTAACTGTTCACAATTTTCGATATTTTTCCTTTGTGACTTTTGAACAGCTGTAACCATGTCAAATAATTCTCTTGGTGCAATAAAACCGCTAATAAATAGAGAGGGATATTCATCATGGAAGTTTAAAATGCGTATGTACCTTATACATGAGGAACTATGGGAGACCGTCGTCGGATACCCTGCAGGTAACGATATCTCGGCTGAGAAGAAGTTGCGTAACGATCAAAAGGCGTTATCAAAAATATGTCTCACTGTAGATGATATGGCTATTACCCATGTAAGATCATGTAAAACAGCCAAAGAAGCTTGGGATGCCCTGTCATCCGCTTACGAGGACAAAGGCTTAGGGCGACGTATAAGCCTCGAACGAAAGCTGTACAGGTACTGCCTTGATGATTTTGACTCCAATATTGAGACTTACATAAATGCTGTCATGTCAACTGTACAAGATTTAGCCGATATAGGCAAAACTATGGAAGATGCTTCAATAGCTGCAATTCTTCTTGGAGGTTTAAGTCCTCAATATGCACCTTTAGTAATGGCATTAGAAAACTCAAATATAGACATTACTGTAGACCTAATTAAGACGAAGCTATTAAATGAATTGAATAAGCCAGCCTTAGATAGCCCTAGTACTGCTCTTCGAACCCGAATGAACCCGATCAAACCACAATCCAAACAAAGGAAGCCGGTAGTCTGTTATGATTGTATGGAGCCAGGACATAAGCTGCCAGATTGTCCCCATAAGAAGGATAAGAAGAGAAAACCCGTTAATCATCAGAATTCTCTGTGTGCGCTGAATGTTAATGAAGGCTCTGAGCATGACAAATTCTTTTGTGCTTCGGCGTATTTGTCGTCAAGAGTAGATCGGATGGATAATGTAAGAGGTTCATCAACTGGGACCGTGCCCCTTGCAAATGGTGAAGTATTGCGCAGCAAAGATGCCAGAGATATTTCTATTACCACTTGCGGTCACAATACTGATATAAAGAAGATTACGGATGTGGATCACGTACCGAACTTAAAGTCTAATCTTATTTCAGTCAAGAAGGCGGTTGAAAAAGGCTGTAGCGTAGTTTTTGATAAAACTGGATGTAACTTTTATGATTTTGATGCTTTTTCTTGTAAAGATGATGTAGGTTTACATGGTTCTGTTTGTGGTGGACTGCATTCTTTAGACAGTACAGTCAACCCACAACGTCAATTATCCGCACTTGAGACACACTCCGATGTTTCTAGCTTCAAGCTTTGGCATAGACGTTTATGTCACCTGTGCCGCATTGGAATGGATCAACTAAAGAAGGGTCATGCATTAGGCGTTGACTACACAGCGGTAGACAAGGAACCATGCATCTCTTGCATCGAAGGTAAGCAAAGTCGGAAACACTTTAAGATGGTTTCACATAAAAAGTCAACCTCAGTTTTAGAAACTATTCATTTATACGTCTATGGTCCCCTGCCTGAATTGTCATTTCAAGGCAATAAGTATATAATATTTTTTGTAGATGATTTTTCTCGTATGACTTTTGTTTACTATATTACTTCAAAAGCGGAAATAAATAACAAGTTTTGTGTTTTCCAGTCCTTCGTAGAGAGGAAAACGGGAGCAAATATTAAGGCGCTGAATATTAATAGGGACAATTGCATTAATGGTGAATTTTTGAACTATTTACAGAGTGCAGGAATTCAATACCAAACATCAGTTCCCCGAGGTTCAGAATATAAAGATGTCGCTGAAAGAACTAGTCTCTCGATTATGGAGAAAACCAGGTCAATTCTTTCCTGTAGCGGACTTTCTTCGGCCTATTGGCAAGATGCTGTAGAGATGGCGGTGTACCTCAAAAATAGATCGCCCCATCGTGCTCTCGAAGGCAAGACGGCGTACGAGAAGTGGTATGGTAAGATACCAAATCTGTCTCATTTACGTGTTTTTGGATGTAGAGCTTTGATCCATGACCCCGAATGTCATCGGAAGAAATTGGACATGAAAGCGTCCGGACACATTTTCGTCGGATACTCAGAAGATCCGCGTTGTTATTATTTTAGGGACATTAGATATCCCAGTAAAGTTGTGAAAAGTAGAGATGTGACTTTCTTTGAAAATATTTTTCAAGATTTGAAAGATATTAATGATAAGCGTGGTGTTCTTTTATTCGAACCAGCACTTATACCTCTTCTCTGTTCACGAGTGAACTTTTTACGTAGTTCTAAAGAACTAGCACCTGTGTCAAGCATTGTTGTCGATAACAAAGTACCCATGACTGCCCATTCTTCAAATAGATTAGAATCTAAGAATGTAGTTGCAGAATCTAGGTACAATTTGAGATCCAGAAACCCTAAATCTGTTGCCAATGGTGTATGTATGCAGACTTCATCCTCTCAGTCTTTGGATGAATGCTATTCAACACAGGCTGTGAATGCAGAAAGTAAAGGTAGGTGGTATCAAGTTAATCGGACACGGCCTGACAAGGAAATATGTTTTTCCGCTAACAAGACTCATAATAAGGTCCTACCTAGTGCATGGGTTAAGCTGAAGAAAAATGTGCGTTGTAGGTGTAAATAGTTAGCCGATATCTTATATTGCACGCGCATAGTTATTAGTCAAACTCCTTTTAAACAGAGTATTTTACATTAAGAAGGTTGTTAAAGAGTTTTATTATACTCGCCTTCCATGTCGATGACATTGTCATGTCATGTATTATGTCATGTCATATTCGAATAAAATGTAATAAATATTATTTTAGTTTAGGTTTTCGTATCAATTGAAAACCTATTGGAGATAAATATACTTTAAAGTATTATGAGTATAAAAATGCAACTTGTCGTAAATATTTATCATATTTTCCTTACGACATAACATAAGGTAAAAGGGTTGCTAATTTGCGAAGAAGGTAATGTAAACAATCTTCTTTGTATGTATATCTTATCGTTAGAAATTGATTGAATATATTATTTCTTTCGTTAATACTTTTTTTTTTGGTCGTCGATTATGTGGCTTTATATTTCCATAATGCGAGTGTTCCGGTACTTAAAAGGAACTTTGATTTGGGCATTACAGGAAAGGCGGTGGATGTCTATTTAGCTATGTTGATGCAGATCGGGCCGATTGTCCTGTACATCGTCGTTCATTGTTCGGGTTGTTCTTCATTGTGGCCGGTGGCGCAATTTTGGGGGAGAATAAGAAGTGGAAATTGCTTGTTAACCGATCGAAGCAGATGTTGTGTGCTTGTCCAGTGCGGCGAAGGAGGCTGTGTACTTAAAGCGGTTGATGTTTTAATATACCTTTTGGTAAGTCAACTATTGTCTTTATTAATAATTCGCAGTCTGCCCATAATTTGGCCTAGAATCCAATCCGCCACGACAGAACCAAGCACATAGTTGATATATTTTATTTTATTATAACATTTATAACGTATGTCCTATTTAACTGACAATGTTATATTAATACTTGCTATACTTCTACTTTAGAGATATGGGCTGGTGTGATCATCAAGCCATTAGCCCTGATGAGGCATCAGAATCGTGTAAAAGGTATAGGTTTATGTTTATAACCATATTTTGATTACGGGGGAGTATGTTGTATATTACTGGCTAATCAAAATTTTGAATTTATACTTCTTTTACACAATATGTATTCCTTTGATGTCAGCTGTTACTTCAATAAACTAAGTCAACAAACAACAGATGTATTGATTTATAGAAATCTAAAGTTTATTTTATTTCTAGGTTCTTAAAATACATTTTACAGTAGGTACAACAAAAAGTGACATACAATTGGAAACAAATACCAGAGATGTGACTTATTTGAAATACTTGTATTTAAAATGCAAATACAAAATGCAAAATACCTATTTTGTATTTTGTATTTAAATACCTTTTAAAGAAAACTATTTTGTATTTTATTTCAAATAGTTTTTGGTACCTATTTTCAAAATACAAAATACTTTTTATTAGGTAAAGTAAGTAGAAGTTACAGTCTCTTCTGACGTTACAATCCTTGCAACTCTCTCATTATTTTATGCCGACCGGTCTGGCCTATTTTGCATTTGAAATAGTATATCAAGGAAGTATTTGTATTTTGTATTTAAATACTTTTTATAAACTATTTTTCACATCTCTGACAAATACACACAAAACAATAATATATAAAGAAACTACGAGTACAATGGCAAATAAACTATCTTATTCTAAAAGACCTCCGCCAGCTGCACCGGGTGCAAAGGCGCCCATCACACTTGCCGCGTTACCGCGCTGGATAGCGATGGCCAACCTCTGCACCAGGTACGAACCCGCGCGGGCACAGAGGTCTTCTCCCTAATCCTACGTCCCACTTCCGTTATAAACGCTATGGCGTCAGACCCGCAACACCCCGTAATATAATAATAATTTAATTTTGTAGATACACTTTTTAGATCTCATATTACAGTCGGTTTACGCGAGAGTTGAAAACGAGGCAAGCGGGTAGCAAGACCGCCGCGCAACGTACCTATTTGCTGCGTATTGTTGGACAAATGTAAGCAATTTTTTTGAAAATTTGTTGCGTGGTCGCGCCATAATCGTTACGTAGGTACTCGCAGCGAACTTGTTTACAAATCTCCAGTGTGAGATAAAGGCTCTTCCTATGATATAAAGTTCAAATAAATTAATGTATGCTGTCGCTTGGCCTGGCCTAGGCAAATCTTCTCATTATGGAGTCACCTTCGTGGGTCAGAACCCTCATTATACAGTGAGGTACCGAATAGATTCCATAATCTACATACTATCATTCTTTTGTTCCGATGGTATCAGAAGACGAAGAGATTGAAATCGAAACTGTTAATCTAAAAACAATACTTAGAGCATTAATTAGTAGGAAAAGTATCGAGGATTGACATTATATGTAAGAACTCCCAGCATATCATACTTAATAATATTCCCTCTAAAATCCGATGTCTGTGTATAATATAATATATTATACATATGTTACATATTAAAGATAAATTTAACTGTTTATTAATTTTTTTTTAAATAATTTAATCAGTACATGTTTCAAATTCTTAGCTTAATCTATATTTATTTTAGATTATATAGATAAGGCTAAGAACTTGAAACATGTACGTAGTCCGTTTGATATATGTATTTAGTCCGTTTTTTCAGATTATAAACTTCATAACTTCAAAAGTAGTGGTAACTTTTTTCTTCCAAAATTAAATCTAAATAACCATGCATTATAGTGTTGTACAACAATATTAGATATCATAGGAACCCTAGCATTTCGGGCGAAAAAGTTAATGACCATTACTTTACTTTGAGGTTAGAAAAATTTACAATTTTTACTTTTAAAGATTACTCTTCTAAAAACGTAGTATAGTGTGTAAAACATGTGTCTACTCCTACCCTCACCGATCGTCGACACATTTAGACAGGCAGACAAACCAGGCTCATGGCTTCGGCTTGTTAATCTAATATAACACGGCGCGCCTATTCTGGACGTTCAACAATAGGTGGAATAAGTTTTTGGCAAAAATTTAATTTTTGGTACAAGCTTTTATCGCTGACTGTCCTTTTTTCCACAGGCAACTAATACTCAACGAGACAATTCTAAAAATCCCAAACACAATTAGGTTGCGTTGTTTTATCACAGAGTTCCTATGGCTACCTCTCAGTTCCTATGGCTATCAGATCAGCTTTATGGCACCATAATATTACATTGTCATCCGACTTATGTAAGTATGCAAATTTTCAGCTTCATCGGAAACCGGGAAGTGGATCAAACTAGCAGCATGTTTTCTTCCTTGAGTGTTAGTGTCCATGCTTCGCATCCGTAGGTTAGGATTGGGCGAATCACGGTCTTATAGATTCGGAGCTTGGTGCGTCTTAGAAGCTTGGACACTAACACCTTGTGAAGGGCTGCACTGCATCGCAATGTATTCTGGATCCTAATCTTTATGTGTTTCGTTTTATCTTTATGCGACATGGTGGAGGCGGATCTGCGCGAGCTTCGAGTCGACAATTGGCGAGAGGTCGCACAGGACCGAGAAAAGTGGCGCTGTCTTGTGTCGGTGGCCAGGTCTCATTTTGGGTCGCTGAGCCAACGGAGTAAGTAAAGTTCAATACAGATGATAAAAAATTACACATAATTTGTATGCAAATGTTTGATTCCACTACGTCCCCCGCATTCAACTAGTAGAATTGTTTTTTTTATTTAATAAATCCACAACTTATTATCTAAGTTCTTCACCTATAGTTCGTTTATTTATCATTAAAAAAAAGGGTAAACAATTTTGAGATGTGTTTTTATTGTAAAACGCTTTTAAAAATTCAGTAACTTCGGATAATATTTATTATTAAGTATATTATTTATATTTGCCGTGACTTATTTTTCAAAGGTTTTTCAATAAAAAGACACGTTAAAATCGCTTACATTCACACATTCACACACACATACGCACACACACACATATACACACACACGCGCACACGCTCGCGCGGCGCTCGCGCGCACACACACACACACACACACACACACACAAACACTTACTCTTAAAATCTAATTTAATAGTGTTACCTATTGTTATAAAATATTATAGATCCTTAATTGTAATAACACAATTGAATCGGGTCTGAAATTGTATACTTATTGTAAATTATAATAGTAAATAATAATCAGATTTGTAAATTGTATATTAATTAAGTTAAGTACAGTTTGTTGTTTTTACCCTATTTCCTAATGGAAGAGCGGGGTCTCCCGACACAAGTATTGTTATACTTAATGGGAGATTCCAGCCCTTTATGTTATGTGTATTATAAGTTAAGCCAAATAAACTATTTTGTATTTTGTATTTGTATTACCTTCTTTCTAATGTAAAAAAAACTGACTATAAAGATATTCACATTCACAGAATCTAAATTTCATCAGTTCAAAGAAAAACATGAGAACAGAATTCAGCAAATTTTCTTTCATCCCCCGGCATAACTCAACGTATCAAAACAATAATCCAATAATCCGTATTACCCAGAATAAGGCTCAGACACTCCCTTCGTAAAAAAAACACTTGCCATTTATCTTAATTCCGTGTTCCAAGCCATAACAGCACTGTATACAGCTTGTATATAATATATATACACCGTGTAACTGGTCATTCGGCTGAATGTTCGGTTTAATGTCCTTGTAAGTCGTAAATTCGGTTAGAAACAGCTTTTGTGGATTAGATGGTGATTAAAAGTGGTTTTGGTGTTACGTTATTTTTGTGATTTATATTGTTGTCTAGGGATTTTTGAATGGGTATTCTCGTTATTACGATTTTTGTAGGTTGTTATTTAAATAAATAAATATTATAGGACATTATTACTTACACAAAATCAACTATCCAGATTATGTAATATTGTACCGGTGAATGATAAATTAAATTAATTATGGCGTCTTATAATTATACATCAAAATCATTTCCATGTAGAACGCAGAATAAAGATAAAGTGACAAGAAGAAAACCTAAACTATTCTTAGATATTTTTACTCCCATTAATTACTATGGAGAGCGGACGTTTCAATACTTGGTACCGAAAATATTTAATGCGCTTCCAGAAAAATTGTTCGCTGAAGAGATGAGCCCACGAAATTTTAAAATGAGTGTTAAAAAATATTTAATAAATAATTGCCCACAGGAGCAGTAGAGGGGGGGTCGACTCATTATGGAAACCTATAAAAAGCTGGCCCGTCTTTTCAGACCCTGAAGACCTTAAGTTAAAATAATACAGCATGGTTATATTCAACTGACACAAATGGATATCAAGAGCGAATCGAACGAGCCATCAAACCGCTTCGCAGTTTGGCAGTACTATTCTGATGTAACACATATGTACCGTGTCTTATGAGAATAAAGTAACACATATGTACCGTGTCTTATGAGAATAAAGTAACACATATGTACCGTGTCTTATGAGAATAAAGTAACACATATGTACCGTGTCGAACGTCTCTTATGAGAATAAAAAAATGATAATAAAAATGAATGACTAAAGTCCCACAGTAAGCTCAATTGGCTTCTGTTGTAGGTACCTATAGTATTATAGTAAACGCCCCTATGATGGCACTGGCACCAGTAATGGGATGGTATAGACAAATCCTGTATAATAAGTATTTACCATCAGTTTTTAAACACTGGCAACATTTTACCATAAAGCCATAGAGCTGCTTAAGTTAAATTTTTCATTGATATTTGTTAGTTTGAAAATCAATGGTGCTAAACATTCCATGACTGGAGCAAAAAAACATAGTTTTAATTTATTAATAGTATTGAAACCAATTGCAGCAGCTTTGATTAAATACATATAAAACATAAAGGAAGAATAGGACATTCATCCTTTAACGAATAAATTGGTAGAAATTTTACAGCTGTCGGTGAAATATCTAAATTACTCCAAATTTTCTCTTAAATGTCTCATGATTGGTGCCGTTAACATATACAATGATATATAAGTATGTACTATAATAATATAGATGGCGGGACGACCTAGACACCTTCATCAGTAACTGGCCAGAAATAGCACAACATCGGGAGCTTTGGAGATCACGGGGAGATCCTTCGCCCAACAGTGGGACACTATATCGAACTAAAAAAAAATGTTATACTTAAATACATAGAAAACATTAAGGAACAAATGTGTTCATCACACAAATAAATGCAATTACCAGGATTTGAATCCGGGATCATCGGCTTCATAGGATTTGGACTGGCCAATGCTCTTTTTGAGATATCTAATGAAAGTAATGAATCCCTAAAATGAGATCCAGCTGATAAGATTTTAACTTAACAATAAAAAGTTTTTTTTTTTTCAAATTGGAATTGATTCCAGCCCCTCGAATAAGAAAAACCAGTGACGAAGGAACCGGACTAATAAAACCTATAACCTAATTTTCCGTCTAGGCAGGCTCAGATAGCAGTCGTCTTGGTTAAAACTTGTTTCTAAGCGGACCCCAGGCTCCCGTGAGCCGTGGCAAACGCAAAAATACCTGCGTAAAAATCTCAAAAATCGAGGTTTCGTTCTCGACATTTTCCTCTTCCAAAATTTGACTAATTACTACGAAATTTTGAGAACGGAATGAGAAAGAAATTATCTGTGTTGGACCGTTTTGATTTTTGCGTGTGTTGTTGCCGATTTTGTATGCTAGGCGTCTGTTTACGGCGCATTTATTTGGCCGTTTTTAGCGCTTTTAAAAGTAACCTAGGTCTTATAAAAAAAGAATATCAAAAAAGCAAAACGTACAAGTACTTGTAATATTGAACTCATATATAAGTGTGTACGTTTGTATGGAAAATTTACCACTAATATTTTAGAGAATAAGAATTAATAATGCTGCAGGCGATTATGGTGCAAGTAAAAGATCTTGATGTATACTTAATATGGATTTAATATCCGAAACTGATACAAAATTGGTATTCGCGAGTAATAGGTATGTAAGACGCGTGCGGCGTTGTGGCGGCCGCTGGAGCTAATGGAGTGTGGTGGGGTCCGTACCCCGCGCGCCCGCGCCCCGCGCGGTCACTTGTTGTCGTAGACATGCTGGGGGGCCGTTGGAGGAAGCTGAAGGGTCGTTAGTACTGGCTGGCGCTGAAGCTTCTTCCAACATCTCATCATTGTCATCAGGGAGGGGGCACACCTTGTTCAGTGCCCGTCGTTCGATCCCTCTAATGGTTCTAAAATCGCCAACCCTGGCGATTCCGTCCTTGCCGTAGTATAGTCGATGGACTCGTGCTAGTTTCCATCTCATGGGAGGTAGGTTATCCTCTTTGAACACTACCATAGCGCCTTCCTTAAGATCTCTGTAGGGATGCCTCCATTTTGTTCGTTTTTGTAGCTCTGAGAGGTACTCGTTTTTCCACCTCTTAGCAAAACTGTCACGCAGCGACTCGAGCAGCTGATAGCGCGTCTTTATGCCCTTTCCGGATGCAGCAGGAGGGGACGCCAGCGAAGTCAAAGGACGCCCGATGAGGAAGTGCCCTGGAGAGAGTGGAGAAAGGTCGCTGGGGTTACATGTAAGAGGGGTAAGGGGTCGGGAGTTAAGGACCGCTTCAACTTCCGTGCAAAGGGTACTTAACTCCTGAAACGTTAAGCAAGAGTTACCTATTGTTCTTTTTAAATGATATTTTAAGCATTTCACGTTGGCCTCCCACAGTCCGCCGAAAGTGGGGGAATAAGGGGGATTAAAAATGAACTGAATGCGCTCTTCGGCTGTGTAGTTATATATGGACCTCATGCCTGCCTGTAATGCTCGTCCCAGTTCATTGTTTGCACCAACAAAATTAGTACCGTTATCGCAATAAATTTGACTGGGTCTTCCTCTACGCGAAATGAATCTGCGAAGGCAGGAAATGAATGCTTTAGCACTAAGGTCACTTACGGTTTCTAAATGGACTGCCTTAGTCCAAAAACAAATAAATATACAAATATAGCATTTGCTAATTCGATTTCCGCGTCCTATTTTGCTTGAAATTGGAAATGGACCACAGAAATCTGTTCCCGTTATAGCAAAAGGATAGCTAGGAGTGATTCGACTAGTTGGTAGTTGGCCCATTAGCGGCTTCATGGCTTCGGCTCTAAGACGAGTGCATATTACGCAGCGGTGATATATGCTTCGTGCCAACGTTCTACCTCCCAGGGGCCAAAACTGGTCCTTGAAGCTTGCCAGGAGTAGCTGAGGGCCAGCATGCAGTAAGCGTAGATGCTCGGCACGCATCAACAATTTCGTTAAGTAATGTTTAGCATGTAGTAAAACTGGATGTTTTTTATCATAGCTATATTCACTATTATTGAGCCGACCACCTACTCTCAGCAAGCCGACGTCATCAAGGAACGGACACAGCTGTAACATATGGGACGAGGTAAGTTTTTTATTGTTTTTTATTAATTTAAGTTCGTTTTTAAATGATTCTGACTGGGCTATTTTTATAAGGTAAGTTAAGGCTGAACTAAGTTCGTTTTCTTTAAGGGGTCCAACTGATCGATTATGTTTTTCTATGATTTTACAATTACTTATAAATCTTTGTACATAGGCAATTATTCTTTTTAAGCGTAATAAACTTGAATACTTTTTTATGTCAATCAAGTTATTTGTTTCATTGTTTTGATTTATATTTGATTTTGATTGTAACACTTTTATTTCAGGTAAAACCGTCTCAGTGGTGGGGTTTTGCGGCCATTGAGATTCGTCATGTTTCAGGAAAACTGGACCTTCCCACCACAAAGATGACTCAACAAGGAGACTTGGAGCTACTCCTCTCGAGGCCAGGTCAGCGGGATTTTTATCAGTAGGCACATGACGCCACGAGTCTCTAGAGGTAAGCTCACGAATCTCATTCACTCTGTTACACACGAATGTTTTAAGTATTTTAGGGCTTGTTTTTATCCAGCCAAGTGCTACAGTTGAGTCGGACCAGAAAACCTTTTCCTGTATGGAGCAACGGAGAGCTCCGCTGACCTTGGAAACGAGTCGCGCGCCCAGTAAGGCTGCTGCCAATTCAAGTTTCGGTATAGTCTGAACTTTAAGGGGACAGACTCGTGTTTTGGCGCAAAGCAATCTGACAGTTATGACGTTTGAACTATCCGTGGTGCGTACGTATACGCACGCCGCGTAAGCGTCTTTAGACGCGTCTACAAAACAATGGATCGCACAAGCGACAGGAGACGAGCATCGTACATGTCTAGGTACAGAAACTGAGAGTAAAGCATGCAAGTCGTTATGTAATTTTAGCCACATTTTCTTAATGTCCGCGGGTACCTCCTCATCCCAAGTCAACTTGATAGGCCACAGTCTTTGAAGTAAGATTTTAAGTGTTATAGTGCAAGCACTTAGGAGCCCAAGAGGATCAAATATCTTACAAGTGTTAGATAAGATGGTTCTCTTTGTAACTATTTCATCTTTAGGAATTGGTTCTATCGCAAAGGTAAGATTGTCAATATTTGGTGTCCACTGTACACCTAGCACACTGGACTGTTTACTTAGGTTTAGATTATCAGATACTGCTGAATCCTTAAATATTTCAGGACAGTTGCTACGGAATTTATGCACTGGAAAGCATGCCGAATTAAGTGTGCCTACTACTCCGTTGAGTATGTGAAACAAAGTTTCTTTACTGTCTGCACCTGTTAAGATATCATCCATATAGCAATCACTTTTAATGACTTCAGATACTAAAGGATCCGGGCATTCTAAGGCGAGCTGTAAAAGGCACCGCGTGCTTAAGAACGGTGCTGAGGCCGTGCCGTAGGAGACAGTATTTAATTGAAGCACTTGCAAAGGCTTTGTGTCATCTTCGCGCCATAATATTAACTGTAAATTTCGTTGCGAATCATGAATTAGGATTTGGCGATAACATTTTTCTATATCTGCCGTAAAAACATATCTATGTTGACGGAACCTGATCAAAATATTAAAAAGATCGTCTTGCACCACAGGGCCTACATATTGTATGTCGTTTAGGCTCTTTAAAGAGGCGCTTTTCATGCTACCATCAAAGACTACCCTTAATTTGGTACTTTCACTATTTTCTCTTAAAACGCAGAAATGTGCTAGGTAATAACCGAATTTCGGCTTATCGATTCGTGTGAGATGACCTAAAGACTCATATTCATGTATAAAATCACTATATTGTTTTTTCAAATTAGGATTGTTATTTAACTTTTTCTCTAAGGTATAAAATCGTTTGGCAGCTCCTCGGTAAGAGTCGCCTAGTAACATTTCAGGTGTCCCTTTCAGTGGCATCTGAACTGTAAACCTGCCGTCTGGTAAACGGTAAGTGTGAGCTTTAAAGTGCTCTTCACAAAACTCCTCGTCAGCTGACAAGGGAGCTTTGGCTTCAGGAAGTTCTTCAAGGTTCCAGAACCTGGTTAACTTTTCACTGATTTCCTTTGTAAAAAAGCAATTAATCTTCTGTGGGGCTTTAGGCTTAGGGCAATAAGTTGGACTTAAACGACCTGCTACGATCCAGCCGAACTCTGTATTTACAAGAATGGGCATATTTGTGCCCAGAGATATTTTCTCAGAACCTAATATTTCGTAAAATATTTCAGCACCTAGCAACATATCAACATCAGAAACTTGATGAAATTCAGGATCAGCGAGCTGAATATTTTTAGGTAAGTTTAGTTGAGTAAGGTCTACAGGCAAGTTAGGCAGCTGATCTGTAATTTCAGATATGACTAAGCAGTTTAAGGTCACTTGGAACTGATTGGACAGGGAACTGACATTTACGTCGCATTGATCGGATACTGAGAGTTTAATATTTTTTATGCCCGATATGTCTAAAGAATCGGGTTCAGGATTCCCTAATCCAAGTTTGTTTTTTAGGTATTCAGTAATAAAGCAAGATTGGCTGCCTGCATCAAGGACAGCGCGAGCTACATAATCTACATTTGTATTGGGATTGGATACCTTAACTAAAGCGGTACCAAGCATAACCTGCCTACCTGAACGGACTGATAAAGCCCTATGCGGTTGGTTGACTACTTCAAGGTCATTTGATGATCCAACCGTGGGTGTCGTCACAGGCAAGGGTTGAGTTACGTTATTTTCTTTATGTAGTAATGTATTATGCTTCTTATGACATAATCTACATTCTCCTAATTTACAATTGCGTGCTTCATGTCCGCGTCGTAAACAGTTGGTGCAAAGTTTTAACTTTAAGGCTTCGCTCCACTTGTTTTCGATCGGTAAAGATTTGAATGATTCGCAGTCTATGATTCTGTGACCCTGACTACACATTGGACACGAGAAACCTGCTGGTTTAGAAGCACTGGACGTGAGGAAACTTTTTGAAAATTTACTATGTGTAAATGAGCCTTTATGTTCATTCGGCGTGAATGAGCCCTTATGTTCACTTTTCGGTTGACTATCTTTATGAATATGAGAGAAGATTTTATCATGTCTATTAGCTAATGTAGTTTCTAAAATGTCCGCTCGATTGCGGAGAAACTCGATAAATTCGTCCAAGAGTGGCAAATCGGAGAGATTATTTCTATGCTCCTCCCACTTACCACTGGTGGTCGAGTCCAGTTTACTGGACACCATAAATATAATCAGCGTATCCCATTGGTCAACTGGCTGGCCAAGTGTAGTCAGTGCCCTCAAGTTTTTTATCACAAGGTCAATTAAGTATCTTAAAGATTTATGAGATTCTCTGGTTAAGGGTTCTATTTTAAAGAGAGCCTTCAGGTGGTTATTAATAAGAATTTTCTTATTATTATACCTCTGACATAACAAATCCCATGCAACCTTGTAATTTTGTGACGAAAATTCAATGGACTTGATTACAAGTGCCGCGCTCCCTTCTAAGGACGATCGTAAATAATGGAATTTGTTTATGTCAGGGATAGTTTCATTATTATTTATTAATGACTCGAACGTATCGCGGAATTCCAGCCATAAAAAATAATTACCATCAAATATCGGTAATTTGATAACTGGTAACTTTACGTTTACATTATCCTGACGCGAGCAACTACTGTGCGAACTTTGCTTATCCTCATTATTTATAGGTCGTAATTTTAATAATGTTTGAGCACAGGCAATACCACTGTAAAATCGGCTTTCAGTTTTCTCTCTTTCTTGAATTTGTTCATCCACGTTAGGATGAAATAGTTCTATTTGACTTTGACAATTTTCAAAATCACAGAATAATGCTTCAATTTTTACGCTTCGCAAATTCAATTCATTAAATTGCGCTTCGGAAATTTGGTCAGTTTTTATCCTTTTTAACTCTTCAATAAATTGTTCAAAATGTGTCAATCTACCTCTAATTGAACCGCGTTGTTTAATTAAATCTTTAAGCTTTAATTCATTTTCAATATCTACACCGCCTTGAGGGGTTCCGGTTGGAGACATTATGTAAATTTATATTAATATATTTCTGTCGCGAGACACTGAAGTTGAAATGGATAAATAATGACCCAACAAAAACGGTAATAAATGAGATCTAGTGAAGGGCAATCAATAAACAAGATAAGAAAACTGTGCATCAAACCAGGCAGGAGTTCCAGGTGTGCGGAGACGCCGCGCGAAAGTAGGTCAAGTCTCGCTGGAACAGCTGACGCGAAGTAGGTCGGCACTGCAGACAGTTGCTAGGCACAGCCGACGCGAGCGCAGTCAGTCCGAAGGATTTATCCTGGAAATATCGGCCCGAATCGAAATGAGCTATAATGCAAGTATATAAGGTATCTAATTGTTTAGACGTTTGAGGAATAAACACTATCTTTAAAAATGTGAGAAAATAATTATAAACTTGTAACAAATTAATTTTACTAATTTAGAGTTACTTAAAAGAATTGCCTTTATAAAATAGCTTAGCGAAATAATGTTTAAGGAATGCTTTGTATAAAGAAAGCGTGAACAAAGGCGTGTTCGGTGCACAAGCACTTATTATTTTACGTAAACAACTTAAGTTAAATTATAATTTTAAGCAGTGCAAACTCAAGATGCAATGCAATTAGCACTTTATGACTTATAGATTAAGGTTGATTAGCTCTAGCAGGCCAACGGATAAATTGCTTTTAGGCTTAAAATGTTTTACTTTTCTGAGTAATTTTTAATGTTGTATTATGTAAAGGCGCGTAGCAACATAGGCGAAGAATGCACACAAGATAAGAAAGATGATTACCGGAATTTTAAGAAATTAATAAATGTCGATTTTATTTTCTTTTGGAATAAAGTACACTAAGCACAAAAATCAAAACTAAAGAGGTAAAGGATAAGAATTGGGCACTCCCCTGGAAGTAGATCGCCGTGGAGACACGCGTGGCATGCAGTCCAAAGGTTACGCGCTGCAGTTTCTTTGTTCGCGCTTCTCGAACGTTCTGCCTTCCTTGTTGCTAAGTCGCGTACGCGCAGGTGTGTTGAGGTAACTCGTCCTGTCACGGTCGCCAAAAACTTGCAGGCGATTATGGTGCAAGTAAAAGATCTTGATGTATACTTAATATGGATTTAATATCCGAAACTGATACAAAATTGGTATTCGCGAGTAATAGGTATGTAAGACGCGTGCGGCGTTGTGGCGGCCGCTGGAGCTAATGGAGTGTGGTGGGGTCCGTACCCCGCGCGCCCGCGCCCCGCGCGGTCACTTGTTGTCGTAGACAATGCCTTTACACGTTATGAAAATGTATTTTAATAATATCTAGAAACATAAAAGCAATATAATAACAATCTAATTGCGAAAAAACTTTTGTTTTAAGCTCATTTAGATTATTATAAAACGTCACTTTCAACACTCGCAGTGGTACGCCATTTTACTTTGGCGTTAGCAGAATATATACACAATAATGATATATTAATTGTATCTTGTAATTTTATGAAGTGTTATTATATTTAAATAATTCAGTATTCAGTATTCAGTATTTATTTCTTGCAAACCATGGTACATATTTAGTTCTTATACATATCATATGGTATCACATGGGACCCTGAATAGGGTATAGCAAATATCAGATATTCTAACTCTCTTAAATATCTGAAGATACTTAATATTATTATTAAATAGTACAATCTTTAAACAGCTTAAACTAATAACATTAGATTATATATAATATATCATGTTATAAGCGCGATTTGATAAAAATTGCTACAACTACGAGAGACAAATACAAAGGGTTTAATGACTATTTTTATAAATTTTAATGTCACTTAAGTAAAAAAAAACATTACAATTTAATGGAAATAAATACGTTTTATCTAGATTCTTTACAGTACGTATTAAGGCAGAAAATGAACAGTTATCATAACAGTTTCGCCTCTGGAGCGCCTCTGGCTAGCTATTATTCTTAAGTTTAGTGACAGACGTCAAATGCCGAAAATGGCGGACACTAGTTGTTCTCGATAGCGTGTCTAGTACGTAGTACATTTATGTCAATGACCTGGTGGGGAATCTGATATTAATGCTATACATTACACTCGAGTCGGCATAATCGAAGGACATTATACGGGTCAGGGGTTCGAACCTGGAGTGAGTGACCCGGGACTTATGCTGAGATTTCTTGAAGTTTACAAATGAGAAACCAAACGAAGATTAAGTAGTGCAGATAAACAACAATAGTAGATAACATTGTGCAACGAGGGAGATCAGTGAGATGTTGGAAACGAGGGAATTAAAGACCCGAGTTTGCAATATTCTTACACCCGGAGTTACACACAATGTTTTTCATCACACTTACGGAGAAAAAACTAAATTTGAAGCGAAATAATTCTTAAATACAAGCTCTTTCAGAAAACATATCGAATTCTTACAAAATAAAAGAAAATAAAATTAATAAAGAAATGAGAATATATATATAAATACCTACATAAAAACAAATAAGATTCGAACCCGGGACCATCGGCTTCATAGACAGGGTCTCTAGGCCAGACCGGTCGACAAGGTGGTAAAACGGTGGGAAAAGGGAAATTCCATGCAATTCTTAAGAGTTTCCCAACCCGAAGACTAATTAACGAACAAACAGTCAAACTTTTCGGATTTAACTAAAAGTTAATCGAAAAACTCCCCTTCAATATTTTCTTTTTATTACTTCACATCGTGCGCAACCCCTCTATTATATAATTGAATAATAAGATTATGCCTTGCGAATCAGTTGGCGTGAAAATTCCATTTTTATCGTACAGCTTTCCATTTCCAATCCTCAATCAACTGGGAGGGAGGGTTCCCGGTTATCCCTTGATTCCTTTATTAGTGCTGTTCGGTTTCGAAGAAACTTAAGGTGGCATATTTGAAACGTTTACTTTTGGCAGAAGGCCCCGCTCTTTCATAATCTAAAAGGCTACAACCAGTATCTAATTCATTATGATCAGTCACGATGTTCCTCGCCTTGTCCCGGCATTTTGCCACTACTCATGGGAGTCTGAAGTCCATTTGGCAACTAATCCCAAGAATTGGCAAAGGTAGTTTTTACGGAAGCGACTGCCATCTGACCTTCCCAGAGGAAAAACTAGGCCCTATTGGAATTACTCCGGTTTCCTCACGATTCCTTTACCGAAAAGCGACTGGTGAATATCAAATATTTCGTACATCTTCCGAAAAACTTATTGGTACGAGCCGGGATTTGAACCCGCGACCTAAGGATTGCAAGTCGCACGCTCTTACCGCTAGGTTCAATCAAATATGCTACAGTGCTAAAACAGTTTTCCGCTATTAAAAGTTGCCTAGAATCAGGCTAACTTTGCACTGTGTTTGATAAACTTCTATGAAATTATGACGTTTAACACATGCACACTCTTTGCTATCAAACAGGATGCAGAGTTAGCTTAGCGTGACTCTGCTATCCTCCTTGAATTACAACTTACCTAAACACTATCCCTAATCTATAATAGAGGATATTCATCAAAGCACAAATTCCTCCCAATTATAATTCGCCGGGCTGAGGGGGGGACAAAGAGGCCGGAAATTGGAACGCCATTCAATCGACGAGGGGTCTATACTCTATGAGGACGTCGACTGAACGTGGATATTATCTCTTTACTGGGGTTTTCAACTGAAACTGGTGATGTAGACGTCTTCTAAAACGTTGGGTTATACATAAATAAAAAGTGTTTTATGTCTACCAGTTGCTTTCCTGTAAATCATGTGCGAAAGTGACAGGCATAGGGACAAGCGATAAAAATGCAACCATGCTGCCACCGCAGTTTTTATTATTCTAAATCGGTTAATCTGACAAGAACTTTATGAAAATGTTCTCCTAAAAACCGGTTTTACGAATGATACCGAAATTAAAAAGTTTTGCGCCAAATACATGGTTATGTATGTATGTATATACTTTATTATACATAGAAATAAAAACACGAAAAACACAGTTACAGAGTAAATTAAATACAACAAAGGTGAACTTATCCCTGTATGGGATCTCTTCCAGTTAACCTTTGAGGAAATGAGTAAAACAGAAGTAACGGTGAATGAATGACAAACACAAACAAGTGTACAATCACTGAAATTAATGAAATGCACGTTTTGAATACACATTGATACAAATATACATAGATAGAAAAACAACCATAAAATAATGCATACATATATATATAAATAAAAATAAATAAATATTCAATATATAATATAAATAGATATGAATTCGAACCAGAAAAGTAAAGGAAATTATAAAAGTAGAAGTACTCAATGGAACTAGGAAGTCGTAACCAAAGTACCTATCGGAAAGCCACAATTTTTAACTTACAACTTTTTTTTGATTACGAGGTTTGCGAAATTGAATTAAATTCCAAAAATCTCCAGAGTAGCGCTAGAGTAGCTAAGAACCTAGACGTTATTGAAGGAGTGAAGTGCGCTGTCTATGATTTGATTTTATTTCAAATATTCTAGGTGTTGTAGCGCCACCTATTTAAGGCGTTTTGACGGACACTTTTTAGTACATGAAGATTTCATTCCTTACCTCGGCCTTCCATAGTTTTGATTGGCGTTCTACTAAAAAAATCCTACTGTGAGAGACCCTCCTCCCCCTCCTGGAGTTGAAAATAAAAGAATAACAACAGTCAAAACGTGGAATGAAATAATGCTCATTAGAACCTACCATGTTAAGATTCATTCCTTATTTTATTCATTTACACTTGCTCGAAAATATCTTATTTCATGCAGGTGGTAGGTGGCAGGTCACTGAAGGACGAAGGCCTTTATTGATCCCACGGATGTTATGGGTTGTGAAAAAAATTCGCTTAAAATTTAGTTTTTTCTTCGCAAGTGTGATGAAAAACATTGTGTATAACTCCGGAATATTGCGAACTCGGGTCTAGAATTCTCTTTTTTCCAATTTTCAGTATATTGAAATACTTAACTATGTCTCTTTTCGTTGAGCTATAGGGCCTATATGTGACTGCTTGCCTTCACGCAGGCCGTATGCTTTTGCCACCGACGTGGTAAAAACTAAAGAGAACGGTAGTTTCTTTTGACACGTAATGTGATCCGATACTTTTGACACGTTGTGTGATCCGATACTTTTGGTGTCGACTGTATCTGTACTTTCAAGATAAATGAAATACGTCAACAAAATCTACCTCAATCAATCTCACGTTATTAGTAGGTATAAACCGTCGAGCAGCACCGGCTTCCAACACCTCAGTGTTGCTCGAAGGTATAAACCCATTTAATGACATAACACATAACGAATAGACACGACTTTCAGTTTTTATTATAACATGCATAGAAAACAATCAGTAACATTATTGCTTTGAGTGTGACAAGCGTGTGAAACAGACAATGAACAGTTTCTGGAATATATTACTAAGGTAATTACTGTTAGAACTAGTAAGGTAATTACTGTTAGTGTTATATGAATAATATAATATGATCCTGATTATTTTTACGTCCTTTTTGACCGAAGCGTTAGCGTAGGTTTCAGTTTTGACTCGGGCAAACTGCTTTCGTATGTCCGGATGTAGGCCTCTGTAGGTCGCAATTCTCAACCGATTCTAATGAAATTTTGTGAGCAGGTTCGGTAGTTAAGTAGAATTTTTCTGCCGTTTCGTTTTTTTGGGAAATGTTCAAAATAGTGGAAATCGGCATAAAATAATTAAGTGCCATTAGTGACTAAACCTCTCACTTAAGACCATTGCGAGTACGCTGTGATGATGACTCAAAGAAGCAAATCTTTTTTGTTTTTACATTTTTTAAGCTTATGAATCTGCGAGGTCTACAGCTCACAGAGCTACTAGTTTTAGTTACTTTTATCAACAAATCTCAATTTGGATGAGAACATTTAATACGAAATAACTCATTGAACTCATATTGCTAAATTAAAACTCCATTGTGAAAATATGCAACCACATCCAGTTAGGACACCTCAGGAATGTCTTACGTAATTAATGGATGTACAAAGGAATATTTAGTGGACAATGAAAGTGTTATTCAAAAACATACATCTTCAGCTGAGCTGGACGAATATGAGTAGGTATTTTGCTGCGCGAAATCAGTGACATTCAGTCAACTAAATTATATTTTGCTCACTGTGTGCAGAGCGGCAAAGTAGCTCTTTCGCTTTTTTCAAAAAGGAACCCTTTTTCCCTCCTCTTTCTCCTCCTCTTCCTCCTTTTTTCCTGCCTTTTGACTCTCTCTTTCCTGCCTTTTGATTTTCTCGCTACACAGTCGACACAAATATATATTTTGACGGAAGCTTGATGTCTATTTCTATATTTCAGTGTATTATGTCTCCACACCCAAGTATTCTCTCAATCCCTCTTCAACGCAGCTTCTGGCCTGCTCCGAGACGCCAACGAACTGTACAATGGGGAACCAGCTGATGCCGAGGTTCTATTCTCAGAGTATGACTTCGTGATAGTTGGGGCCGGGACGGCTGGATGTCTGCTCAGTAATCGGCTTACGGAGGTTGGACAATTCAAGGTAGGCATTATAAAACACCTAACCACTTCAGCACGACCTCCTGCTTCGTAAGCAGGGTCTAGCGAGCCCTAGCCTATTCGGTAGTTATACATTAGTAGGAGGCTATTATAAAACACTGCTAAAGTTGCCCAAAGCCCAATCTTCAACGCAGCTTAAGGACTGCTCCGAGACGCCAACAAATTATTCTACGGAGAGCCAGCTGATGCTGAGGGTTTGGTCTCATAGTACGACTTCGTGAACATAGTCGGAGCTAGGGCGGCGGGGTGTCTTCTGAGTAAGCAGCTTACGGAGATTGTACACTTCAAGGTAGGCATATTATAAAACGACAAATTACTTACAACCTTATAGTTCGTGTCATCCACGATGACAAGCAGATTTGTCAAATCTAAACCTTAATAACATGGTATTACGAGTCTTTGTGAATAACACAATCTATATAACTTACAACTGACAATTTTTTCCCATTGTAGGTAAATTAAAAATGTCGTCGGTGGCCCGTTTGTCAATCTTTCTTATCCTTAACCATTCTTGGAATCGTTGACGCGTTCTTGACGTATAATGTATACCCATTTACTGATAATATTTATTCTCCATCCAGCTCACCTTCAGTCTACCCCTTGCCCAACTTCCCTATTAAAAGGAAATTTACAAAATGAAAATTCACATATGGCTTAATTTAAACAGGTCTTGCTTATAGAAGCTGGTAACAGCGAACAGCTCTACATGGACATCCCTCTGATAGCCACCGTGCTGCAGTTCACTGATGCCAACTGGGACTACAGGCCCCAACCACAGGTGAACATTTTCAAAAAAAGATTGAGATATCTGTATCTTTTCCTGAGAAGGCTTTATACGTTAAAGATTTTTTTACTTCTTTGTGTTTAACATATGCCTTATTTAGGTACTCCATCTTATGGTAGAATTCATTCGCGAATGCTCACCTGAGCATTCGCGAATGAATTCTACCATCCGTTCCATTTAAAGTCCAAAGGCGGCTTTTCCTTCTCCACTTTGTAGGATCAGCATTCACTTTTATGAGATCATTGAGACGCATTGTCATCCATATGACTTCTCTTGTTTTTCTTGGTCATCAACGGGATCGCCCTCTTTTAAACCACATGAGAATTAAATCTTAGAAAAATCGGAGATACTCCTTTTCCATGTACAAAACGCGCATATATACAAACAACATTTTAAACTGTTACAGAAAGCCGGTTGCCTAGGCATGCGCGAAGGTCGCTGCTCTTGGCCACGAGGGCGAGTGGTCGGTGGTTCTTCCGTGCTGCACTCCATGATGCATACCAGAGGCAACCGACAAGATTACGACCGCTGGGCAGCTTTAGGAAACCCAGGTAAGATCAGAAGTCAATCTTTGACCTGCTATTCGACAATTGATGGTTGAAGTATTATCGTAAACCATCGTATGATGTAAGCTGTTTGTGTATGAATGACCGCAAAATAGCATGACATCTGCCTTTTAGTCTGACACAGGCGATACTCCAAACAGGTTACAAAAATACTTAAATATTGCCTTTCCAAAAGGCAGGTTAATGTACTAAATGTATTAGTGTAGTGTATTGGGGATGTGGTGGGAGGAGGTTACCCAAGGACCGGAGTCAGTGGAAGAAAATGGTTCGAGCCCTACACCCCAGCAAAGGCTAACAGGATGGAAGAAAGAAGATGAAGTATAGTAATACAGTATTACTATAAAAAATATCTATTCTTACTCTCAAATAATTTTTAGAAACGATTTAAGACTTAAGAGAGTGAAGTTTTACTATTATTTACAGGATGGGACTACGCATCGGTGTTGAAATATTTCAAGCGATTCGAAAACATCCAAGTGCCAGAATTGAGGAAAGATACCGTTTACCATTCTACCAAGGGAGAGATGCATCTTCAAAACCCCAACTGGAGAACACCACTCTCTGATGCATTTCTCCAAGCAGGAGTTGAAACTGGAGGGAAGATTGTAGATTATAACGGCGAGAAGCAAATAGGGTATTCCATCATACAGTTCACAATGCAAAATGGAACACGCATGAGTGCAAGTCGGGCTTTTCTCCACCCCTTAAAATATAGACACAATTTCTACATCGTTAAAAACGCAATGGTTACACGTGTTCTTATAGATCCTCAGACTGGAAGGGCATATGGTGTCAAATTCCATAAAGGTGGACAGCAGTATACAGTAACGGCAACTAGAGAGGTGATCCTATCCGCTGGTGCCATCAATACCCCACAATTATTAATGCTAAGCGGAATTGGACCGAAGGATCATTTGACTGAAATGAACATCAATACAGTCGTCGATTTACCCGTCGGCTACAACCTTCAAGACCATTGGGCTTTAGGAGGCTTGACTTTTCTTATCAACACAACAGCTTCCATAAGATTCGAAAGGATTGCCACTATCAATAATATTATGGAATATTTCACGGATCATAGCGGGCCTTTATCAGCACCAACTGGTACTGAAGCACTAGCTTTCATGGACACTAAAAACCCTGACGATCCTAACGGATATCCTGACTTAGAACTGCTTTTCGTAGCAGGATCTATAGTTAGTCGAACGACATATAAAACCGCTTTCAACATCGACGACCACTTATACGACACAGTCTACGGACCAATAAAAGATCGTGATACCTGGATGGTTTTTCCGATAATTCTCCTCCCCGAATCCAAAGGACGTATAAAGTTACAAAACAAAAACCCTTACACAAAGCCATTAATCTACGCCAATTATTTCACAGACAACGGTCACGATCAAAAGATCATTCTACATGGTATAAGAAAAGTCATAGAGTTATCACAATCTCGCGCTTTCCAAAGATATGGTAGCAAACTTCACGATATACCATTTCCAAATTGCGCGCGTCATGGGTTCAACTCTGATGAGTATTGGTTCTGCGCTATGAAAACAATAACTGTCACTATTCACCACCACTGTGGAACAGCTAAAATGGGGCCTAGACATGACCCAGGAGCAGTGGTAGACCCAAAACTAAGGATATATGGTATAAAAGGACTGAGAGTGGTGGATGCTAGTGTTATGCCATTTGTGCCGGCAGCGCATATTAATGCACCGACGATGATGATCGCGGAAAAGGCCGCTGATATGATTAAGGAAGACTGGGGGATTCGATTTAAGTGAAAGCTAAGCTCACTGCTAGTTGAATTTGAAATCTGTGGTGAAGGGATTATGATTGAATTTCTTGTGTTTTGAAATCGAATGTAACAAAAGAAATGCAAGTCTCTTCCAATTTCAAATAGTTAAAAGTATATGTATAGGCCTATCAAATAAGACTTTTTTGAAGAATCAATTCCCAGCAAGCTAGAAATATAACCTAAATTTGGTTCTAAATGTGATCCGAGTTTGCGCAATCCCAGGTGTGCATAAATTTTGGGAGCATTAGGAGATATTTTGTCCTTGGATTGCCACTCGATGTAGAAGGAATTACAATGGCACTACCAGCAAGGTTTGGTGGATCCGACACTGGTAAAAAGGCGTTTTCGATTTTTAGGGTTCCGTAGCCAAATGGCAAAAAACGGAACCCTTATGGATTCGTCATGTCCGTCTGTCACTCCGATTATGTCACAGCCACTTTTTTCCGAAACTATAAGAGCTATACTGTTCAAACTTGGTAAGTAGGTGTATTCTATGAACCGCATTAAGATTTTCACACAAAAAATAGAAAAAAAAATCAATAAATTTTGGGGGTTCCCCATACTTAGAACTGAAACTCAAAAAATCTTTTTTCATCAAACCCATACGTGTGGGGTATATATGGATAGGTCTTTAAAAATGATATTGAGGTTTCTAATATCATTTTTTTCTAAACTGAATAGTTTGCGCGAGAGACACTTCCAAAGTGGTAAAATGTGTGTCGTCGTCGTCGTCCCCCCCCCCCCCCCCCCCACCCCCCCCGTAACTTCTGAAATAACAGAATGAAAAATCTAAAAAATATATATGATATACATTGCCATGCAAACTTTCACCGAAAATTGGTTTGAACGAGATCTAGTAAGTAGTTTTTTTTTAATACATCATAAAATTAAAAAAAGTTTTTTTTTTCATCAAACCTATACGTGTGGGGTATCTATGGATAGGTCTTCAAAAATGATATTTAGGTTTCTAATATCATTTTTTTCATATCACTTCCAAGGTGAAAAAATGTGTGTGCCCTCCCCCCCTGTAACTTCTAAAATAACAGAATGAAAAATCTAAAAAAAATATATGATATACATTACCATGCAAACTTCCACAGAAAATTGGTTTGAACGAGATCTAGTAAGTAGTTTTTTTTAATACGTTATAATTATAAAATTAAAAAACCGCTTTTGCTACTCTCCTATGGCCACATCTTGCTCGGTCATACGGTTTAATTTTGACTGGCAAAATAACATTCGCTTTCGTATTCCATGACCCGAGAATCCAGCGGTGTATGACGTAGATGCATTTGAATACACAAAATTTAAAACGTCCACTTGAAAACCAGATGAAGTTCATCGTTCGGTTTTCAACTCGTTTAACATAAAGCTGCACAGATGGCGTTGGGCACGGTCAGGTCAGCGTGGCGATGAGTACAGGACAGCGACCCGCACGTTTACCCTAAAGTGATAGGGACGAAAGTGAGAGGAAAAAATAGTTATTTGTGTCCCGAGGGAGGAAAAGTAGGAAATTGCGTGCCGCGTGTAAAAGAAGACACTTTTTTCTTTCGGATCTATTATCTCCGAATATATCCACTTAATCAAAAAATGTTTGTTGAAGACCCCTATTAGTTTTGAAATACCTTTGCCCACACTGTATGGATAAGCAAAAAAAAATCACCCCCACTTTACGTGTAGGTACACAGACACACAGACAGACTGACAGACGGACATGCAGAAACCATAAGGGTTCCTAGTTAACTACGGAACCCTAAAAAACATGGCTAAGTATAAACTTTAGTAGTATTTCTTGAGGATACTTTCAAGTAACAATTTAAGGTAAAAATATCGTTATTTATGGAATAGGCACTTAATCATTAAACTGGAAACTGTACAACAAATCCATTTAAAACCAAAATTTTAATTGCATACCATAATAAAATAGAAAAAAACAAGTAGAATCAGAAAGTACAGTGCTCTTGTGCAGAAACGTAGTATTTTCTGCATACTTTTTAAAAGAACAACGACCCACTTTCAGAGCAAGATAAATAAAAATTTTTTTTTAAAGAATCAAGCGAAAAAGGCAAAGACAGATTTCATTTATAAAATAATACGAAGGTGTTTAGAATAAAGACAATGGACATCCGTCTACATTCCATCACACTGCCGCCCTATTCCACAAAACGGGAAGTCTATGAATAAGAGCATATTCTATGGCCCCCATGTCGACCCCATGGATTTAATGTTCTCACGTTCATTGTTCCACCACAGACCATTAATTTAACTAGACCCAGCAGATGCTCTTCTTAGTGCGTATTTTATAGGTGCCACGTGCCAGGTGTTTGTTTCTACAGTCTAAAGCAAATTCAATCAAAGTATACTAAATGATAGAAGGTACAAAAAATCCACATCGTCGCTTAAGAATGCAAACCTGCTAAATCCATTTGATAAATTTATTTATTTTTAACTTTAATGTGTATGTTAACGGCACCAATCATGAAAATTTGCAGTATTTTTGATATTTCTCTGACATCTGTGAAATTTCTACCGCTTTATGCTTTAAAAGTTGAATGTCCAATTCGTCCTTTATGTTTTCTATGTATTTAATGAAAGCTACTGCAATTGGTTTCAGTATTATGAATAAATTAAAACTATGGTTTTTTTGCTCCAGTCATGGAATGTATAGCACCATTGATTTTAAAACTAACAAATATCAATGAAAAATTTAACTTTAGCAGCTCTTTGGATCTTGTTTATGGTAAAATGTTGCCAGCGATTAAAAACTGATGGTAAATACTTGTTTTAGAGGATTTGTCTATACCATTCCATTACTGGTGCCTGTTCCATTACAGGGGTGTGTACTAGGTATATAAAATTAGACACAAATTTATCTGCTTTCAAAAATGCATTTGGCAGTTTACACTCTTAGCCAACGACATGCTTTTTTTCATTTCATGGCTAGCTAACTGTTCCGAGCATTAATTGAACCATATACTATAATGAGAAAGATAAATTAACGTGTCATGGCTTTTCACTGCCATTCATCAGGTTTGTTATGTAAATAGGTAAGAATTATGTAATATGTATAATCAGCGACTGTAGCACGGTCGCATTTTTATCACCTGTCACCATAGCTGTCACGTTTTTACAAGTATATAAGTGCAAAATGGACAGGCATAGTGACAAGTGATAAAAATGCAACTATGCAGCCACCGCTAGACGGCTTCTGTATTCTTGTAAGACATTGCCTGGTTATAAAAGGAGATTATTTACGAAACAACTGTCTATATCTTATTGTTAACAATGGGGGACCTGTTAAAACTCACCATTTTTTAAGCCAGGCAAAGTTGAGTATGCTAACGGTACAGTCACGTCTGAAAATAACGGTACAAAAAATGTGCCAATAATATGTATACACTACCTTAATGTATGGGCAATAAAATCGTGTATACATATTTTTGGCACTTTTTTCGTATCGATATTTTCAGACGTGACCATACCACAGAACAACAATAGATATAGGGACTGAGATAGACAATCAGCCTTTTGATTAATGGTGATTGCTAAGTCTAGTCTTATCTATGGTCTGTTGGCAACCCTAAATGCAATGACCACGTGCATAAAACATAGCGCACGGCATTTCGACTCATGTATAAAACACGCTTTTATTCATAACGCTTGTGTATATTTAATACCTTTATGTAAGTATCTACACGTGCGTCAACCCTGACGGCGCGGCTTACGTGGGCGATGACTCGCGAATGCGACGCGGCGCGGAACGGCGCTGCGGCCCAACGGCATTCGGAGATCGCCCACGTAGGACACTTCCATAGGTATCAAAGGATTGAATTCACCCGCGCCGCTTCGCGTTCGCGAGTTAGTCGCTCAGGTAAGACACTGCCTGACCGGCTAGTGGCCGAACAAGTTTAAAACTTAAAAAAGTCGATGAAAAGAAATGGGAAAAGTGGATCGTTGTTGTTCTAAAAAGTGTGCAGAAAATGATACATTTCTGCTCTAGAGCACTGTATTTTCCAAAAGTAAAATTCACGTGCATTTAAAAAAACCGGACAAGTGCGAGTCGGACTCGCCCACCGAGGGTTCCGTATTTTTTAGTATTTGTTTTTATAGCGACGACAGAAATACATCATCTGTGAAAATTTCAACTGTCTATCACGGTTCATGAGTCATGAGATACAGCCTGGTGACAGACGGACGGACGGCGGAGTCTTAGTAATAGGGTCCCGTTTTACCCTTTGGGTACGGAACCCTAAAAACACGGCTAAGAATAAACTTCAGTGGTATTTCTTGAGGGTACTTTCAATTAACCATCAGAATGAAAATTATATAACTAATTCATTTAAAACCAAATTTCAATGACATAAATCGTACTTGGAAAGTAAATGCTCTAATGCAGAAACGTATCCGGTTCTGCACACTTTTTAGAACAACTGTCGGTCCGATTCGAAGAATGATCGTGACACGTTTAAGATCTTGGAAAGATTTTTAAAAGATCTATAACTAAACGACATGTCAGAATTGACGTTTATTTCGATTCCGCAATAAGATCCCAATAAAAATATTTCTAACGTCAAAGTGACATTGGTTGCCCAGATCGAGCTGCTTCTGTCAATTATACGACATACAAACGATATCTAAATGAGAACTTATCTAAACCATAACTTATCGTTATCGTATCTCATTTTTCAAATCGTGCCGAATGCCTAACCGAATGAAAGAGGGTTCTTCCAGAGCTCGATAAATGACTAATTAATAATGAATTTGGTATGTTTAGCTTGGAAACGACACATAGGTACAACGCCCGTCATATTTTTGAAGTAAACTTCAATATCCAATTAAATAGGTACACTTTTTTTAAACATCATTGCCGCGAAAACAAAGAAACCTTCAAGACTAGTCTTTTTTATACAATTTTTTTTTTTATGTTTTACGATATTTTGTGAAATTCTTAATATTAAATTTGATCAGTACCCCTAATGTACATTTATTCAATAGCGTGTCGTGAAGTACGCGTTTGCGTTTAGTCTCATTTTGTATGGGATTTTGAGTTTCCAAAACGTTGTTGGGACTAATCCGGTTTCCTCACGATGTTTTCCTTTACCGAAAAGCGACTAGGTAAATATCAAAATGATATTTCGTACATAAGTTCCGAAAAACTCATTGGTGCGAGCCGGGGTTTAAACCCGCGGCCTCCGGATTGCAAGTCGCACGCTCTTACCGCTAGACCACCAGCGGTTTTTTGTTGCTAGATCTATATGAATAAAAAAAACGAAACTCGAGTGAGCTTTAATATTTAATCGCATTGCATAATACAGTGAAAAGATTCCGGGGTACGGGTCATCGGACCGTTCGATCCCGGACATCGCTCAAAACAGTCCCAAATGGCCGACCCCTGTCAGTAACGCTGTATCTAGAGCAGAGGCTAGTAAATAGAAAAGACTGACAACCTCCATACAACGATGTGAGAAACGTTATAGTAGTAGATCGGGCTGAAAGTGATTTTACTGCTTTTTTATAATTTTATAGAGTGCACGCAGCGGAAATGAGAATGTTGAGATGGATGTGTGGAGTGACGAGAAAGGATCGGATTAAGAATGAGTATATAAGGGGAAGTTTGAAAGTAGCACCGGTAGCGGAGAAGATAAGGAGTGGTAGGTTAGCGCCGTATGGGCATTTAATGAGGAAGGGTGAATGCCATATAGGAAAAAGAATGTTAGGAATGAATGTTGATGGACGGAGAGCGGATGGTAGACCCAAAAAACGATGGATGGATTGTGTGAAAGAGGATATGAGAAAGAAAGGAGTGAGTGCTGAGGTGACGAAAGATAGAGGAGAATGGAAGAGAAGAACATGTTGTGCCGACCCACATAACATGGGATAAGGGCTAAGTACAATTTTAAGTAGCATGTTACAGCGCTGTGCCCATAAAATAAAAGCATTTCTCTTATTGAACGGCGCTATCTATTTTAAACTTTTTTGTAACCTTCCTAAAGAGCTTACTAAGATAATGTGTGTTTTATTTAAACTTGATTATGTGCAATAAACTGAATTCATTCTTGTAGATGGCGCTATTTACGCGCTCTTTGTGGTTATGAAAATTGTTATCCTATTAACAAAGCTAACTCTGCCCAGGCTGCGGTTGAAATGACAAAGTATGGAAAGGTCATCATCAAACGTCAAACTTCAATTAGTGAAAATATGAAGTTTATAATGGCAATTCCATACTTCGTTCTGTCATAGTCGGTGCAAGATTTAGCTTAGACGGAATCAAACATAAAATTCTATTTTCTTACTGTCATAGTACAATGAATACCATAATAAATCATTTTAGATTTTATTAAATGAAAGTTAGAAAAAGTTTAAAAATAGATGGCGCCATTAATTAAGAAAAATGCTTTTTGAAAACGCAACGCTGTACGAAGGTTGTCGGTCTTTTCTAATTACTAGCCCCTGATCCAGAGGTTGTCGGATGAACGTTAAAAATGAATACGCGTAAATAAAGTATCAGTAGTAATGTTTTATTTTGGTCTCAGGGAGGTTGACTGAAATACACTGTTTTTTCCTTGGTAGGTATCTACCAAGGAAAAAACAGTACCCGCGAGGAAACAAGTAGGGCAAACCTTGGCTATTTGGTGATACATATTTATTCGGTGATAGTCAGTTTTATTGTCTTTTAGCCAAGTTGCCTGTTAATTGTATGACTTGGAACCATATTACACCACATTAGCCACATTCGTGCTATTTCTTAGACATCGTTTTAAGCAATAAAATTACAGGGCAACTCGGCTAAAAGACAATAAAACTGGCTATCACTGAATAACCAAGTATCACCGAATAGCCCAGGTTTGCCCTACAAGGTACCCGCGAGGAAATGGAAAAAAAATAACCACGTGTTTGTGAGGTCATAAGAAGGAAAAAAATATACAAATTTAAGTTAATTACGCCAAAAAAAAATTTTTCTTTTTTTGGTTTTTGTATGTTTTTATACATAATAAGTATATGTTCTTGGAAAATTTATGGATTAATATGAATTGGTAAATTTTTTTTCGTTAAAACTAGTTTATTCAAAGTATTCCTTGTCACTTTGATATTTGTCAATAAACACGTCTAGACTAGGTCCCTAAGGTCCCATAGTAACGACACCGCACCGCTCGCCGTCGGCAGGGTGTTCATCCTCACACCCTAGAACCTAAATGGTCGCGTACTGTGCGGTTTAAGAGGAATTTCCTCCCGCGAACGCTTCGGCTGTGGAACGAGCTTCCTGCCGAGGATTTCCCGAGGGGCTACAGTATGGGGTTTTTCAAAAAAGGAGTATACAGGTTTTTAAAGGGTCGGCAACGCGCATGTAATGCCTCTGGTGTTGCAGGCGTCCATAGGCTACGGTGACTACTTACCATCAGGCGGGCCGTGTGCTTGTTTGCCACCATCGTGGTATTAATAATTTAAAAAAAAAACATCGTCATCAAAAAGGCGTTATGCACTGAACAAAAATACACAATAAAAAAATTATTATTAAGAAAGTGTGTACACGATAGAGCGATAAAAAAATGTGAGAAAAAACTGTTAAAAATCACTTTTAGTATTATTAGCACTATCGATCCAGCAAACAGACAATAATAAAAGGTCCCAAACTTTATGGATTATTACGTTTTAAGGCGCAGTAGTTTCAGCCAGCAGAGTTTTTAAAAATCATAGCCCATTTAGATATTAGATCACAATTTTTTTTAAATATTGCCAAAAATCTAATTAGCAATCTTGAGGCATTTCTCTACTGACTTCATCGATTCCAAACATGATCTCTTGACTTTCTCTCGATAGAAAAATATCTCTAAATAAAATAGTAAAGTAAGCGTGCTCCACCGTAGACCGCATCATCACTTATCATCAGGTGTGATCGTGGTCAAACGCCTGCCTATTCTCCATAAAAAAAAAACCCACTTTTATTACCGCTTGAATGAAAATAATTTTATGAATTCTGATTAATTTCAATTTATTCAATTATTTTTTCAGGTAAATTATCACAGCTAGTTATAAGGCATTAACCATAAACAAATTGTCACTTTCTCTTGATGTTTACTTTCGGCGCCGAATCGATCTTCTCTGAAGATATCTCGTATTGAGTGTCCAGTCTAGAACAAACCAACGTGATATATGAACAACCTAGTTTATTTTTATTAGGAGCTCGCAGCAAGCTTGGCCAATTTCACCTTTTTTTTTTCAGTTTCGTTCGTTAGATGAACTATCATATTATATTATATATACAAGGTGCCCGTGAGCATTGCAAGAGATTTTAACGGTGCATTCCTGATGGCAACAGAAGCAAAAAATGTTATATGCCTTTTTTTTTAATTTTTTTTTTTAAAACACACCTGTACATAAAACGTAATTTTTATTGATTAACACATAACCTAAAATTAACTAAAAAGTTTTTTTTTATTTGGGGGTAGCCTCTCGAATACATTTTTTAAATTTTTCGATGTCAATCAATAGGTATGTCCAGACTAGACCTCAAAGTGGCAATACCGCAGTCAAAAATGTGTTTTGTACCGACTTATGGCGAAAAAATGATTTCGAAAGACCATTTAATTATCTCTGAAACCAGGCCAGAAAATCCAAAAATCCAAAATCCAGAAATTTTTATATGACATTTTAGTTTCTAAATATTACCAGGAATGCTTAGTTAAAATGTCTCGCAATGCTCACGGGCACCTTGTATGTCATGGACCAAGTGATTAATGTGGGCATTATACATAATGCCCGGGCATTATGAATAATGGCAAGCTATATCGGGCCAAGAGATTAATTATTATATAACAAAAATGTTATGGTAGCGAAACGGCCCAGCCACATATTTTGACTAAGGTGTTAGAGTTTGTGAAGGGCTTGTAGAATTAGAAGCTTAGCTCTACATGAGATCTGATAACTTTTTGACAGTGCGAGCCGTATGCTTTCGTCTTGGCAAAATTTTACATGAAAATATTTTTGGTGGGATTTCACTTCTTTTTGTGACAATTTTCCATCCCCTAATTTAAAGGGTGGGGGTGATTTACTACAAATACTTTAAAACGAGAGCGTAACTTCAATTGTATAGGAGCGGCTTTTCGGTAGAGGAGTTAGCAGTATGAACGATGGCTATACCTGAGGCTTCTCAACCGACAGTCTGAGATGACAGATGCTCTTGATCGCGAGTCCGACTGAAGAGGAGGCAGAGAGTTCTTAGACCTGCCCAGCATGCTGAAACAGATACATACATTAATACGATACGCTCCAAAACGGTCATTATGGAGAAGTCATAAACTATAAGAGATAGCCACATCTGTTCTGAGGAAACATGGCTTCGTTTTTGAATTTAGTAACAGTGACATTCATTTTTTTTTATCTCTCATACATAACCGGGAATCGAACCTGCTCGAAGTCATGTAAAAAATGTTAGGTATAAATTCTGCGAGTTTTTTCGTTGTTATTGTTGATAATACGAATCTTAAGTCACAAGGATCGAAAGAAAAACCCGATAATAAGATAATTACTTTATTTCAGTAAATAAATGTTCAAAATGGTAATCATGTACCCGGTTGCAAAGATTAATTCTTTTGGGTAACGAATGCATTATTGCGTTTCGTATTTTTACTATTAAATTTAAAATCGTAGCCATGTTTCCTCAGAACAGATGCGGCTATCTCTCATAGTTTCTGACTTCTCCATACTGACCGTTTTGGATTGATCATCCTGTATATATATTTTTATGTAAAAGGCAGCAAACGGGCAGACGAGCCGCCTGATAGGAAGCAGTCATCGCCGCCTATGGACATAAGCAACATCAGAGGAGCCACTTATGCGTTGCCAATCTTTGAGAACCCTAAAAACCTGCTTCTTGAAGAACCCCATGTCATAGCGCAAGGGAAACACCTCAGAAGGTAGCGCATTCCACAACTTGCACTTCTGGGCAAGAACGAGCGAGATGCCCGCTTATTCTTGGTTTGCCACGTGTCATGAAAGTGAGGATGAACTTTGTTTCTTTGGCGGGGGATGTACTAATAAGGTAAAAATGCTTTTGTAGCTTAGCAGTAAGAGCGTGGAACTTTCAATTCGGAGGTCGCGTGCATAAAACACCGGCACATACCACTAAGTCTTTCGGAACATATGTACGATACGAGATATCATTTGATATTTAAAAAAAAATGCCTTGAAAATTTAATTTGCTTAACAAACACAGCGAAGAGGATCAATCGCCAAACGTGAACTATGCGTTGAAGAGTTCTATTCTGATCATCATTAGCAGTGAAATTCATCAAATGTCACTTTTTCACAATTGAAGAGTTCCCTCGATTCCTCATAGATTCTACCATCAGATCTCGAGCGTGACAAAAATTGGTCTTTAAAACCTAATTTGCCTAACAAACATAGGGAAGACGACAAATCGTCAAACGGGAACTATGCGTCGTAGAACAGTTCTATTCTGATCAGCATCAGCAGTTCCACTTCATCTAATGTCACTTTTTTAAATGTAAATGCTTGATTTTTTTATGAAAATAAAAAAATAAATATATGTATGCCTTTCACATTTGAAGAGTTCCCTCGATTCCTCATGGATCCCATCATCAGAACTGAGTTTTGACAAAAACGGGACCAGTCTGTATATATATCAATTCAAAAAGAACTTTTAAAATCGGTTCAGAAATGACGGAGTTATGAAGTAAGAAGCATAAAAAACCTTTCTACCGAATTGGGCATCTTTTGAAATCTTGAAGTCGTAACACATTGAGTACCGGGAACTCGCTCGGCAGGATCTATGTTCGTAGTCGCTTTCCTCTACAAAGCGGGAAAACTCTGGGATCGGCAACGAGCGTAGCGCTACGAAAAAGTTGGTAGCGAATGTGTTGATAATAGCAATAAACAATGCCTAGCTATGGTATAACTTGTTTTTAGGTTCTGTAGTACCTTGATCGGTTGAAGATCTTGCTCTTAGTGGAGGGGGCTCGTATTTTGGAGTGCTGTGTGGCTGAGTCCCCCCCTCCGTGGAGAGAGCTTAATACCTCCGTGGTGTCTGTGGTTGTGCCCTTTTGGGAGCCGAATGTCATCATAGTCGTCGACTCCTACAATTAAAGCAAAAACGAATAATATACACCGTGTTTTGTTTCGTTAGTTTCAAGGGTTCTGAGCTTAAATTAGATAACTTTCTCAAATACATCGGTATTCTAATTAACTCCATTTCAAAAGTAATCAATAATCTATATCTGATATCTATCGATCTAATAATATCTGATAATGCCCTTACGAGCGTGTAAACTAGTCTAGCACATATATTATAAACCATAGATTAACTTAAATACTATACTATGCCTTGTAACAGTTTTTGGACAAGTTTTCAGTATGATTTCGATGCATCAAGGCGGATTGTTTACAGAAGGCCTACCGCAAAACGCGAAAATCTAAATGTCATTATCTGCATCATTAACGTTTTCTCGCTCAAATGTGCTTCTTTATCTTATACCTTTAAACGAGCAATTGTTGTATATATATATATATATATATATATATATATATATATATATACAACACGCGTGCACTCAGGCCGCTCCTATACGTGATCTCGAAAACGGCTCTAACGATTTCACTGAAATTTGGTGTATGGGGGTTTTTGGGGGTATACAATCGATCTAGATTAGTCTTATGTTTGGGAAAACGCGTGTTTTCGAGTTTTCATGCGTTTTTCTTTCAACGCAGAATATGGTCGCTAATTTCGTGTTGCCGGCCACTGTCCGTCTGGCCCAGCGGGTTAAGACGCGGACTGCTAGAAACGAGTGTTACGGCACGTTACGGGTTCGAATCTCGCCCGGTGACTAACTTTTGTTTTTTTTTATATATATGTTGAAGTTTATATATATATATATTTAATTTTTTATTGTTTTAGACAAGTTTAATTTAGTAAAAAAATGTAGTTAACTACATTATCACCTATACACCACCATATTACAATAAATAGTTATAACCGAGCAACGCTCGGTCGCCCAGGTACTATCTGTATTAAACATACTCAAGATTTATTTGTGCAATCATAAGTACTGCTTATATATCTCACTGTTTAATTACCCGCCGCTCCCATCTCCCCCACCCCCCTAACCTTAAACCGTAAAAAAAATCTGACCCTTCTCGAGTTATACGGGGCCCCTCTATTAATTTGCTTAGACTACCTAAACCTTGACATTACCTTGACGGAAGTCTCTCCTGGGGTGTAGTTTGTGACCTTTTGCAGCAGCTCACTCTCAGTCCCCAAATCTGAAGACACGCTCTCGTCCTGTTGGGAAAAATAAGTCATAACAACTTGTTGTACCTATTGAAAACTTGACTTAACCCGTTGAACTACAGGAAACCTTAAACACGTCGTGAGTTGTCGTGCGCATAGCACCGAAAAAGCTCTTAAATCTTATAGCATATACTGTCAAAGGAAAGGACCCTTCATATTTTTAACCTTTTGAACGCCAAGAACACCTAAAGGCGTCGTTACGAGTCGTGCCCAAAGCGCCAAGGACACCTATAGGTGTTATGTTATGGCGGACGCTGTCAAAGTAACCTTCACACTTTCGAGTAGGTAAGGTTTACAACTTTACATTGGCTCTCTTGCGCCTGGGAGCTTGGCGTTTGAGTGATGTTTGTGTTTATGACATAAAGCGTTCAAAGGGTTGAGTAAGGCTTATATTTGCAAGCTTAAGACATTTTTGGATGTAGCAAATGACAGACAAAGATTTAGTATTACTGATTTGACGACCGGTCTGGTCTACTGGGTAGCCCTGTCTGTGAAGCTGATGGTCCTGGGTTCGCATCCCGGTAAAGGCATTTATTTGTGTGATGAACACAGATATTTGTTCCCGAGTCATGGTTGTTTTCTGTGTATATAAGTAGGTATTTATCTATATACTTATGTACATCGTCGCCTAGTACCCACAGTACAAGCTTTGCTTAGTTTGGGGCTAGATCGATCTGTGTAAGATTGTCCCCATATATTTATTTATTTACTCACGAACGTAATGGAATCGAAATCGTAACTTTCATCGTCCATGTATCCTGGCAGCATCACCTTTCCCGGAAACCTGGTGAAAAGCAAAGATAATATTCGATGCAAACACCAAGCAATGCAAGCACCGCAGCATTTCGTGGCAGTTTTAAATACTCTGCCACGAAGTGCTGGAACAATATACCTCCACCTATAAGGAACTCACCGTCAATTAGTTCATTTAAATATAAATTTAAAAAACATATTTTACACATACAAAAATTATAAATATTGGGTATACTCCTGTGCCATCACTATGCCATGTACTAGAACGAACGCCTACCCTATAATTTATTTCGCCTTGTATGACGACTGACTGACTGTTTAGGTACCGATAATTTAAATAATTTATTTGTCATTGTAGTTTTTAATTGAATAATAATTATAGCCTTATGACATTTACTTGAAACTTCTGTACTTAAATATATAAAATTTTGTACTTTAGCGTGTAGCTGCGCTCTCTCGGAAAGGTTTCCACGGAAGACCAGCGTCGAGACCCTTAGGTGGTATCTTGACATTAAGCTGAGTGGAGACCTTTTCAGTGACGCTTAATAATAAATTGATTCTGTCGTCTCATGTATTAGATACCTAAACTTAAGCGTTTTCTGAATAAATTTCTTCTATTCTATTCTTCTATTCTATAAACAAAAATTTGTTCTGATGTTCATTCGGCCTTATTATAATTCTTTATTTATACCTATTATGAAAAAAATATAGTCATTAAGATCTCAATTTATTCAGTTCCATATTAGCCATTCAGTATCTGAATTCAGATGTGTTTATTACATTCATTTGGTCACTTACAGAGCGTTGCTTTGTATTGGCCACTTTTTATATGACCTATGTATTTTGCCACTTTTGTGTTATTTCTAGTCAGCCCTTTTCATTCTTATAGGAGAAAAAAAGTATCCCAAAATTTCCATACGTTTTTCAAACTTTTTGGTTACCGCCATACAAAGTATATGGGGATATGGTAACACAATAGGGAAAAAGGTCCTGGGACATTTTTTTTATCCAATTAGGATCGAAAAGCTCGTGATTTTTGAGTAGAAAAATCATAAAATTAATAAATGTTGCATTTTGTTGATCCGTGAACTGACAATTCCTAGAGCTTATATCGAAGATATAAGATCCACCAAAGGCAAACCTCACCAGCACTCTTGCGGAATGGGTTCCACAACGGGCAAGTCTACGGACTGCGAGCTCGGCCATTTCCTCAGCGTCTCTTCGACGACCTCCTCGATGACGTTCAGGTTCTCTCGGCCCCACGCGTCCTTGGGTGAGGGCAAAGGCATCTCATCGGGAGTCCAGGATTCCACGCGCTTTGGAATGAAGCAGGGAGGGTAGGCGGAAGGATCTTCGCCTGGATCGTGTTTGTAGAAGTGCCTACAGAACAGTTCAATTCATTTATTAAGTATTAGAGATGTTTTAAAGACTCGCGGTCACAAAGGCGATCTTTTACCTACCTACTAGGAATATCCACCACATAACGGAAGTCTCTTCTCAACTTTTTTTTATCAGAAAGCGACTTTTGAACTGGCTGACTGTGACCTTTTCGCCGTCACGTCAATGAAGTTATAAGTAATAAAGTGTCATCAGCGCCACGTCAAAAATTGCACGTATACAAACATGATGTTAGGCTAGGTTCAGCCACTAACATCATGGGAGAAAGTAAAGCCCACAGACTCCGTTGGTTGGGCCACCTTGAGAGAATGGACGAAGATCGGTACGTAAAAAGAGCGTACCTGGGTCGCCTAGCAGGAGGACGTCCTATCGGACGCCCTAGGTATAGGGGCCGTGCGCGTTGGAGGGTCTGCCTTCTTGTGGCCTAAATCGGAACCATAAACATGATTATTTACACGTCACGTATTTTCTTGTGCATAGTAGGTTCTGCCATCTTGTGGGCTACATCGGAACAATAAACATCACATTTACGCCACGCGCCAAAAATCTGACGGCTCCTGTGCTGCCTTCTACAGTTCATGCACGCTCCCTATCGCTGGAGCGACATGGTGGAGGCGGATCTGTGCGAGCTTCGAGTCGACAATTGGCGAGTGGTCGCACAGGACCGAGAAAAGTGGCGCTGTCTTGTGTCGGAGGCCAAGTCTCATTTTGGGTCGCTGAGCCAACGGAGTAAGTAAGTAAGTATACAAACATGATAAAACCATGACTTGATATGAAGTCGTGGCGTGTGGGGCACGAAATATACTGACTTTATATCAAGTCAATGGTGGTGAAAAGGTTAAAAACCTTTAGCATCCCTATACCTAGTACAAATTACCTCCAATGAAATTTTAATCATTATTAATTGAAACAGTCGTTTGTTTTGTTTCGTTCAATTTGAAAACGAAACATATTTCATCGAGGAAATATTTTCTAATACCATTGATTCAAATTTGACTGCCATTTTCTTGTAACTAATATGGTGGATCGCTAGAGGATAAACATTAGATATCTACTAAGCGCAAATAGAGGATAAACATTAGATACCTACTAAGCGCAAATAGAGGATAAACATTAGATACCTACTAAGCGCAAATAGAGGATAAACATTAGATACCTACTAAGCGCAAATAGAGGATAAACATTAGATACCTACTAAGCGCAAATAGAGGATAAACATTAGATACCTACTAAGCGCAAATGAAACAGTCGTACTTAGATACACTAGTATAGGTACTTAACCTTTTAACCACCGTAGTCTGATATATTTAGGTTTAAGATTCTTTATTTCTCACTAAGAATTTGACAATTCACTTACATGAGAACTTAAAGCTATACAAATACATTTATTTTGCATGAAATTAGCGAAAGAACTAAAAATATAGAGGGTATTTAAACATACAGTAAAATAAAATCTGCCGATACACTTAAACAAAACAAGGTGATTAGTGGTGCATGGATGGTAAATGGTAAACACTCCGTCTGTTCAGATATACACAAAACAAAAAAATATATAAGACATACAATATCTAGCTCATTTCGCCGCAGTCTGATAAATAAGACAAATCTTCGTGTAACTACGTATTTAGTGTAAAAAAAAAGTATCGGCGGCGACACGAGCACACTCGATCAAAAATTCTGTGTAAGACCTGAGTGGACGCTCGAAGCAGAGCGTTCGGCGGAGCGTGCAGCGTGGCGTCAGGCTCACAAGTGCTGTGAGCAGCGTGCACTAAGGCCGCTCCTATACGTTTGCATTTGTTTGACATGCACGCCGCACGCCCCGCCCCGCTGCACGCCCAACTCGAGCGTCCACTCAGGCCTTACACTAAGCGGTTAAAAGGTTAATAGTATAGGAGCGTCCATATTAGTCTTGGAACTCTTGGATAAAAAGTGATTTCGAGATTTACTGTCAACTGCTAAGAAAAATCGCAGCCATTCAAAATGTAATCAATCTTCGAATCGCCAAATCTTTTATATAAGGTGGATTGACATTTTGTGCAAACATCAATTGGTAGAGGGCATAAAATAAATTGAGTTGGCAGGTATTCCATCGCACGACTTACGAATAGGCTCTCGACAGAATCACTTTAGGCGGCTATTCAAATGTAAAGCAGGTCCTTGGACCTTTTTATAAAAAGCCCGAAATTTGTAACAATGTAGGCTCTTTCTAACAAATCAACATATTTCTTAGAAAATAAATTTTAAACTCTAATAGGATCTATCTCTAGATTTAAAATTCCTACTCCAGACAAAATTATTAGCGCCGCTTATTGAGGTATAACCTACCTAAAGAAAATTGAAATCTGCTGATGATTTTGTTATAATCTCCGTTTTTAGGGCTCCCGTAGTCAACTAGGAACCCTTATAGTTTCGCCATGTCCGTCTGTCTGTCTTAGTGCTAGAAAGCTGAAATTTGGCATGGCTATATAAATCAATAAAGCCGAGAAAGTCATACAATAAAATCAAAAAAATAGATTTTTTTAGGATACCTCCCCTACAATTAAAGTGGGGGTGAATTTTTTTTTCGCTTCAACCCTACTGTGTGGGATATCGTTGGAAAGGTCTCTCAAAACTAATAGGGTCAACAAACATTTTTTGATAAAGTGAATATATTCGGAGATAAACGGTCAGAAAAAAAAATGTGTCCCCCCCCCCCCTCTAACTTTTGAACCATAGGTCCAAAAAATATGAAAAAAATCTTGGAAGTAGACCTTAAAAAGACATAAAACTATAGCGGTTATGATCAGTTTAGCTGTTTTTGAGTTATCGCAAAAAGTTTCCCCTACATGGTAAAAAGACGTACATCCACATTTCATCCCTTGGTCGTTCAATCTACTATACTTTACGCTCCAGTTTAGCTTATTGTGACGGAGGAGTAAATACGGAACCCTACTCTGAGCATGGCCCGACATGCTCTTGGCCGGTTTTTATTTATAAGGGCTCCACAGACCTTACAACTTACAGCGATTTTCGATACATTGCTGACTAAGTAGCTGCAACGAATCCAATCGATCGATCAAATGCCGTAATTGCCGCGATTTACTACATCGGTAATGAAACCATAGAGAAATAAGTAAGCTTAGACTGCTCACCAAAGAGTAGTATAATATATAAGACAGTGCTCACTCCATACATGAGTTTACTTAATAAATAATAAGATGTATGGGAACTATGGTAAAACCAAAACGTATTATTAATAAGTGCAAAACTCACTTAAAAATTAATACTTATTTAGCTTAAATGTTATTACAAACAAAGCTCGCTTATAACTAATTATAATTGGGTTTCTGTTTATGTATGGAGTAAGCACTATAAACTAATTTCTTATTTCTGTATGGTAAAGCCCATAATCTGGGGACAAAAAATGGTTGAGGTACCAGTCTATAAGTTGCAGCCAGGCTTGAGCGGCGCAGTGAACGGTGAAAGGCGCTGTCTGACGCTCCATATATCTCCCGTAGGCGATGTTAATCGCTTCTTCTACGATTTCCTCCCGCATCTCTAGGACCATCAGCTCTGTGTCCTCTTTCTGTAAGACCTCGGCCCTGGACAATGTTCATTAACAATACTGTTCCAATTATCAAATACAATGTCTTTCTGACTATACTCTAGCAAACCCACTTTGTCAATAGAAAACGCGAAATTCAAATTTCTATGGATCCTTTCGCGTCTACATTTTTTAAATTTGCCGTTTTTTTCTACTTATGCAACTGGCTTGCCAAGCTATAGTTGCCATATGAATATGATATAAAAGAGGTCCTAGAAAACTCATAATTTGTTTTCGATGGTCATAATTGAACCGTTAAGTACCTATATACATTGCAGTCGGCAAGACGTCGGTTCCCTAACATAAGTATATTCTTTTCTATACAATTTGTATAGCTACTTGGTAACTTAAGTTGGGGCACCGACCGTACAAGTTTAAAATATACTTGCACGCCTGAGAAGAAAATTGTTAAGTTAGAAATGAGCAACTGCAATATTGCTCTCCCAGTTTCATCAGGCACTTCACGAATACACAACAATACGGAAACTATGAATGAGCTTTATTAGAGGGCTCTCAAATATAATATGGTACATAGAATAGTTTTCTGATTTTAATTAGTAAATCCCGTTCAAGTAAGCACCTTTATAATTAATAAGGTGGTTGTGTTACGTTAAGTTCGCCCAAAACAACAAAAGTATTATAATCCTTATAAAATACAATAAGACAAGACACAAATATGTCGCCAAACCAAAAAAGGTCCTTTGTCTTTATAAAAATATAATAAAGCAAGCAAGCCCGTATTTAGAGACCTAGGGCCCATAGGCACTTGACATTTGATATGGCACTTAGAATTTTGGAGAGCCCCCTATTCAATCTCAAAACTATTGCCAGGTTCCCTGGGCCCCTAGGCCCGGGCGTTGTAGGCCTAGGCGGAAATCCGGCCCTGGGGGCCTAGCGCGGAAACAGAAATTTTACTCTCACTAAGATGTAATCAGAGTTAAAGAGAAAGATCCCCGCAATTTGTGAATTTCGAATTTCGCGGTAGGTGCCATTAAAAGCAAGATAAATATAGTCTGTCCGTCAGTAGAAAAAACTGGCAAATTTAAAATATAAAGGCGCGAAGTGTTATCGTTCCATAGAAAATTATACCAAACACTAGTACCAAGTCCGTTCAGGGATAAAATCTCTTGGTAGTGCAACGAGTACTTTCTGGTCATCCACAGATAACTTTCGGCCAAGACGAGACACGGTGTAGTTATTTAGCATTAGAGGCATGGATCCGCTGAGTGGCATCGCGACAAAACAACTATCGAGTAGTATGTATTCGAAATATTTCAAGTTATTGGAGTAATTAAATTTGATAAATTTAAAGCCAACTTGAAACTTGACATTGACAAATAAATACAAACTTTTTTTAGGAAACGTTACCAACATATGCCATAAGAACTAAAAACACCAACAAAGTTATAAGACTTATAAGAGTAACAGTCACTCTACTTACGTGACTTATAATATTTAGTACACTTTCTCATTTATTTTTTTGTACATTCATTTCATTTAAATTTCAAGGTTAACTAGACATGATAACTTGATTTAGGGAGGATTATTCACCTAGGCGATAATATAATCTCAATAACCAAACACTTTAACTGATAATATTTCTAAACCATGAATATTCGTAATCCGCATCGTGTGAAACACCTTAAAACCATAAAGCAAAATTAAAATTTAAAAACCTCAAAAACAACGCAGGTGGCCAGACACTCTTGGATTCATAAACAAACGGCTGACAGCTGTTTGAATAAGTTTGAAGGTGACAAAAACCAAGCGTAAATTTTTCACAAAACCCATTGAATATTCATAAAATAATATCTGGAAGTGTAGAATATGGACGTTTACAATCATTAGAAAGTGTACTCGGTACAGTGTACGTTAAATAATGAGTGTGTATTTTGTTTCTGAGCTTTCGTTGTAATTGTTCAAAATGTATACTCTCAAGGGTATATTTCCAGAACCCAGTAAGTATCATTTATTTTATATGCTTTATTTATTTTTCATCCTTTTTATTCGAAAATACTAATTGTAATATTTCGTATTCGGTATATAAATATCCATAACACGAACTTGATTTGCCGTTATTAACATTGACATAAATCAAACGTAATATTCGTAATTAAACATTTACAAGTCGTGTAGTGCGTCATTTCAATTGTATATTTATGCTTTCACTAAGCAGAAATACTACTTTTTACAGAAAAGGAGCAGAAAAAAAACTTTATAAGGGAAAACATGAAACAGCTTAAATATATTCAAGGCAAGTCGCCCAAAGAGTCACAACAAGGTCTGACCAGCGTCCCCCCGCGGATCTCCAGGCAGCCAGCCGTAGCCCTCAGCAAGGTCAAGTCCTCACCCTCCAGCAAGAGCGGCAAAGCTACCCTCTCAATTGGGAAATCCATAGGCAACTCTCGAAAGAAATTTACCGATGTCCGGATAAAGAAAGGTGACATGGCAGAGTTTTTAGAAAGGAAAGAAAGACGTGCCATGCAAGTCAAGGAAGAAGAGACAGAGGAAGAGGATGTAAAATCAACAGATTCATCTGGATGCCTGAAAGATATAGGCTGTCAGACCATTGAATCTAATTTAGCGCAACAATTAGCTGAATGCACTAAACTAACAATGATATACCCTAAGAAAGAGGACGAGGAGGCTAAGTTGAAAGCTAGCGGGGACTTTGGCCTCCATAATCGAGTGACAACTCCTAAGGGACGAAAGGGTAGTGATGAAATTAATATTGATTCGGAGCGGAATCGCAGTAGGTTAAATGCAATATTGGAACGGAAGGACAAAGACAACAAAGACCCTTATCTACCATCAGGTAACTTCATTTATTCAATCTGTTAGCTTAGTAAGGTTTTCATGGTATTTTTATCATACTAATCTTCAATGAAATTTATTGTTTTGAAATTTTTTATGAGTAGTATCAACAGTAGAGAAAAAAAACAAATTTCTTTTATTAATTAAAACCCCTCTGCCTAGTGTAGCATACTACATTTACTCTAGCAGTTTCATGGTGTGGGTCAGATTGGTAAGTCGTCAAGTGGGTTGCAGAATCAAGCCAAGCTCTGACTTGCTGTAGTTGACACATATCTGTGGGGTTCTTAAGGTCATATACCCGACTATTTATAAATTATTGAATGAGATCCCCGCATATAATTATCTGTAAATGGGTGAATCAATCTTGTCACTCATGGCTATGGTTGCGTTTCCCTGGGTCACTTAAACCGGTTTTAATGGTAATTAAATAAACAATACATGATTTTTCTGGGCCATCTAATAAGCATGTTAGTAGAATGTAGTAAAACAGTTCTTCTAACAAACTGCTTATGTGGTCTCCTGGCTGACGGGGCAGAATATCAACAAGAAATAGTTGGTTGGCCCAAATATCTCATTTATGAATACATGGGTAACAAATACAAATTTTAACTAAAACTTATCTTAACATATACAGCCTAAATTAGATTTATAAATATTCCCTGTGCTGCCGCCGCATGACAAATTTGTATAACTATATGAATTCATTTAATATTCTATAGATTTTTGACTGGATCCAAAACGATTCTGACACACCAGTGGAACCTAATATAATGTGTGGGTGCTTACTCGTCGGTTGTATCTCCAGGCTACCAGCGCGGCGTCGTGCCGGCGTACCTGCGCGCGCGCCGGGACAGCGGGGGAGCCCCCGCGGCGGCGGCGGGGGCGGGCGGCGGCGGCGGCGCGGAGCCCGGCGAGTGCCCGCCCGGACACGTGGCGCTGCCCGACCAGGAGCGCAAGGAGACGCTGCGCATGCTTAGGAATAGTCAGTATACTCTGTCAAACCCACTTTGTCAGTAGAAAGAGGCGCAAAGTTTAACACCGACATTTTTTTAATTTGCAATTTTTTTCTACTGACGGAAATAGCATGCCAAACTTTAGTTACTAGTTTCATCTAACTAAATCATAGGTTTCAAACTGCCACCGAGCACTGCCGTCAAGTTGGAGCCTCCTCAAATAGAGCACTCCTCCTCATATAGGGTACTAAGTACTCGAGTCGGGCGCAAATACGTTACGCACCGCAAAGTACCCAGGGCTAAGTTAATATAACTTAATATAACAGGGCTAACAATTTATGGGTAAATTGGCCTGAAATAAAGAAATAAATTAAATTAATACCAATTCACTTTTCAAACCAGTTTTCTTCATTCAACCGTTTGCAATTGATATTCTTTGTTCATTCTGTAAAAGTGCTTGCTCCACAAGTCATCCCATTGCTTTTGAACGGCTGCGATGTCAGACCGCTTATCACCGGGGATAGTGTCCAACTATTTCGCTAGCACATCAGAAACAGAAACAGGAGCGGAAAATTGCCACTAGATTCAGGGAAAATGCGAGCCACAAGATCCAAAGCCCTGTTGCGAGTATTTCAAGACACAGGATTAAACAAACTTGGCGCCCGAATACCTATAACACCAAAATTTGTTACCACACCAACGCGAGGAAAATACTGTCCAATCAATTCAAAGGAACATTATTAAATATTTATCAATCAAAACCTTGTCTTTCAACGTCATTCTACCATCCAACATAAGGGAACAACTTAAAATTTCCAGCGGATTACTTGGGCTTGGGCACTCTTGTGGATAAAATGCAACTTTCTTATCAGTTTATGAAGTATAAAGAGAAACTTTACACTTTCTGGTGTGGCAAAAATTAATTTGTCAAACTTTCCAGGTTTTGCAGAATTAGTAAGCGAACTAAACAAGATGCCTGTCAAAACCGACACCCTCCGCATGCGGAACCGCAAGATGGAGCTCGAGAAGCAGCTCGCCAAGCTGGAGGAGGGTATCAAGGTGTTCTCGAGACCCAAGGTCTTCGTTAAGATTGGAGAATAATTCCTGTGGTTCTTATAGTATAGGGTTCCGTAGCCTAAATGGCAGAAATGGTACCCTTAGCGCACTCATAAGCAGAAGTTATCAGAAATTCAGAGCGTGAATCTCCATGGTGACTGAATAAATTCAGATGTTCACCTGTTTTTTTTTTGTTGTATGAAAAAATCTCTACGGTCACGGGATATAGGACATTTTATTTAAAGTTGTACACTGCACTTTTTTCAGCTTTCTCGGGAGAAGTGTAACAAAATTTCCATACTTTTTTCGTTTCGTCCATTTCGTTATTGTAATACAAAGTCTATGAGAAATCATAACGGAACGGAAATAAAAATCTTTGGACATTTTTTAAATCCTAATTAGATCGAAATAGATAGTTATTCGGAGTAGAAATAAAATTAAAGTGTCCAAATAAAAAATGTACTTAAAAAATGGCTCACATCTGAATTCATTCCGCGACCGTAGGAAGGCTTCAGGCTTTGAATTTCTGTTAAATTCAGCTCGTTTGTGTATATGGTTTTGTCATGCCCGTCTGTCTGTCCGTCCATCTGACTGAGTCATAGTATTTCTTGTATACCTTTGATGCTGAGTAAAAGGATTCCGAAACAGAACTACAAGCGAAGCGAGGGGTTGAATAAGTGGAATCCTCAATTCCTCAGTGTCAGAAGCAAAATAACTTTAGCCAAACTGTTACTACTAAAAATATTACATGTACAATATTGAGATAACAATGAACGCTGGAAGATTTACACTTTAGCATAGAAAAAAAACATTCTTAAACTGAGTAAAAATACTTTGCTCAAAGAACACAGTGGAGTATAATTTTGGGTGTATCCATTTTTTCTTGTCATTTGTGGCCATAACGGTCGCCTGGGTCACTTTTAAAACCCATGGTTTATATACCCATGGCCCATTTAAATAAAGATTTTTATGTCAGTTATAATCCATTTCCATATTAGGTCATCTACTGACCATATGAGTAGAACGTAGATTAACATTTCTTCTAACAAACTACTATTGTCGTCTGGCTGACGGGACGAAATAACAACAAAAAGTTGATCCACCCTTTTACCATCAGAGCTCCGTGCCAATCAACAGGGTCCTAAGTCCTTAATTCGAATGAAGCCCAGGGCCCTTTCTAGCTACACCACTGAACAGCAAAATGAACACCTTCATTCTGAAATCCATTTAAAAACTTATGTAAATTAAAAAGAATCCGTCTCAGTTTCTGTTATAAATTCTCGTAACTAAGTTACTTGATGTATGTATGCTTGTATGTATTGTTACGGTATTTTGTTTCTTGTAATTAATATGAGGTTTGTTTCTATGTTTTACAGTGTTTCTATAACAGTTTTGGTTTAAATACATTATACATACTTAATTTGTGTTTCTTTGCATGTTCCACTTCACATCTAAAAACTCTCTGAAACAAATATGAAAATTGTCCAACACCACTCTTTGCGTCGGGGGTTATATCTTATGATTTTTGCGGATACACGTAGTGTTGGTAGGAACTCGAGTCTTTCGAGTCTGAATTGGAAGAACTCGACTCGTTTTTACGAAACTCGGCGCTTAAAAAACTTCCGAATCTTTTAAGTCCTGAGGCGAGTCAATTGAGTCTCTTTTAAGAGGGCTTAAAAGGACTGACTCGAGCCTCCGAATAAAGACTCCGTCAACAATTTCATAGTTTTCACCTAAATGAAAGTAAAGAAATTTTGCGTTATTGTATTATTTGTGTGCTAACTTTATTACTTAAAGTCGAAGCATTTCGAAATTTTGCAAACAATAAATTGAGAGTTTTCTGAAAAGGACTCAAGTCCCTCTGAAAAGACTCGAGTGCGTTTTCCTCGGCCGAGCGCGCCGCCTCGGCTGAGACACGTCTACACTGGCCGGTTTGTGGCTTTGTGCGTGAGGAAATCGAGCGTATGCGCGTATGCTTATTAATTATTAAAAACACGGTGTATAAGATTATAGGTACTTATATTATCTCGCAGTATGAAGTTACACTAATCTAAGTGCGTCCCTGGTCGTATCTTCGTGACCCATATGTGGGGCACGGACGTGTAGGAATAAGAGATAGTTCGGCCTGACCCATATATGGGGCACTGGACTTAGAACGTGTTAAAAATATAAGTGAAAAAAAAATTAACAGTTTTATTTTTTGCAACGAAAATTTATTGAATCTGTTGACTAGCTTACTGATATAAATTATATCATATAATCATGAATAAGGTACTAAACAGGTACTTTGGTAGTTCAGCTGTTTATGAAAAAATAAAATAGATATTCATTTATAGGTACAGGTTGATTCACAAGAACACGAATGGAATGAATGAGTGAATGAAAATATGTGTGTATCCATGAATCTAGTGTTTAACCTTTTGAACGCCGCGCCTATCGTACGCGGCGCGTAATCGTGAACCTTGTGAGTACGTATGAAGCTTGATATTGGGCTGTAGCCGCGCGCGTCATATGACGTCTTTGGCGGTCAAAAGGTTAACTGTTGTTGCTGAAGTAGAGAAGGCATTATTATTGTGTGTCCTTGTAAGTCTCACTTTTTTTTATTCCCCGTCATGTATTTATGGTTGGTACAAAATAAATATCCCGGCCAAATTAAGGAATTCTCAGGAATCATACAACGTGTTTTTAATACGGAGTATTACTGCAATGTTCTGCCGTCAGAATGCAGCACTATCGTGAACCATGGACTATAAACAAGTTTTCACAGATACTAAAATATGACATTGATGCATCAAGGCGGTTTGTTTACAAAGGGCCTACCGGGAAACGATAAAATCGAAATTTAGTTATCTGCCTCTTTATCGCTCGAATACGTAAGAGTGATATCTCTATCACTCTTTAGATATCTTATTGGTTAGATATCTCAGCCCTCAGTTTGTAATGGATTGTGGTAGTGGCAGTTTCGCGTAATATTCCCTATTACGACGTATTGCGTATGTTCTGTCCCTCACGGGCGCACGCGAATGACCTGTCTATATAAAATACTACCATCTATGTGGGTCTGACTGTACACCGATACAGATGTCACTCATGAATGAAAGTTTCGTTCATTCTATTCGTGCCAGCTTTCGTGAATCAACCTGTACTTTGGAATTATTCCCCAAAAAATTACCTACCTAATGAGATAATGAAGTGAATGAAAATGACTTTTCATTGTGGATTATTATCTATATAATAATAAGACGCGTAAAGTCAGACCAAGCTAAGTTGGCAGCGATTTTGAGAGCCTTGTGCAAGTGTTAAGTAAACGTCACAGGGTCATGTAAACGTCATAATGTCATAGATGTTTGACGTTTAAAATAACACTTGCACTGTCTGGGCTATCAAAATCGCTGCTAACGTATCTTGGTCCGAGTCTAAAATGGCACAATATTGTAACCGTAAATTTATTTAATTGCAGTATTTGATCGATTGACTGAATTCATTGTAATCTGTAGCCTTTCAACGCATAGTACCAAATACGCAAATCTATCGAATATTGGATGCAAGTTCTTGAAATGTCTAAATGGGGCTTTACGCGTCTATACAGTACTACATGCGCCAGCGCTACTATGGAAGTACAAATTACTCTATTTAGATTTTGCCTGACTTTCTCTCCAGTGGAGGTGCGCCAAAAATGTTATAAGGGAAGCCAGAGTTAATTTAGTTTTCCATTTGTACTAAAGCCATAGTTAGGCTGCGTTTCCACTAAAGATATGTGAGAAGAACCAATAAAATATCGTCCACTAGAAATGCACTGAGCGCCGATAGGTAAATGAAGTGATTCTATTGGTTCTCTGCTGGAAACGCAGCCTAAAAGTGTGTTCACTAGCGTTTCCGTGCCATCTAGCAACGCCCTAAAAGTATTCTCAAGTGACTGAATACAGGTAAGCCAGTAGTAATCAATTAGTTACTACGGTTTACAGGACTGATTACAGTTTCCTGACATGTTCAAACAGATGATCATTGAAGATGATGGGTCCTTTCCTGTACAGCACCTCATGCCCGTTGTGCCATTGGTAGAAAGAAAACTCCGGGAAGAAGAACTTGATCTCCCGTTCTGCTGACGGTGGAGAATCTGGGAATTGATATTTTTTATATTTAGAAAGGAGAATATTAAATGGCAACACTGAAATAATGTTCACAATGATGAATATCTTAGTATTGGGTGTAGAAATTTGCGGGAGACAACTTTTGCATTATCTAAGGTACATCACAATCGTTTTATCATAATATCTGGGAGACCAAGCTTTGCTCGGAAAACGTATAAAAACTCACAAATGCGCGTTTTCACAGAGATAAAACCTAGACCTAGATCGATTTTTCGCCCCGGAAAACCCATATAGCAAATTTTATCGAAATCGTTAGAGCCGTTTTCGTGATCCACGAAATATATATATATATATCTATATATATACAAGAATTGCTCGTTTAAAGGAATTCCAATACATAATACAGAAAAATAAACAAAGACAATAAATTTGGGTGCTAAAAAGCAATCTCTTTGAGAAGCTCTGTGTCACTGCGTCTGCTGGGTGGCTGTCCCTACAGCTCTATATATGCTGACAGGGAATATGTTGTGTTGAAGCGTAAGAAGAGGCCAATCCTACAAAAATACATCATCTGACACTGACATGACTTTAGAATGCCCCATAATGTGCAAGTCCACACAACGGTAACATCTTACCAGAGCCATGAGCAACGTTCCTGGTGTCGGAGATGCCGAACATGCCACGGAGACAGTAGGGCTGCTGGAACTGCGCCTTGTACACGCAGGTGGGCCCCAGCATGCGGCGCCACAGCTCTATGGCGTTAGAGTGGCCCATTATGTGCAGGTCCACACTACCACTGGAATAAGTTGGATGAAATTTAAATATTTTTGATAAGAGATAGCAGCAGATCAAAAGAGTGTCACATAAAGAAAAGGCTCCAAAGAGTGACTTATAAATGCAAAATTTTGCTATTGCAATAAGTATTCTATAGATGATTATTCCATGAACTCTACAAATCATTTTACTGGCGCTTGTTCAAGTCCAAGCCAAGCTCAAGGCCAAGTACAAGATCTTATAAGACTGGTACAGAGGTCATACGGTGTTAAGGTTACATTAGATTTTCCATTATATTAGATTCCTACCTCGTCATGAACGTCACCAGCCGATTATAGAAGAACTTGCCAACATGTTCGCTGTAGAATTTACCAGCTGCTTCTTTATCCAGGGAGACCCGTTTAGTTTTTATGACTATAAACTTATTTTTTATAACGTTCCTAATGAATGAAAGAGCCACGGGATTCTTTACAGCGTGTGGCTTGATTATGGCCAGGGTTAGTTGTAGTTTCTGCATGGTGGTATGTTATCTGGGTTTGATTTTCTTCATTTTATTCCCTATTTTGAAAATAAAGAAATTTAAAAACTTGATATGGATTGGCAAATGTCATAACCTATTACGTCAAAATCCAGGGGTGCAGCATGAAAAAAAAAAAACGACTGAATCGATTGTAACGTTCTTCGATTATCATGACACGATTACGCGTTTGTAACAACTACTGAAATAGCTTTGACATAAATGTCAACTGTCAAATAAACAAAAACGACGCTTGCTAGGTTAGGTTTTGCGTTGACGAAATTATTTTAATTTAGACAGCATAGTTCATAAAAATGCCTGAATTGGAGAAACGGAAAGCGGATGATTATTCAGTCGTCCCGTCCAAAAAGACCCGACATGAAATATCTGTGGTTGGAACAAGGGAAAAAGCCGTGGTTACTTCTTCGGTATGTTTCTCTTAAACATATTAAGCTTGTGTTGTTTACATTCATGTTTTGCCTTACACCTAAGCATCCAAATGACGAAATTAATTTACTTAACTCAATATCGACCAGTCTTTGAGCTTATTTTGAGGATTTGAACTGTGTATTAAAACAAGCCCTACAACTAAAGTGAAAATGGGCTGGCCATTTGTCCAGATATTTGGACGGAAGGTGGACTTTAAGGGTAACAGAATCGACAGGACCAAGAAAAAAAAGAGGACAAGGAAAACCTAAGAAACGACGGGCAGACGACATCATAAAACTAGCTGAAAAGAACGGGATGGAAACAGCAAAAATCAGAGAGAAATGGAAGGGTATTGAGGTGGCTTTCACCCTGTAGGGATCAGTGTATTGCACTGAGCATAAAAAGCTATAATAATAATAATAAAATCTTGTTTTTATCTGTTTCTCTAGGTACCACGCACATCAAATCTCTATGCGCCTATTATGTTACTGGAGGGTCACCAGGGAGAGATATTTACTGCCAGATTCCACCCTGAAGGGAAACACTTAGCGTCAGCTGGATTTGATAGACAAATCTGTAAGTAAACTATTATTTTTGTTTATTATCTGATTCTGGTCAAAGTTACAATTACTATGGTATGTTCTTGATTATCATCTATAAATAATAAATATAAATAAAAAGCCTTTTATTTCCTACTATTTTTGTATTGGTTAATTTATGCTAGTTATTTGTAATTAATTGGCTTTTTTTTGTATATTTAATCTTAGTATATTAAGCAGAAACCCCTTAGGTGAAGGCCATTTCCAAAGCTAGCCATTTTTCTCTGTCCTGGGCAGTTTTTTGCCAGGCGGGCCCAGCAAGTTTTTTAATATCTTCATTCCAGCGTGCATTTGGTTTTCCTTATCGGCGCTTACCATCAGGCCCTTCCCATGATGTAACAGTTTTTGTCCATCTACAATCCTGGACCACAGATGGATCATCATCTAAAACATCATTACTCATTACCTAAGTGAACAAACACTAAATAGGTTTAATTCCAAAATATTGTTTGAAATCATTACTGTCTCATCTAAATATTTGTTTTATGTGAATTAGATAAGTTTTAATTTAATTTTAAGTGACAGTAGTCTACATAAGACATTTAAGGAGCTCATATAATCATTTACTTTTAATGACTATATCTATTTACCAAAAAACTTTTAAAAACTTCACTCTTTCAGTTGTATGGAATGTCTACGGACAATGCGAGAACATAATGGTGATGAAAGGCCACACGGGCGCCATCATGGAGATCAACTTCTCCCCAGACGGTTCACACTTATACTCCTGTGCTACCGACAACACGGTGGCCGTGTGGGACGTCCCGACTGGCACGAGGATTAAGAAACTGAAGGGACATGCTAACTTTGTTAACTCCGTGTCAGGTTAGTGCTTATCATAATCCTAATCGTAATGCTTTATTTGTAAACACATAGGTATAGTTTGTGTCATCCACAATGACACAGATTGTCAAGTCTATCCTTTAACCTTTTCAACGCTTTCTCCCTCGCATCAAAATGTGGCATACACGCCAATATGTCAACTATTGAGAAACGAATTTAAACCTTATCTGTCAACAGTAAAATTCATAATATTGCTTTGACAGCGTCTGCCATGACCTCTTTAGTGGTCGTTGGCGTAGTAGGCACGACAGCACACAACCACTTTAGTGGCTCTTGGCGTACAAAAGGTTAATAGCATGACATTACGAGTCATGCATCTTCATGAATGACACAATCAATACACATAGGCTTTAGGTATAAATGAGTCGCTTAGCTTCCAACTCAGGTAAATCCATCTGTCAGATTATGCGATTTTGGTATTACGAAAAGGTAATAAGGTAGATATTTGCTGAAAGGGTCGAATGGATCTATCTGAGTTTGAAGTTAAGCGACAAATTATGTAACTTATCCACATTCTATGCTTCATTGATCTATAGAAAAAACTGTACGTACGTACAGTCCATAAATGTCAAAAAAAAATTTGATTACTTACTATGATTTAGAAATATTCGGTAATTATTAATAATCGGCAAGTTACCCATGTTTGTATTAAGCCGAATTTGCTTACAGTACCGAATATTTGCCAAATATTTTTATTATCTTTTTGCATCACTTAAAATTGTAAGCCCCGCCAGAACTGTTCATGTTACGATTTCCCTTTGTCATTAAAACACATGATGTTTTTATCATCCCGTTAATCAATACCGCTGTAGAACACCTACATAAATTGTCACATCACCACTCACCTCACCACCACCTGACCACTTGCGGTATACCGAGTGATTCCTGGGAGAAACTGGCGATGCGTAGAACGGAATGGCGCGAAACTGTGCATAAAAAGGTAGAGCAATACGAGCAGCGGCGCTTGGAAGACTTGGATGCCAAGCGCCATCTCCGTAAGGACGCGACCGAGGCCCTCGTATACCTATACCTACAACCCAGCTGGCCAGCTTCATTGCGCACCATGCGATCGCATTTTCAAAACCAAATTTGGCTTTGCAATCCATATTAGAGCGTTCCATGTTTCCGAATAAAAACAGTTGAAGGAGTCGCCGTCGTCGGATACGGCGAGGAGGACTATATATATATAAATTGTCACATCAGAATCATCTGTCACAATTCAGACAAATATTTAATTGTTAAGATTTAAACCAAATATTGAACCATATGGTATTGAACTCCATATTTGGCCCATATCTACTATGATTTATTTAACTAAAACAAAACATATTATCTTCAAAATATTCTCTTTTAGCTATGATACACACATGTTTGTTAAATTTATCATGAATATGCCACCGTAAGAATTTTTGTCAACATATTTTAATATTAATATTGTCCTATTCTGCCTGAAACACAGGAACTCCTAGTTCAGGCTTTATAAACTTTTCCTTATCCTTAATCCTTAGTCTTTAAGTACTACCAATATACAATACTTTTTTCATTATCTTAATCGTATTTGTTATCCCAACCTGTATTTCCTCAAACATATAATATAGACATAAATACCATGTACATACTCCTCGGTGATTAAAACCATAGTTTAGTGGTATTTAAATTCAGCCATCAACTTTCCAAATCAGTATGCAATTTATTTATGTTCCCCTTATAAACCGCAGGCGCCCGGCGCGGCCCCGAGCTCCTCGCCTCCGCCTCAGACGACAACACCATCAAACTGTGGGACGCCAGAAAAAGGAACCCCGTCGCCTCCTTCGACAGCGAGTACCCCGTCACAGCAGTCCTTTTCAACGACACTGCTGAGAAAATCATATCGGGAGGCATCGATAATGTCGTCAAAGTTTGGGATATTAGAACTAATAAGATTTCCTATAAGATTAAAGGACATACTGACACTATTACAGGTATGGTAATCGAATTTAGGTTTTTGTTAGAATTAATAACATTTCTTATAATTTTACGTATTTAGTGACAAATTAACTCACTGCGTAGAACAAGTTTCGGAAAATCTCTACTTTCAAAAATTGTGGTAATTGTTCATTGTCAGCGCCTCACTTTAATCATTTAAATATAACTATGCTATGTATAAAGATGCAAGTGTGAGAAATCTCATATACTCTGCTTCAGTGATAGACAACACAACCATGTGATGTGGCATCTTAAGGCGGGATTCCACCTGTGTACAGCACTGTCCGGGACAAACATTTTTGTACTGAATGCTTGTGCCGCACAGTGATGGAATCCCGCCTTTACGACACTTAATAACTCTTTACTGTTGTAAACTGAAATAGAAGTTATATACAAAAGAAAAAGAACGTTTAAAACACGAACGTATTTATAAAAATTAATATAATTAATAGAATCAGGCGTTACTTTGCGGAAATCCATGCTAATTAAAGCAAGAAATATTACTTTGCTAATCCGCGAGAAAATAACGTGTTAGTGCTAACCCGTTATACTTACTTGCGTATTCTTACATGCAATTAATGTTCCCACCCTCCCACCGCAAAAACCGACCACACCGACCAGACCCGTCAACTCCAGCATCTCCTGAGGATGCCTCGTAGAGGCGAAACACGTGTTGAGTTTTGTACTTTTGGTGGTGGGTTGTTATATTTATTTGCGTATTTATTTTTGCGGTGGGAGGGTGGGAACATTAATTGCATGTAAGAATACGCAAGTAAGTATAACGGGTTAGCACTGATTGACTGACGTTATTTTCTCGCGGATTAGCAAAGTAATATATCTTGCTTTAATTAAAAATTAATGTTTTATTATTATTACATGTTCACTGTTGTTTTATTCAAAACGCAAAGATTTTATTTGTAAAATCATATTTTTTCAATAGGGGATATTTATTACGCAAAACCCCGCGTAGAGGGCGCCACTACCACTTTCTAAGGGCTTACCACTAAACACGAAAATCGAAATTTCGTTATTTGCCTCTCTATCACTCTTGCATACTCAAGCGATAAAGAGGCCAGATAACGAAATTTCTATTTTCGCGATTCGCGGTAGGCATCTAAAGCGTGACCAGTAATACATGATCACGCGCCATATTGCGGAATTTCATTCGAACTATTATTTTGACGACCGGTTTGGCCTAGTGGGTAGTGACCCTGCCTACGAAGCTGATGGTCCCGGGTTCAAATCCTGGTAAGGGCATTTATTCGTGTGATGAGCATGGATATTTGTTCCTGAGTCATGGGTGTTTTCTATCTATTTAAGTATTTATAAATATTTATATATTATATATATCGTTGTCTAAGTACCCTCAATACAAGCCTTATTGAGCTTACTGTGGGACTTATTCAATTTGTGTAATAATGTCCTATAATATAATATTTATTAATATTTATTTTCTTACTATAACTTAACTGTCACCCTATACATGAGAATAACAGCGCCCTCTTGACAATGATCATATTATTAATTATTATATTTCTGGTTGGGCTTTATAAACAAACCGTTTTGATGCATCATGTCATAGTTTTTACTACTACTTCTCAAAAAACTGTTTAAAGCATAGCCTTCTTCTTCCTCGCGTTGTCCCGGCATTTTGCCACGTCTCATGGGCGCCTGGGGTCCGCTTGACAACTAATCCCAAGATCTGGCGTAGGATCTAGTTTTTACGAAAGCGACTGCCATCTGACCTTCCATTCCAACCCAGAGGGTAAACTAGGCCTTGGGATTAGTCCGGTTTCCTCACGATGTTTTCCTTCACCGAAAAGCGACTGGTAAATATCAAATGATATTTCATACATAAGTTCCGAAAAACTCATTGGTACGAGCCGGGGTTTGAACTCGCGACCTCCGGATTGAAAGTCACATGCTCATACCGCTAGGCCACCAGCGTTTCACTGTTTAAGGCATAGTATGTATATGTTACTCTTAGATTTATGTGATGTGATAGTGCTGCTCTCTGGCGGCAGAACATTTTATATATATTTTTTTATACTACGTCGGTGGCAAACAAGCATACGGCCCGCCTGATGGTAAGCAGTCTCCGTAGCCTATGTACACCTGCAACTCCAGAGGAGTTACATGCGCGTTGCCGACCCTAACCCCACCCCCCCTCGTTGAGCTCTGGCAACCTTACTCACCGGCAGGAACACAACACTATGAGTAATACTCCCTATTGAAATATAATTCAGGTCTGGCGCTGTCCTACGACGGCTCGTACCTGCTGTCGAACGCGATGGACAGCACGCTGCGCATCTGGGACGTGCGCGCCTTCGCGCCCGGCGAGCGCTGCGTCAAGCTGCTCGCCGGACACCACCACAACTTCGAGCGCAACCTGCTGCGCTGCGCCTGGTCGTCGGACGGCTCCAAGGTACTGCACTTCATTCCAGATTACAGTACCTGGGCGACCGAGCTTTTGCTCGGTTATAACTATTTATTGTAATATGGTGGTGTATAGGTGATACTCTTAACTACATTTTTTTACTACATTAAACTTGTCGAAAACAATAAAAATTAAAAAAATTATATATAAACTTGAACATATAAAAAAAAAAACAAAAACAAAAGTTAGTCACCGAGCGAGATTCGAACCCGTAACACTCGTTTCTAGCCGTCCGCGTCTTAACCCGCTGGACCAGATGGACAGTGGCTGGCAACACGAAATTAGCGAGCATATTCTGCGTCGAAAGAAAAACGCATGAAAACTCGAAAACAAGCGTTTTCCCAAACATAAGACTAATCTAGATCGATTGTATACCCCCAAAAACCCCCATATACCAAATTTCAGCGAAATCGTTAGAGCCGTTTCCGAGATCACAGAAATATATCTATACAAGAATTGCTCGTTTAAAGGTATAAGATTTGACTTTAGAACAGTGATACTCGACCTGCGGCCTGGCGGGTTTTTTTAGGCTCCCCAGGTGATATAAATGTTCCTGATATAGATCCTTTCAACAGTCTCATCTGTAAGTAAATTCATCTTGGGGGCCTACAAGGTAAAACCGTTCCTTCAAAAAAGGTTGATTATCAGAGAGCACACAACTTTGATTTCGATACAACGTGAAAGAATACGAAAACGAATTTTAAACAGCGACATTAATCACTCGACATCATCAAGCGTTGTTGACCTGTTTCTTTAGGTAGACCTTTTAGTGTCGGCGAATCCGACTTTGAATTTGTAGTGTTTAGTGGCGCCCTGTATGTAGGGTAGCCCGCACTTGATGTCGGGCGAACCAGACTTTGAACTTGTAGTGTTTAGTGGCGCCCTGTATGTAGGGTAGCCCGCACTTGATGTCGGGCGAACCAGACTTTGAACTTGTAGTGTTTAGTGGCGCCTTGTATGTAGGGTAGCCCGCACTGGATGTCGGGCGAACCCAACTTTGAATTTGTAGTGTTTAGTGGCGTCCTGTATGTAGGGTAGCCCGCACTTGATGTCGGGCGAACCAGACTTTGAACTTGTAGTGTTTAGTGGCGCCCTGTATGTAGGGTAGTCCGCATTGGATGTCGGGCGAACCCGACTTTGAACTTGTAGTGTTTAATGGCGCCCTGTATGTAGGGTAGTCCGCACTGGATGTCGGGCGAACCCGACTTTGAACTTGTAGTGTTTAATGGCGCCCTGTATGTAGGGTGCGGTAGCCCGCACTGGAAGAGGGCGACCCGACCTTGACCTTGCACTTTTAAATGTCCATTTTTACAAACAATAAAAACTACAAATATGGAATCAATGAAATAATATATACTATTATTTAGATGTATACTGTCTCTAAATGTCAAATTACACAAAAAAAAAGAACGCTGTCAAAGTAACTTTCGCACTTTTAAGTAAAGTTTACATTAGCTCGCTTGCGCCCGGGAGCTTTTCTTTTGAGTGATGTTTGTTTATGACATAAAGCGTTCAAAAGGTTCCATCATCAGATCATGATGGTACCATAATATTGCATCGTCACCCGACTTACATATGTATGCAAATTTTCAGCTTCATCGGAATCCGGGAAGTGGATCAAATTTAACTTGCAAGATTCCAGGACATACATACAAAGCAAGCAACAAAGATACATACACGTGAAGTTAAATAAAAGCTTGTAATAATATTAAAAAGTTGCCAGCGCCGTGCCAACTGCAATGCTGAGTGGAGACCATTTCAGCCTCACATCCTTATCTGTTCTGTACTATTCAACTTCCACTGTTTCTTTTTAGGGTTCCGTAGCCAAATGGCATAAAACGGAACCCTTATAGTTTCGCCATGTCCGTCTGTCTGTCTGTCTGTCTGTCTGTCCGAGGCTTTGCTCCGTGGTCGTTAGTGCTAGAAAGCTGAAATTTGGCATGGATATATAAATCAATAAAGCCGACAAAGTCGTACAATAAAATCTAAAAATTTTTTTTTTTAGGGTACCTCCCCTACACGTAAAGTGGGGGTGAATTTTTTTTTTCGCTTAAACCCTAGAGTGTGGCGTATCGGTCGTATTCGAAAGGTCTTTCAAAATTAATAGGGGTTTTCAAGAAACATTTTTTGATAAAGTGAATATATTCGGAGATAATCGCTCCGACAGAAAAAAAAATGTGCCCCCCCCTCCTCCTCTAACTTTTGAACCATAGGTCCAAAAAATATTAAAAAAATCGTGGAAGTAGAGCTTAAGAAAGACATTAAATGAAAACTATAGCGGACATGATCAGTTTAGCTGTTTTTGAGTTATCGCAAAAAGTTTTCCCTTCATAGTAAAATTAAGACTTACTTTAATTAGGTACTGATTATGCAAATTTGCCTATTTGTTTAACTCGGGTGAAAGGTACCGTGTCATCCCTTGGTTAACAATTTACTATACTTTAAGCTCCAGTTTAGCTTATTGTGACGGAAGAGTAACTACGGAAACGGAACCCTACACTGAGCGTGGCCCGACATGCTCTTGGCCGGTTATTTATTTAATTCTTGTTGTTGTTAATGTATTATCTTCTTTGTAATAATTGATGTGTTGTCTGAATAAATATTATTCTATTCTATTCTAAAAAGAGGTAATTCCAGGTGACGGCGGGCTCGTCGGACCGCTGCGTGCACGTGTGGGACACGACGTCGCGCCGCGTGCTGTACAAGCTGCCGGGCCACCGCGGCGCCGTCACGGACGCCGGCTTCCATCCGCGCGAGCCCGTCGTGCTGTCCGCCGGCAGCGACAAGCTGCTCTACCTCGGCGAGATCGAGCCCTGAGAGGAAAGAGGACGTAGTCCCCATTTTCCTCTCTGGATATTGACATGGAAAATATTTTTACATAATTGGATGTATTAACAATAGCTATGCCCGTACGTCTGACTTTTTTCGAATTTTTGATTATTCTAAAAATTATGGGCGAATAGTTTTCATACAAATTTTTAAATGATCTTATCACTAATAATACAAAAAAAAAATTAAAATTTATAATTAAAAATTTGAAAGAAATCAAAATGTGTGGTCGATATACAACAAATTGTGTGAAAATATTTTGAAAAATGTTAATATCCAGAGAGAATAATGAGGACTTATTTTGTATGACGAGGCGATTTCGCGCGGGTCCTCCACTCTTAAGGATCATATAGACGATGCGAGTTCCGTCACATTGTGGTATTTGATTGGTCGGCTGAATTAGATGTACGAGTAATCAATAGTCCTCAATGTAACTAAAATCCGAATCCCTTTGTTTGGCATAATTATTGAAAGTCATAATGTAATGATAGTCAGATTATCATTAGTCATAACTCTGAAACCGTTTTACTTTTCAGGATTTTCGTAAGGTTATCCTATAGATAGGATAGGTTAGGTTTGTTTCATGCCAATCCTGAGTTTCTTATAATGAAATTATTATTACTATCGAAAATGCGGACAAACAATACATTATGACTTAAGACTTTATGGGAAACAATTAGAGACCCACTAAAATCAAAATCGCATACGAGTTAGTGCGCCGTCTAGATCAACCGTTAGGGGTCGACTCTGACTTTATATGCCGTTTGCAATGTTAAAGTGTGGCAATGTCATCATCGATGACAAGTTTATATGAAAATATGACATTCATAATGACACTTTCTTCTGTTCAAGTCGGTACTAAGTTATAAAAATAAGGTGTTTTTTTCAGACAAAATTTTGTTTATATATTTAAGAAAATTAAATAAGTGATTTAAGATATATGTTTTGTTTTATTATAAGAAAGTGGAGCTAACCGGACAAGTGGGGCTCCAATGCCGGGCGTCTTAGGTGCCTTCAGATTTAGGGCAAGGGCGTAGCCAGCCAGTGAACTAGGGGGGTGGGGGGGAAGTTGACATCGCCGGAGGCCTAGAGGGGGGGGGGGGGGAGCTACCCCTATGACCTAGGGTGCGTTTCGACACTTTCGATCAGACCGGCTAGCATGAGTTGCGGTCTGAGAAGTGCGAGAATGCGTTGCGAGAGTTATGTTTTTAAGTTTCCACCACGTGATCGTCCATAAAAATAGAAAAAACGTTTTTGGACTTCTTAATATTTAACGTTCTCCATGATTTTTTTAGTATGTTATTAAGCGAGCACGTACGTTCGAGGCAATTTCCTCACGCACAAACCGGCCAGTGTAGACATGCCTCGGCCGAGGCGTCGCGCTCGGATGAGGAAAACGCACGCGCCGCCTCGGCCGAGGCACGTCTACACTGGCCGGTTTGTGCGTGAGGAAATTGCCTCGCGCGTATGCTCGCTCTGTGTGGACCCGGCTATTGACACAAAATAAAAAATTAGGTTTATAGGTTTTCCTTTTTTTCAAAATTTGTAAAGCTGCTGAGCAAATGAAGTGATTCTATTGGTTCTTAACAAACACATCCTCGCATAGCTCTGGTCGAAAAGCAGCCTATGAAAGTAGTAAGAATGTCGTACGACGTAGTGCCCGGAGCCGCATATTAAGGCTGCCTTTCCACTGAGGCGGAGACGTTTAGTTTAGTTTCTTTATTGGTAAAAAAAAAACAAATAAAACTTGACCCTACTCATAGTGTTGTGTTCCTGCCGGTGAGTAAGGTTGCCAGAGCTCAACGAGGGGGGTGGGGTTAGGGTCGGCAACGCGCATGGAACTCCTCTGGAGTTGCAGGTGTACATAGGCTACGGAGACTGCTTACCATCAGGCTGGCCGTATGCTTGTTTGCCACAGACGTAGTATAAAAAAAAAAAAATTTAAAGGTCACACAGGTACATTTGAAATTATGCTACTTAGTTATACATAATGCTATATAAAAATTAACAGGTGAAAGTTTACGGTTCCTTAATTTTGAAAATAATCGTGCAATAGTTATTACAATTTTTTTTTTTTATCTCCTTCATAAAATCATCGACAGAATAACATGCTTGGTCTAGTAGTAAACATTTAAGTTTTTTAGCGAATATTGAGTTGAGGTGTGTGTAGTAGTGTAAGATATAGATATACATAAGTTGACGATGTACATTGAGTTAGTTACAATACAGACGCTCGCGAGTAAGCACTTGTGTTTGATTTCACCTCTCAGTCCCATACATGCCACATGGCGACCGTGACCTCGAGCGCGGGCTCCGCCGGGCCGCACGATGTTAGTGTCAGCGTTTTCGCCGCCTCAGTGTTAGCGTGATTATTACAATATGGGCTGCGTAAGCGACAGTACTGCAGACTATTAATACGATTATGGACAATTTTCGTGTAGAAAAAATACAGTAACTCAGGCGTGATGGGACAAGGATACAGCAAACAGGAGGAGAAAGAGGTTGTGATCACCCAGAATGCGGTTGGATCGAATGATGCGACGGGCACGAGCGAGCATCACACAAAGGTCAATAACATCATTATAAGCGTTCTTTTCGTCGTACTCGCCCTCATCGGTTGCTGCGTCCTGTACAAGTTTTTCAAGAAGGCACAGCAAAAATACATACACAAAGAAGTCAGGAGAGAATTTTGGGCACGATTGCAAGCTAGGCTGTCCATGAGGAAGTCAGTTCCGGCCAAGGACGACGAGGAGGAAGGCGCATAAGCGGTGGATGAAAGCGCGGCGCTCTACGTATAGTGTGTGTGTGAAGTGAAAAGTGTCGGGAGTGAAAAGCGTCGGAAATGTTAAGGGTATGAATTTAGAATTACAGACTATATATAATAAGTTAGAAAATATACGCATATACCTACGAAAATTAGGCGAGGCTAGAAGGCAACTAAAACAAGGTCAGGAAAAGATTGACAATGCACAGTTGATATATGAGGACTATCGATCTTTAATCACTTCTGTTAATTTAGATGATCTGTCCGAGTCCGAGGAGTGTTATATTTTAGAATTATTATGTGAAAAAATAGATAAAGCTTATAGTAAAATTTTACAATATAAAGTTTTAGAGTGTGTAACCGAAAAACCAATTAAAATGGAGAAAAAATTCGAAATAAAGGAAGCGAACAGCTTAATACCTATTTTGGACGGCAAGGAGGAGACCGTGGAAAAAATGATCTCCGGTATTGAAATGCTAGACAGTATATTGAACGAAAATTGCGAGAAAAAAATACTAATTTCATTTGTCCTTAAAACAAGAATTAATAAAATTGCGCAACTAAAACTTAAATCGAGTTATGAAACTGTTGTCGATTTAGTGACTGATCTACAAAAATATTTGTTGCCGAAGAAATCCGCAGTCTCTTTACTTGAACAATTAAATAACATAACACAGCGCGATATGTCTATTACTCAATATGGTGATAAGATCGAGGAGTTGTTCATTGGCCTAACGATAGCGCAAGCCGACGGGAAGCCCGAGGCGCGCGATGTCCTTAGACCAATCAACGAGTCCTTAGCTATAAAGAAATTCACGGACGGTTTGAGGAACCGCCGTCTTAGTACCATTTTAGCAGCCCGAGAATACACAGAATTAAAAGAAGCTGTCAGAGCTGCCCAAGACGAGGAGCTGGCGCGACCCCAGCCCGAGCCAGTAGTCATGAACATGAACTACGGCTACAGAAGAGGTTTCCAGCAGCCACAGCGCTACGGCTGGCGTGGGCGCGGGCCCACCAGCTACCAACCCAATCGAGCCAGAGCCTACCACAGCCCATGGATACCACGCTATCCCACTAATAGAGGTACTGTACCTAGTAATAATTTTCACAGGGGCCGTGGACAACGTACGAATTTTAGGGGACATCCCAGTACTCGCAGGAGTCGTGGACACCGCGGAAACGTGTATACATATACACACGAGCCGCAGACCCCTCATAGTTCGACAAGTGACGAGACAGACAGAGTTCAGTTTTTTCGAGCATAAAGTTTTAACTATATGTGACGGATTAGACTATGTAAATTTTACTGTAGGTGGAAAAAATCTTATTCTTATGATTGACAATGGCGCAAGTATATCAATTTTACAACAAAGTAACGTTCCCACAGAATCGCAGATATATGAGAAGGGTACTATTATATCAGGAGTAGGTGGCAGTATTACTAGTAAACAAGTGGCGGACGTGACTTTACATGACGGAAATACGATACAGTTTAGGCATAGGTTTCACGTTTTGCAAGATCAGGATATGCCGTGTCATGCGGACGGAGTACTTGGTTTAGACTTCATGCGAACTTATAATGCGATCATAGACTTAACAAAGGACGAGCTTACTTTGCATTATGGAAATCAAAGGTGTGTGTTACGAATACAAAGAAGTAATGAAAACGAAACTTGTTTATCTTTGCCAGCGAGAAGTGAGTCTATACATTTAATTAAAGTAAAATCATTCGATTTAGGAAAGGATTACGTTATAAACTCCGAAAAATTGGCCGAAAATGTATTTTTGGCGGGAAGTATAAGTAGAGTTAAGCAAAGTAGAATACCAGTGCGAATTTTAAATACAAGTGACGAAAACATAAAATTACCTATTTTTGAACCTATTTTAGATAATTTGAGTGATTATAACATTTGCAACTTTCAAAAATGCGACAACGGAGTAGAAAGGGTTAAAAGGTTATTGTCGTCTTTGAAGTTAAATCATTTAAATGACGAAGACAGAAAACTTATAGAGTCAATATGTGCCAAATACGCCGATGTTTTTTATTTAGATGGGGATAAATTAGGAACTACGAATGTATCGACCCAAAGTATCACTGTGAAACCGGACACGAAACCCATATATACGAAACCGTATAGGTTGCCAGCGTCAATGAAATCGGAGGTTAATAGGCAAGTCGATCAAATGATTAAAGACGATATAATTGAAGAATCTAAAAGCGATTGGAATAGTCCGATACTATTAGTACCGAAAAAGTCTGACAACAATACAAAGAAATGGCGTTTAGTCATCGACTACCGAAAAGTAAACAATGTTATCCAGGACGATAAATTTCCACTGCCAAATATTACCGATATTTTAGATTCTCTGTCGGGTGCAATATATTTTAGCCATCTTGATTTACAGCAGTCTTATTATCAAACAGCATTGGACGAAGACAGTAGGAATATAACTTCGTTTTCATCAGGTCAAGGTCAATTCCGTATGAAAAGGCTCCCAATCGGCCTCAAAATCAGTGCCAGTGCATTTTCCCGGGTAATGTCAATAGCAATGTCAGGACTTTCATATGAAAAGTGTTTTATTTACATGGACGATCTAGTTGTTTTCGGCAGAAACATGGACCAACACAATAGAAACTTAATCGACGTATTAGAAAGATTACGTAAGGTCAACTTGAGAGTAAACCCCCAAAAATGTGATTTTCTGAAAAAACAACTACTTTATTTAGGGCATGTAGTATCAGCGGAAGGCGTGTTACCAGATCCGCAAAAAACTAAAGTTTTAGAGAATTACCCAACACCAACAAACAGTGATGAAGTTAGGAGATTCGTAGCCTTTTGCAACTACTATAGGAAATTTATTCCAAATTTCGCAGAAATAACATTACCATTGAACAAATTATGTAGGAAAAATATACCATTTCAATGGACAGAGGAATGCCAAAATTCGTTTAATAAATTAAAAGAGAAACTTATTACTCCCCCTATCTTACAATACCCAGATTTTTCATCAGAAAATGAGTACATTTTGAAAACAGATGCATCCTCAAGGTCAATCGGTTCGGTACTATGTAACAAAGATCAGAGACCTATAGCTTATGCTAGTAGACCCTTGAATAAAGCCGAGTTAAATTACCCTGTCATTCAAAAGGAGCTTTTAGCAATCGTCTGGAGTGTACGCTATTTTAGACCTTATTTATTTGGAAAACAGTTCACAATAATGACGGACCACAGACCACTCTTATACCTATTCAGCATGAAGGATCCGTCAAGTAGATTAATTAAATTTAGATTGCAATTAGAGGAATATGACTATAAAATAGTATATATAAAAGGAAGTTCGAACGTAGTGGCAGACGCGTTAAGTAGAATTTCAATTTCGTCCGACGAATTAAAAAGTATGAGCGAACAAGTTACAGTTATGACAAGGAAACAGAGTAAAAAGTTGAGGCAAGAGGAGAAGTTGTGTGACGAGAGTGTAGGAGATCTTAGTATACCCGAGAATTCAAGGTCTGATCAGCCGAGAATTGCGGAAATATTAAGAAAACCTAATGACTCAATAGAAATGTTGTTTGAATCAGAACACGAGTTAAGAAAATTAAGAAAAAATAAGTTAATAACTAGAGAAAAAGATTGTTTCGCGTACGCAAGGGATAAAAAACGTCTCTACATAAACCTTAACTATATGTCTCATTTCACGCGAGCCGTATTTGTGAATATGTTGAGTGATTTCTGTAGAAATATAAATATAGACGAGTTATGTATGATAAAAAATGATAAAAACGCGGTATTTATAAAAACATTGTTAAATGAAATAAAAACGATGAAAGACTGGTCCGGACCGCGAATAAAAATCCTAGGAAATATAATCCGAATAGATGACAAAGACGAGAGACGAGTTATCATTAACGACTATCATTTACTACCAACCAGCGGACATGCCGGCGTTCGCCGAATGGTTAGTAACACTTTCAGTCAATTTAATGTCATTAGGAATTTTGTTGTATATTTTGGGCCCAATAACACTGAGTGACGAAAGGAGATATACGCAAATCAACCAATAGCATAGCAATAAAGACTAATCCATCGAAGCGAAGAGAAACAATGCTATTGGTTGATTACCAGTTCTCACATGTCTCCTGTCATCTCTATGAATATATTTATATTACGACCAGTTTGGCGACCCTGCCTACGAAGCCGATGGTCCCGGGTTCAAATCCTGGTAAGGGCATTTATTCGTGTGATGAGCATGGATATTTGTTCCTGAGTCATGGGTGTTTTCTATGTATTTAAGTATTTATAAATATTTATATATTATATATATCGTTGTCTAAGTACCCTCAACACAAGCCTTATTGAGCTTACTGTGGGACTTAGTCAATTTGTGTACTAATGTCCTATAATATTTATTTATTATTTATTTATTTATTACATTTAACACAATATACTACGTTGTATTACTTTATTTCATAATAGACAATAAACATGCAATATTTGCGTCGTTCATGATAATTTGAGATGAGAATATTAATTTTTTGATGGAGAAACAAAATGACAAGTTACTTTTATACTTAAACAGATTTATTACAAAAACAAAGGTTTATCACAGTGCATTTTTACTTACATCATAGAGAAATAAGCATAGCTGGGTATTAACTCGTAAATTAACGAAGTTAACTATTCGATTAACGGATTCATTTTTAATTCAACTTCAAAAAGTGTTAACGGACTCGTTAACTTCTGTTAAATTTCCCTAAGTCCGTTAATAGCACCACGCTGTGCCGTGAAAAACTAGTTCTGATGCTAAGGTAAGTTCGGGCCGGTCGACACGTGTGGGTGAGAAAAAAGAAGAAATTTCATTTATCATCAATCAGGCGATCGTTAGATTAATTCATTACTAAGCGCCGGCGCTTAGAGACTTAGAGTAACGAATGTTTTGTTTTTTAATATGGAACCCTTCACTAAGCATGGCCCAACACGCTCTTGGCAGATTTTTTGTTTCTAACCTGTTAACTTCCACAACCCAAACTAACTATTTTTATAAGTAGATCAGTAACTAGTAAATCGCAACAAAATAAAATAAAAAAACAATTTTTGTTACATGTTAACGATTAAAGTTAACTTCCGTTAAATCGTCCAGTAATTTATTTTAGGAACGTATTAGCGATAAACGAAGTTAACTCTTTGATTAACGGTACCCAGCTATGGAAATAAGTAAGCATAGAGTGCTAACTCCATACATCAGTTTTCTTACCAAAACGCGAGTTATTTCGCAGTCGACAGCGTCAAAAAGCGGATTTATCAGTACCGCTATTTGACACTAGATGTCACGACTGTCGCGACTGACTAAAAATGTATTGCGCAACAATTTACAACTCATTATAAGCAGCAGTTGAAAATTAGAGTTCCGGTTATAATATTAGTTGAAAATGGTTGGTTCGTCGCGATATCTACTGCCAAGTAGCAGTACTGATAAATCCGCGACTTGATGCTAAATGTCGACTGCGAAATAACTTGCGTTTTGGTAAGAAAACTGAAGTACGGAGTCGGCACTCTATGCTTACATTTACAACATTCATACCTCAAACACATAAAGAATGTGGTGGAGGTATTTCCGGTATGAAACCTAATTTAAAACTATCTGCCTTAAACATCTCTAAATCCTCAGGAGACAAGTCATTTATATTACTGTATACCGCAGGATCGTCGGCGGGCGTCTGTTGAAACACATTTGCTTGGCCAAATATGTTTGTAGGAGCATTGGTTTGGAAAACGTTTGAACTTTGAACGAAAGGAGATGGTTGTTCGAACGGGCTTTTGAATGTTGAAGCGGGGGCAGATCCAAATGGACTTTGAGCAGTGGCCGCTGCGAAAAGAGACTTTGGGTCTGATGGACTGTTAGCTTGAGCGAATAAAGATTTTGCTGGGTCTACAGAACTGTTAGCGTGTGCAAAGATGGACTGCGCTGTATTTGGGCTACCAAAGACATTCTGTGCGCCAAAAGGACTTTGGCTCTGTGTTTGTGCACCAAATGGACTTTGATTTTGTGTTGATTGAGCACCAAGTGGACTTTGATTTGGTGTTTGTGCACCGAATGGACTTTGATTTTGTGTTTGCGCTCCAAATATACTTTGATTTTGTGCTGGTGGCGATCCAAAAATATTCTGGGATGCTTGAGAAAATATGGATTTTGGTGTATCTTGAACAGCACTGCGAAACACTGAAGATGCGTTGTTAGCTTGCCCGAAGACGCTTTGAGGTGTTTGGCCAGTTGTGAATGGTGATGACACGGATTCACCATTATAGAGGCTCCGTAATAAGTGCGGTGAAGTGGTGAGTAATTGTTCATACTTGCTTCTTGCTTCTTTAGTTAAGTTGTTCATGTAGGCCACCTGTATAAAATGAAATGTTTGTTTATTTTAAATGCTTATTCAAATACAAATTGTAGACGTAAGTTGATTTCTTTAAATATGATTAATTATTTAATGGAAAATCTGTAAAAAAAATTAGAAACAAATGATATTTTTTCGCTGCAACCCCATGGTGTGGAGTGGCGTTGGATAGGTCTTTCAATAATATTCTCCGTCTAATAGCCCCCGTTTAAAGTAGCCTATGGTGATAGACGGGCAAATACGCAACGCTACACTGAGCTGAGTGAGCGTGGCCCAACACACTCTTGTTGTTTTATTTATTTTTAACCTTTTATTTTTAATCGCAACAATGTAATTTATGTTACGTGTTAACGATTAACGTTAACTTGCATTAACGTTAAATTTCTGAAATGTAACTACCATTTAACGAAGTTAACTTTTTTATTAACGAATTAGCGATTAACGAAGTTAACCTTTTTATTATCGAACTAGCGATTAACGAAGTTAACTTTTTTTATTAACGAATTAGCAATTAACGAAGTTAAACTATTTGGTTAACGGTGCCCAGTTATGCCCCTAGCTGCGCACGAATCAAAACATGCTACAATTAAACAGAATAAATATTTTAATTACAGTGGAAAGGAAGAATATATTATAGGTCCCAGTGCAGCTAGTTTCAGACCCAAACATTTATTTAGCAAATAGGTGACATGCACACTTTTACACATCAAGATGCAATTTAAAACCAAATATAAAAAAAAAAGTTGCAAGAAATTAAACTGCACAAAATACTCACAGCCTGGTCAACAGTATTGTTAGCTTTAGCCTCATAAATGAACAGTCTGGCTTCATCTGCAGACAAATCGGTCAGCCCCGGGAAGTTAGGCTTCTTGAACGGTGCGTAACAGGAAAGCAGCCACTGTCCGCCTTTTAATGCTGATTGGATGTCATTCTGAACTTGTTGGACTAGCTGCTCGTCAGTTACCCCGCCCGGTGCTTGCTTCTGAGGTTGGCTCTGGTTGGTTGGTGCATTTGCTGAGGGCAAAGAATAGTATTACTGGCAATAGACAGCCTCATACCACATGGAGGCGATCAATTGAGGAGGCTGGCTCAAGTGGACTCCGCTGCTCAGGATTGCGACAAAGGGAAAATTCTTCTGCGAGCCCTATGTCCCTAATGCGGGATAAATGCAAATTAAATATTCAAAAATAGTATTTATACCCTGATCAATCAATATGTGGCTTTCCACAGAAAAGGGTCCTTATGCTTCATCTGCAATAAGGACCTTTTTATTAGAGTTTATATTGGTATTTCAGATGGAAATGTCAAGTCAAATGCAAGAAGGTACTTAATTAAAAAATATGTGTGAATTCCTAAAAACAAATGAAAAGTTAAAGTGTCCACAGACCTATGGATCATCAGAACAGTTGATAGAGACGCATCAATATTTATAATAAAATAGTAGAAAAATGCCGGGACAACGCGAGGAAGAAGAAGAGTAGAACATACTCTTATATTCAGTAGATAACTACCTCCTTATAATACAGGATAACTTGAATACTATAATTTATTTATTTATTTTAAACTTTATTGCACATCAAAAAAGGTACAAATGGCAGAATTAATGCCTCATGACGTTCTCTACCAGTCAACCACAGGGCCAAACAGAAAAATGTCAAGGTGGTGGAAATGTTATAATAATAACTCTTCAAAGAATTCTAAATGAATGAAATTTCAGTCGTTTTATGGGGGAAAAGGATACGTACCATGGTAGCTGTATTTTGAACCATAAACATGCTCAAAACGGCAGTTTTGACCGTAGCGGCAATATCCTTCTTGAAAAAATTTGCACACCACCATTGTATTAAATTTACCAGTCTATACAATCCGTCAACAACTTAAAATTGTTTAAATCTCTTATAATAGCTACGCGTAATTCAAGCAACAAAAGTAAACTGTTCTCATCTCAGTCTTGAAGTCATCTCTTGCTCTCTTCACTCAAATGCTGTGCTCAAATAATGCATCTCATGAGTCTGTGTGGACTGCATAAATCTCATCTCAAATGTGAACGTCAAACGTCAATGTTGAAATGATCACAGACCATACAAAAATGAGTTTGAGTGAAGAAGCTGACGTTTTTCACTATGTCTTGGATAACAAATATTTTAATTAAAACCTGACCAGTAATATAAGATCACGCGCCATATTGCGGAATTTCGATGGAACTAAATTTTTCATATGAAACTGAACCATCACCGTCCCGTATACATGAGAATAACAGCGCCCTCTTGACAATGATCATATATTTCTGGTCGATCTTTAATTGATTCACGGAATCGAATCAACAGTTTTGATGCAGAATTATGGCAGCACTGGCCATTCTGGCCTTCAAACTTCAAATCAAAATCAGATTTTGCTATGGATGGGGTGCGGTGTTGTTTATTATTTATGGACTGTAATTGTTGTTTTTATTAGAAAATCTTATAATAAAAACGTTTTTATTCTAATGAAAACGGTGTCATACGACTACCCAGATGGAATTAGAACATATCCTAGGCATCCAGATTTTATTTCTAGGCGGCATCACTGCCGGATATCGTAAGTTTTGCACGTTACATAGTAATCTATTATCTAAAGTACTTTGTAATTTTCTACAGACATTAATACAGAACTTTATTAGCGGACGTATAAAAAAGATATTACTAATTGTTCGTAATAACAATAAAAATTGAGGTTATTGTAAAGAAAGCTACACCACTATCTTATAATAGCTATTTATGATACAAGTGAAATTCGCAACGAGTGGTGATAAATTAAAACACGACCGAAGGGGGTGTTTTAAATCGACACTAGTTGCGAATTACCTATTCGCACGTGTATCGTACAACGTTTTACAGTACATATATGGCTCTTTAAAGTTTCGACATGTGCACGGAAAGTGCTCATTCCCGCACGGGTGCGGGAAAGTAGCACCATATGTACTGTAAAATATATTTATCAAATCTGTGTGTGTGGAATGAATTCCTAGAAATTAGAAATATACATTCTTGTCTAGAGATTCTTCACATTACTCCCTCAGAGTTATCTCAAAGTCTAATGAAGTAACATAACCCTAAGAATAATAACAATGCAAGTTATTGCTGGCGAAGAGGTCACAAAGTCCATTATTTAAGTAGGCAACCATACGTAGATTTTTAAACTTTGAACTCTATTTTGTATGCAACAAGGTCCATTTAAAAATCAAAACTGTAAGCTGTTTTTTAAACAAGGAATTCACTGTTTAGATTTTTAAACAGGACTCCATTGTTTAGGTTTAAGTGGGCCTCAGTAGTTTGTGGGAATCCAAGAGGCGAGCTTTGGATAAAAGTATTTGATTTTTGTTTTAAATTAACAAGTTTATTTTATTTCAGATTCATTAAACATGGACATCCCGACTATACAGAAATATGTGATGTTATTAGGTGAGTATTTTTTGACTTTGATGCTAGTTTACAGGATATTTTTAATAACTTATATGCACTTTAATATAAATAAAATAATTGACTAAGTCCCACAGTAAGCTCAATAAGGCTATAATATAGGTTATATATATAGGATATATCTTTACATTATAACTATTTATGTTAGTAATTCCACACAGTGGAGTTTAGTGATAAACAAATATTGTATTTATTTTAATAATTTTTACATTGATGTGGTTCAGCGAAGCTGCAACATTTTTATAGTGGAATAACTGAAAGGATAGGACCGACATATAATAAAATTTAAATTTAAATTACTGTAGAAAAAATAGATTTAAAAAAAATCATAATCATCTATCCCTACATCACTTCTGCATGGGCTCAAAACAAAATCGTGTTGGTTTCCCTTTCTATATCTATTGTATTTCCTCTCGACATAATTTATAAAGGTTTTATTTTTATTCTTGTAAAATTGGTATTTCTTGTATTTGAATTAATTTTGTTATTTAGAATATTTCCATATAAAATTAAGCTACATGGGTATTAGCAAGTATTAGTTTTAAACATTAATGTTTTTTTTTTTTTTTATATCTAACACATTATTTTTGTGTAAATGGGAAAAATTTAGAAAATACTCGTCTCTAATAACAAGAACATAATTGCATTGGGGCTAGTAGAAGATTCCATTAGGAATTTTCATATTATTAACACATTTAATGAATAATGCCTTTGTCAGTATAATCATCATTGAAAAAGTATAGATAGGACAGTTAGGATCTATAGAATTGGATAGTTAGGTGGCAGTATGGTTCAATTTTTATCGCCCGTCACTACCCCTGTCACTTTCGCACTTACAAATTTGTTAGAATGTGACAGGTGATGAAAATGAATTGGCTCGGATATCACCTACCTATGAATTGGGTTCAGCGAAGCTGCATCATTTTGTAGTGAAATAACTAAAGCTTAAGCTGAGCCCAGTCCTTGTTGTCATATATACTTATTGTGTATGGTATTTTTATATATTTTTTAACTATTTTTTTTTGTGTGGTATAAAATGGTTATTTTTATATCATCTCCTGTGGGGGGCGCTGTTGCAATTTAGTATAAGATAATAAGTGGTGTGGAGACCTGCAAACTTGACAATTTGGGCCAAAAAGTAAATAGACCTCTGATATAAACAATATATTTGCAGCCCGCTTCACTGCTTGCCTACTATCCAGCCAATTCCTCGAGCTGCTGATCCAGGCAATCTACACTGCCTTTCAAACCAGGCGACTCCCTGAGTTCCGTTGGAGAGACAAGTACAAGAACACCGTTTATGCCTTCGGAGTGTCAACGGCTGTACTTGCGGTGAACAGTCAATTGGTACTGGAGTTGGATGTGGTCTTGATAATGATAGCTTGCTCTGTTGCCAGATATATTGAAGCGGTAAGTTTTTTGCGTATAATATAAAACTATATGAAAGTAAACTAGGGTGTGTTCTGGGCAATAGTATTCTAGTTTTCTATCACAAAACGAGTTCCAAAACCGGGAATTAACCGGTTCTTGCCGTAGAAATTCCCGAGTGCATTCCTAACTTAAAAAATAGTATTTAATACAATCGTTGCCTAAGTAAGGTACGAGATTGAAAAGCTTGTGTAGCAAAATTGCTATAGGTAAAAAACTTAAGTCACCTGTTGTATGTAGTTGTGACGTGTTCGAATAGACAATACATGTTTAAAAGACACACACAAACAAAACAAATGTCTGCAGAGACCACGGATTTCGACTAGCTACGATCCTGACACATACCTCTTTCGCTTCCTTCACTTTCATGACATTCCTCATACACGCTCGTCGGTTTATTAGGGTGCTCTTGACCTGGCCTTTCTTCAGGATTTCCCCGATTTCTCACTATAAAACCTATATAATTCATGAAAATTGGTAAAGTATCTCGGCAGACAAAAATGTAGACTAAACGCGCGACTCTCACCCCGCGGCGGCACGTGATTGGTCAATTTTTTTTATAGGTGACTACAGCGTATCGAAATGAATCTTAAAGTTGAGTCGGAGCCCCTACATGATAAGTACGCAATTATAGCTTGGTATACGATATCTTACTTCAACCATTACAGTCGACGAGTAGAAAATAGTTATTTACGATACAAGTGCAGAAAATAGGAAATTCGCAACGAGTGGTGATAAATTAAAACACGACCGAACGGAGTGTTTTAAATCGACACGAGTTGCGAATTACCTATTCTCACGTGTATCGTACAACGTTTTACAGTACATATGACTCTTTAAAGTTTCGACATATGCACGGAAAGCGCACATTCCCGCACACGTGCGGGAATGTAGCACCATATGTACTGTAAAAAATATTTTGAATTAATCTATTTTTTTATAGATTTTATTTAAACAGAAAAAAAATTAAAAAATTGATAAATGTACTGTCTGCTTAATGTATGTGTAATTTTCCTATTCCTATAATTAATTCGTGCACTACCTGTTCTAAAAACTTACTGTTCTTTATATCCTGCTACCCTAAGGTTGTCTGGAAGAGATCGCTTACACCGATAAGACCGCCTGTTGCTACCTTTAAGGGCGTTTGGAACCCACCCCACGGACCAAGGGTCTCGACGCCAAATGGTACGAAATTGTATTCGGCCCGCAGACCCCCTATATTTAAGCTTATTTTTAACTCACAAACTATGGATTGCAGCGTCCGATATAAATGTTTTTAATTTTATTTTTTTATATTGGATTTATGTTTGTTAGAATCGTTCCAAATAACAGTCATTTGTAAAATTAAGGTAAGGTAAAAGTACTAGTCGCCGTGTGCCTGCTACACTGCCACATCTCAAAAACCCGTTTTTTCGAGAAATCGCGTCTCAAAGTTGTGAGAGTATAGTTCAGGGTGTTTAATAGGATCTTACTCCTTTAGTTTTAGGTCTATGAATTTAAAATTTAGCTTTTTTTATTCGGAATGATATAACCCTCCTTATGACCACGCCACTTTTTAAAAGAAAATGTATATTTTTAAGACACAAGGCCCGAAAGATAGGTATTTAGAGTTGTGGCCGTATTGCGGAAACGTTTTTTAAAGATTTTGGGATGCGGCCAAATTTAAACACAAAAATATTGGATAAAGGTTACCATGCAAATATAAATAAAAACACCAAAATATAACTATATCCCTTTATTTTATCAACTTTGATAGGAACAAGATCACTGTACGCGATAATATGTGTAACTAGCTTATAAACAGCAACATTATACCATGGCATTACCAAATAATATTAATTGTTTAAAAGGTTTTTTATAAAATTTGAACAAATAAAACTTTGTAACTACTTTTTTAAAACTTTCAAAATAATAAAAAGTATTTAGAATACCTACTATATTATAAAATAAGAAATCAAAACACAATACTGTTCCTTGCTAATTTGTGAAATCAACATCTTTAAGAACATTGCAGGCAATTTATTTATTATAATGTATTCAGTAAGTTAATTCTTACAAGTAGATGACTTCTTATAAGTAATCAGTTCAATAACGAATATCACAATGTATTTCAACTAAGCACTAATAAAAAAAGCGTTGTTATAGAAAATATTTTGTTTTCGTTACTTTAGTAGAATCAACGTATGTAATAATCAGTCTTCTTTAAGTAGACTTACAAAATACAAAGGTAGGTAGTAAATTGCTGTATATTTTCCTTTAAAAGGCCAATACACATGAATAACACTTAACTACTGGACACTAAACTTAATCATAGGTAATCAGTTCAAGAAATAACGAATATCACAATGTATCACAACTTAGCACTAATAAAAAAAGCGTTGTTATACAAAATATTTTTTCTTCGTTACTTTAGTAGAATCAACGTATGTAATAATCAGTCTGTAATAGTTCATCAATGCATTGTGTATATTGCGAGTGACTTTCGGAAAAATTAAAATCGCTTATAGTTGGTGGTGAATCTTGTAGGGCTCGAGCAGCGTCCAATAATAGTCTTCCACGTCCTTTGAACATGTCTTTCATTAGGTCATAATCAAGACCGGAAAAACTTCTGTTTTCTAGTGAATCCTTCGCTTTTGACAAAGGTGTCACACGAGAGAGACTGTCCGAGGTGGCATTACGTGTGTTAGCAGATCTACTCGTAGTCCTCGAAATTTTAGATCTAAAACAAGCAAGCATATAAAACATAGCTATATCTAGCTTCTATCATTCTTCATAAAAGCATTTTAATTGAAATAAATTGAATAGCTAGGACACACACCGAAAAAAACATTAAACACAGTCATTACCACGAAAATGCCTTTACCATTATCAAATAAGTAAATAGTAAATGTAAACATATCAAAGTAACGACTTTCCAAGTGATTTAATTTTTGGCGCCAAAGTCCCCAAAATAAAAGCAGTTATTATAATATTTAACAAAATTCCAATATTATGACACCATCCCGAATACAACCATCCCGAACACAGAATGTATAAATTTTTTGTGTCAATAAATAAAAAAAAAATATATTTCTTCAGACGGGTAAATATATTAATTAGGCTCACGACCCTCACTGATGAGCCATATTGAACCGCACTTGTAAGAAAACAAAGTTGAGATTTGCTTAATCATTTTGTTGCGTTGTGGTAGTTTCGGTAGCGAGCTGGTAATTTTGTAATAATAAGTGTAATACTTACTGCTTTGACACAACCAATTGCCGTTTGTTTCTTTTATATTTATAGTGATTCATCGTAATTATCACTAAACTAATTCTTATTTTCTAGGACGCAACTCAAAAGCTTCATTTATAACGTGTGCTATATAGCCACAACTCAAAAGGGCCGTCAGGTTCACGTGCGAACGCCGCGGAAGCAGGCAAGTGGCTGTATTGCAGGGAATCTTCTGACAATTTATGGTCAAATCCATAAGGCCACTTGTGAGAAAAAGGCTCTTAAATACCTTTTCTGCTATGGCTCTCGAAATAAGGTCGTAAATTGAACAATTTTGAATACGAATCTGCAATAATCCAGAAAATTAAAAATTTTGAATTGTGGCCGTATAGCAGGCACACGGCGTAGTGCTCGACGCTGCACTAGTTACCGACATAGGCACTTTATGTCATAGAAATATAGGTTAAATTTGAACAACGAAGATTTTTCTGTATTCAAACTTAATCCTTGTCACTTTGACATAAAGTGCCCATGTCGAGTACTAGTGCAGCGTCGAGCACTAGTACTTTTACCTTATTCTAGTTCTTGTTAAATTTAACCATGGCGGGAGCGGTTTCATGCTAAATGCGCCATAATGTCGTGATTTATGTGTTGAAACTTATTAGAATTTAGAAACTGCCTTGTGTCGCCGTCGTAAACCGCCGGTGGCCTATATCTTAACCGAAGGCTACAAAAAAAACGATTAGCATATTCGTCATAGTGAGCGTGCGTGAACTGTACGAGGCCAATTTATATCGACGCGAAGTTTAAATATTAAGTTTCATTTCCGATTTAGGCCAGACAGCTTTTTTTACAATGTCAGTTTTTTTTGACGACCGGCCTGACCCTGCCTGAAGCCGATGGTCCTGGGTTCGAATCCCGGTAAGGGCATTTATTTGTGTACTGAGTAAGTATTTGGCCCTGCCCACTAAACCCACTCCGGCGTTTCACCCTCTTTGCCGTTCGTGAGGGTGCACTGGTATCGATGACATTCCACCGCGGCGCGCACGACTTTATGGCCCATATATTAGGGTAGTGTATACATATTTTTGGCACTTTGTCCGTATCGATATTTTCAGACGTGACCGTACATACAGCAACGGATAAGCAAACAAAAAAGACAAGCCCAATAGGGGAAATAGGATGTACGACAATTGTTGTTGTAAATAGAGGTGTAGTGTTAAAGAAAACTTTGTAGTGACGTAAATTTACTGCCATCTTTCGACACATAATTAAAAATTAATCCTTTTAGAACGCCATTTGAGTTTGATTCTTTCACTGATATGTGTTTAATTTGTTAAACATCAAAAATTGGCGCCATTTTACCGGGCACTACCTAAAGGTTATGGCGCCAGCGCTATGCTGCTATACCTGTAGTTTTTTTTTTTTTTTAATGGTCGAGGAGGCAAACTATCAGACGGATCACCTGATGGTAAGCGATTACCGCCGCCCATGGACACCGGCAACACCAGAGGGGTTTTGCGTGCGTGCCGTTGATCTATTACCATCGTTTAGTACCCATAGTACAAGCTTTTCTTAGGTTGTTAATACGGATAGATTGATCTGTGTAAGATTTTCTCCAAAAGATTTATTTTATTTCAGAAACGACGTTCCGCAACGATAACTTATGGAGAAGGGATGGCGTGCAGCTTCTCCGAGGGTTACCTGTATCAAGTGATTCCCAGCGACGGAGCCAGGTTAGTACTCAATTCAGTTCCTAGTCTTTTCAATGCTACCCCTTACCCGTAACTCATAAGTAACTACTTAAATCAGTACTACATTTATTACTAATGTAATAATATTTAAAGCATCGTTTGGGTTGGCAAGGTGCATTTTACGCCTTTGGTGTTGCAGGCGTCCATACTACTGGCCTTAGCGTCTATTTCAGACGATCTATGATGCAATGTCTAGAGACATTACATCGCCTGGGACGGAGTTAAGGAAAACGCAGGGATGCCCAGCACCTGTCGTGGCCTGTAGGTGTGAGGGTGGCCTCTCGACCTCACTGGCCGGACCCACAGGAAAGGCAAGCCAATACGTGTTGCCAGGTTGGCTGCAGGAGTCTACCGCAGATTTCAGGTTGGACCCTACTCACGCCTAACGGGGACTCCGTCCCGGGTTTGATTTTGGAGTTTTCCTTCTCCTAGATAAGTTGCAACCCAATGCTTAGAGGCTTATCTCCCCTGTGACGAAGGGTTAGATGACGGCTTCCTTCGTGAACTTAGTCGCCTCTTACGACACCCTCGTTCTTTTAGGGTCCATAGGATATGGGTAACCATCAGATGACACATGTCAAAATATTCGTTCTATGATGTGATCTCATAGGCTACATTTTGAACCGACGTTGAAAGAGGGGAAGTTTTAAAAAAACCACAATCACGCTTAACATGTTTTTTCTTATGCCTCCAGTTTTATTTGATTTTACTTGTATACATTTACAGTTCTACAGAAATATATGGTAATAAAATGAAACCTTAATTAAAGATATACAGCTAATTAACATTTATACTTCAACTAAAAAGATCTGAGCTGTAGCTACATTTATTTAGTTATGTCAAATGCGCGTTGCCGACCTCTGAACTTGATTTTTTTTCTGTTCTTTTAGATTCTACGGTCTAGAAGAACAAATCCGCGAAGCTGAAGCCGACCATGGAGTCTTCTTCCCAGTTCGGAGACTCTTCATAGTGGTGACCAAGTCTCTCTTCTGTCCGCCAAACTTGGAGCATTTCAACAAACGGGACCCGATGCAGCCAAGCTTGGAAGCCTGCAGGGTCAGTGACGTTGAAGTCAATAATAAAAAAATATATCAAAAAAATGTATTCCTTTCACGGAAAAGCAATAGGGTTGTTTCCGTCTACAAATCTTAGGGCAGAATTGTATCCCAATAAATTCTTTTGGATTATAAGAACATGTTAAACTACTTTTAGGGGACCTGTAATGACCATATTTTTGTAAATATTGAATTTAAAATATCTTTTGGCACACGTCACGTGACCAAACTCGAAACGTCTTTGAAGATTCTGATGACGTCACAACTCTCGGATTGACACTGTTGACAGTTAGGCGATAAACAAAAAATGACAAATGTCAGTTGACAGTTCGTATCTTCTACGTGTGTATGTAGTTATGTGTCAAACCGTAAACTGTGACGTCACACAATTTTCAAAGAGCGTTTTGGGCGCGAAAGCATTTGTCAAAATATATTTTGTTAATTTAACATATTTTAAGCCGTTTTTAGTATAAAAGTTGAATTTTAGGGCAACTTTTAGTTAATATAGAACGTAATACAAGCGTTTCAAAAAATTGGAAACAACCCTATTGGTAAATATCAAATGATTCAAGTAACTCAAGGGTTCGAACGTGTTTTAAAAAAGAAACAATAACAATGTGACCAGGTCAATAGTCTACATAGTGAAATTGCCTCGCGGGGCAGTTGCCTCGCGAAGCGCCCGTTTCAATTGGTTCTATATCGTCCTGCTTCATTTCCGATTGAGCTGAAATTTTTCATACATTTGTAAATCGGATGCCAATGCAATATTATTATAATAATAAGAAAAAATAAATAAAATAAAAACGAATAAAAAATATCTATCCACAAAACTTATGCTTATTATGAGCACACTCGAGTATGCAGCATCCATCCTAGCGCATCGTCTTATCTGCCTCATACACCGCTGGTTCTGTATGGTGTGCAGTTGGTAACGTAAAGATATGTTCCGAGCGTTTAGTAATAAGTATCTTGTAATGCATTTCTACCCACTATGAATTTAATAACATGTTTTTTGTGTACACTGTATGCTTAGACTTAGTTTTAACATGTGAATTTTCTCATGTAAGTGAATTATATAATTCTTTATGAGAATAAAGTTCTTTAAACCTTATGATCACATGGAGCTGATCTGATGATGGACGCAGGTGTCCATGGGAACTCTGTTATGAAACAACGCAAACTAACTGTGTTCGGGATTGTTAAAATTGTCTCGATGAGTATTAGTTGCCTGTGGAAAGAAAACTACAGTCAGCGATAAAAGCTTGTACTAAAACTACAATATTTTGGCAATAACTTATTTTATAATATTTTACTTATTTTAATGCAGATATTTTCAGGATTAAAAAGTGGCAACGGGATAGATTTTTTTTACGATATGGTTCGTTGGAGGATTAAAGTATTTTGATGAAAATTTATTATGTTTGCAGAGTCTGTCCGACGTGCAAAAAGATGTCGCTGGAGTGCGGGACCGCATTTATAGAAATACTACATACAAGGTATGGAATTGTATTGTTTTTTTTTTGTTATATTGGGATAATCGTACATAAATCGACCTAGTACCATAATAAGCTAAATACTTATAATTTTCTAGTGCATGGTGTGAAATTATTTTAAGTACAGGCACTCTATTTCCGCGCGAAGTGCGTTGCGTCTTCGCGTTGCGGAGTTTTAAGGTTAATTATGTAATTTTTTTTAATAATAAATCAGTATTGTGACATGCATTGATTATATTGCGGTATTGATTAAATCGTAGCAATGGTTTTGAGTTTGACAACGATTGTTTGTTGGTTATTAGTTACATTACATTCTTGGAAAAAGGCAAATCGACCGTTGTCCAGTGTACCTGTTCAGTCAAGGTCTTAACTGGAAGAAATCCCTTAAAGGGATAAGATCGGCTTTGTACTGCCTATCCTGTGCCATATTTATGTTTTGTGTGTTTCCCCCCTTTCTCCCACATCTGAGATAGTTCGGGGCACCCCTCCAGCCCTTCAGGCCGAGGGGATATGTGAGTCCTGCGCAGGCAGCACATCACAATTTCCTAATAAAATGCAATACTTGCAATTTCTTCCTAAAAAAAAATCCTAATAGTTAAAACATGAAAATGATACTTTTAAAAGATTCGCCGCCACCCCGACGAGCCCAGGCCCGTGCACGTGGTCGCAGAATGCGCGACGCCTCTCCACACACTTTGGAAGGTGCTCCAGCGGCGCACGGTCTACCAACGTGAGTATTTATAGTGTTCCTCAGTAGGAGAATCCACACAGGACGAGGCCTCAGAGGATGGACGCAGCATTCACGCGGCACTGGATCTCGTAGACTTTGGGTTTCCTGCCGTGATGCACACGAAGAAGCAATATAGATTTTAAGTAGAACGGTATTAATACTTGCAAATATTGATACCAGAAATCACATCAAGCTAAAGGCATGGGCCATAGGTTAAATCTGTTTAGGCATGGGTCGACCGAGGCAAATCGACACGCAGCCGCGTTGCCTCGTTTGAGACACTACACAGACCGAGCTGCTTCGCGCGGCAATTTCCTCGCGAGACCAGTCAGTCTGTGAAGACCCGCCTAATGAAACCACCTGCCATGTCGAATGTGTCATGTGTGACTAAATTATGTAATATTAATAATGCCTATTTATGCCTGTATGATTCTATATTAATTATGAAAATAAAATTTGACTTATATCTTTTAATTGTGTGCACATGGACATTCTTGTATATAGGCATGGACTTTTTATTAGTAAAAGTGTAATTTCATATAAGTAGGCATATTTTTCATATTCTTGCTTAGAAAATTATATTGTTTGAATGCTGTTTGCGGACAGCTGAATAAGGAGGACAACAACAAATGTGAACATCTATAACTGTACCAGTTTTAAGCAAATAAATGAGTTTAAGATTTATATCACATGATATAAGTATAAATTTCAAGATTTCTAAACTCACTCAGGTTTTTTAATTGAAAATTTAATTAAACGATTGGACGAAAATTTTGTTAAATACTAATTTAATTGACTGATGAGATTGACAATATGATTGCTCGTGTGAAAAAGGTTTATAATTAAAATTAACGATATTTCGTATAGTCGAGTGCAAAAATATAGGTGTGTGGTGTGCACATCTTACTCAAAAGTATGTCCCATAGCTCTTATGTCGGCGAATGATATATCATTCCTTAGTACTCTAAGGGACATATTTTTGATATAACATCTACACTACACAAGCGGCTATAAAAATATTATAAAGAGTGACTGATCTGAACCCCTACCGTGAAAAACGAAAATCGAAATATCTTTAACAGCCTCGCCGTCGCTCGAATATGCATGACCGATAGAGAGGCAGATAATTTCGTAAGTAACGAAATTTCGAATTTAATTTTTCGCGGTAGGTCCTCTGAGTGGCAATTGAACTGTTTTATATAAAGGGGGTATAAAACACTTGTTGTAATATGGCAGGTCTAGCGATAGCGGACGGCGATGAGATAACCGCGGAGTTCTGCGCCACACTGCCGGCCATCGTCGCCAACAGCCCCGAGTTGCGCGGCAAGGTCGACCTCGTCTACTACGACGGTCAGTTTGTACTACTAAAATAAAAATACTTGAATACTAAGTATCCCAGACAAACAGATACTGTGGTATCTCCGCCTGGGGCATGTCTAGCGAACGGTTAAGCGATAACCGCGGAATTCTGCGCTACAGTACCCACTATCGTTGCCAACAGCCCCGAGTTGCGGGCGGTGTTAGACACAACTATCCTCCTAAGTCTCGATGTCCTTTTAAAAGGACAAATTCGGTTCACTAATGTTTAACCAAAACAATGTTGGCAAATTTTCATTTTACAAAAAACGTTTCACCAAAGTATTATTTGGCAAATATGTTATTCCGCAAATGTATCATTTTACAAAAAGTCACTTGACAAATAATCATTTAGTAAATAATACATTATTACAATATGTCAAAATATAAAGTATCAATTTTATATTTTTCATGTCACCTAGTAATATGTTTAGCAAATTTATACATTCACCAAACTTTGAGGGAATAATTCTGCATGGTTGCAATTTTCATTTGGGCCAGATTATTTTGAGGTAAGTTACTTAGTTGCAAGACAAGCAAGCAATCGTTGCTTACATTTTTCGCGTTGTTAAAAAAAAAATAACCTCGAAGCCTAAGGCGGGAGCAAAGCTCCCGCCTTAGGCTTCTAACCTAACCTATCCGAGTCGGATTGCCCCGACAGGTCTGGCTCGCTTACAATTTATTAGTACAGAATAACTAATAAAATTTCATTTCATAACAGATCTTTTTGACAAATGATTATTTAACAACAAAGTTAACAAATAAATCTATCATTGGTCAAAAAATGTTTGCTATAATGTATTATTTGACATGTGTTTCTGTCAGAAATTTAAATTTTATTAGTTAATTATTTGGTAATAAGAATAATTTGTCAAAAATATTGTTGTAAAAAAATGATTTGCTAAAATATAATTTTGCCAGTAGTTGGTTGCCAAGTGTCAATTTGCTAAACATCTTTTGGCCAAACGACAGGACACCGACAAATTCAAATCGATTGTTCAAAACGTCATACTTACTGGCGCTATGACAACTGCCACAAGTGATTACTATGTACGCTAAGTACGCATTGCCGCTCGAAATCAAAAACTTAATTGCACTCTGTTAATTAAAAAAATCCTTTTGAATTACTTTCATAGCATGTCATTGAAACCTATGCCTTGTTTCGATTTGCGATTATATCAAAAATACACGCTGTATAAGGAATTCAGTAATTAAGATTTAGATTCAGTAATCCATTGTTCCTGCGAGGGTTTTTGTATCCTCGCAATTTGGAAACATTCCGATGGCACATAATGTGACATACCCGCATTAATTTAGATAAACATAATAGATATATACAGAGAAACCTACAACTGTACAAATACTAAACTAATATAAAAACTAGCTTAACTCTAAAATAAGCCATTGAGGTATTGTGCCAAAGATGCTGGCGGCATTTCCTCGTTGTATCGCAATATTGATACGTTGTGCGAGGAAGCCAGCGAGGAAGCCTCTTCGGTCACCAGTTAGTTAAATAAATAATATTTTGATTGTTTTCTAATTTCAGACACGAATCCCGAGGAAAACTTGGCTGAAGTTCTACTGGCGAAGATTCGAGAAATCGAACCGAATTACGAACATATTATCAGGAACAAATAACCACTCTGAGTTTAATAATACTATCACGAAAATCGCAAAATGACACGTTATCATGGCTGGCTAGAAATGTAAGTCTAAGTTAATTCTGGATTCAGTAACCAAGTGTGACAGTGCCACTACAATCGTAATGCTTTGTATTGTAGTGTGAACCGAAATAAATCATAACAATGGAAAAAATTACCAAGACCTCCTGTGTCCAGAGCCGCAATTGAACCAGCGCCCTCTGTTTACGCGACATATGCTTAGACCGTATGGGATTTAGGTTTCTAGTTTAAATAGTAGGTAAGTATGTACAGTAAGCTGCAGAGGTAACTGACCCACCTGCAAACAAGTTGATCTATGCAAGGGGGAGTCAGTTATCTCTGCAGCTTACTGTACTCACAAATATCGGAACACGACATCGTCAAGGCAAATGCATGTTCAGATATTTTCAAACATTACATTATACTTTGTATCTTTAGGTATTTCAATTAAACAAACAATTTGTATATATTTTTTGATTAACCAACCAAATCCAAAACCGCCTGGATCCGTCTCTGAACGACCTGACTTTAACCTACATTATTTGATCATGTAATATTTTCATCTACCCTCAACTGCCTTAAGGAGCTATTTGAGGGTAGATTTAGTTTACTTTTATTTAAATACCTAAAGATACAGAGTGTAGTTAAGTTGCTACTTTTACAGTCACGTCACCATCAAAAATATCTTTACTATAAAGCTGCCAGTCGACCATTCGTGAAATATATAGCAATTAGTAATAGTTGTTAGTTTTGATAAGGAATCGTACTGAAAATTTCCGTGCCAATGATAATAATAGGTACATGTAAGTACATTTTAATCTATAACAGCCCGGTGGCTTATAAAAAGGCCTTATTTCACTGTATTTTGAATCTTTACTTTTTTAACATTTAGCAAGTTTTAATTTCTGGTGGTTAAGTTTTTTTTATAATTGATTTGGGAATCCAGTTCCAAATCAAATGATTATATTTTTTGACATTTCCAGTAGGTGCTCGGTAATCCGGCACCCAATTTTTCCTCCTTTGCCGGATTAGTGAATTTGTATAGGAAACCCGGCTCTGTAAGCATTCGGCTGTCTAAACTGCCGGATTAATGAGCTGGACATCTAAGTCGCTAACTGCCGGATTGACGAGCGCCTACTGTATTATTAAAAATTATATTACTCGATAATTATATGACAAATGATTATTACTAGATTAGTGTTTAAGTATAAGTATGTTATGTTAACAATGTTTGTACTGTAGATTGGTATTTAAATCCGATCTCAGTTTTGTAGTACAACATAAGTATCGTACACTATATTTTTGGAGCAATTTTATTTATAGTTATAAAGTAAGATCATTAATGGCTTTGGCTGGTCGAAGTATTTGACAGGTGGCGCCAGCATAGGTTTTACGAATGTCATACGACTGTTGTCACCTAGAACCTAAAACCTAATTATGTAACTGTACAGCTAGTGACGTTTAAGTTTGTGACTCCCCCTCGTCACAACATGTCAAATTTACTTGATCCCCTCCCTACCCATAAACGTGTGACGTATTTAATGGATGACCCCTTAAATGAGGCCTCGATATTAGAAAACAAACACTAGAATTTTGCACTATTCGTATGAACAGTCACATAAGCCATTAATTAAGCCATTAAGAACATAGAACAAAACTAGCGACAAGTAAAACCCATGCTGGCGCCATCTATCAGAACCTTACACAGCTGCCAGCTAAGTTGACTTGTTTATTTAATCGTATGGCATACATATCGTAAAAATAGAGACAATATAATTAATTAAATGTCTACACATAGACCAGTCAGCCACTTCATGGCTTCGTCGCTCAGGGTGATCAGGTCTTCGGGAGGGCCGGCGACATAACGCGTTATAGGGCAGTCTTGAATTATGTGCTGGATGGTTTGGGCTTCCGCACCGCAGCTGCAGGCTTGACTTGTGATACTTGACAGTGTGACATGTTGTAAGTGCCTTGACATATTTTCATATAAATTTGACGTTCTACGCTAAAAGTGTGGGATGTACTTTGTCATAGCAATACGTTGAAGTTAGACGCAGATATATCAACCGTGTCTAACGTATAGTTGCATCTTGGATGCGCCCGTTTCCAGTTACAAAATTTAGTAAGGGTGTGTGAAGCGCTTTAGCTTGGACCAACTCTAGGAATTATTTGGCATGGACACACACCATCAACAAGTTTAAGGCCTGTGCACACAGAAAGAGTTGCCTCGTGGGGAAATTGCCGCGCGAAGCAGACGTGCCTCGCCGCGAGGCAATGCGGCCGATAACATGAGACGGTGAAAAAGCGCCAGTGTTCAAGCTGTAGGGCGCAATTTCACTGGGTCGATTATCAGCGCCAGGCTTTTAGCACACGTTATCGACACAAATGAGGCAGTGTAAACACGCCTTAGAGTAGGAATGTTGCTACTTATGTTTTTTTTTTTTTTCAAAGAATATATTAAGATTGAAAGTAGTTTTGCGGATCAAATCCGGCTAGTCTTTAAGATTTAATTGCATTCGAAATTCGAATTGAAAATTGTTAATATTTGTGTTTATTTTTTATTTTTACTTATTAAAATTCTATGCTCGTTGCAATCTAGCGGTACGAATTTTGGTGTAATCAAGTACCTACGATTTGACTAATTATTATGGCAGGTGAGATTTTAATGATGTTACTTGCTACTACTACTTAAGATTACTAAAGCATTTATTGATTACATTTGATAAATAATTTTCAACAAAACGCGTTTTATTTACCCTATCAAATGGCCATTAGGTATCATAAAATTATAAAACAGAGTAAAGGATCAAAAAAGATTCGACGGTTTAAATATGAATTAGTAAAATTTTCCTGTGTCCAGAGGTTCAGAGGCCCTACCGTGAAAACAAAAATCGAAATTTTTTCTGCCCCTTTTCCCGAAAATTTAGATAACGAAACTTCGATATTCGATTTTCGCCTCTTTCTTCCTAGCGTTGTCCCGGCATATTGCCACGGCTCATAGGAGCCTGGGGTCCGCTTGACTACTAATCCCAAGATTTGGCGTAGGCACTAGTTTTTAGTTTTTGCCATCTGACCTTCCAACCCAGAGGGTAAAATTAGGCCTTTGTTGGGATTAGTCCGATTTCCTCACGATTTTTTCCTTCACCGAAAAGCGACTGGTAAATATCAGATGATATTTCGTACGTAAGTTCCGAAAAACTCATAAGTACGAGCCGTGGTTTGAACCCGCGACCTCCGGATTGCAAGTCGCACGCTCTTACCGCTAGGCCACCAGCGCTTCTACGGCCTAGCATAGCCTAACCTAGCGGTAGGCCCTCTGCGTTCTCCTATGTAAAGATAAATTGTATTACTCCTCGATTCCTTGTAAAATGTATTCTTTTTTTGGCTACGTTTACTTGTCCAGCTACGTAGGTTGTTTTTGGTATGTTGTCAGGAATGTTAAAACCTGTTTTTAATTAGGCGCATTGCGTATGTTTTGTCCCTTACGGGCGCACGTTGATCCTGTCATCTATGGTGTGAAAGGACTTTAATAAGTCGAGTGTAAAATTGGCTTAACTGTATCGATTATTTTGAATCGAATGTAATTGAGATTCTATTTATCAGCGCTATTAAAAGTATCTCAAATGACCGCAGGTGAGCTGTCACCTGCCATTGTCAAACCGTCACAATCACAAATGTCAAAGTGTTTCAAAATAACACCGATCTCACGTGTCTTCGTAAAAAACATGTTAATACATTAACATTAATGACTCAAAATGGGTAAACGTAAATATAATACCGAAAGTGAAGAGGCGCCTAAAAAAGTTAAGCATTCCGAAGATGTTCCGAAAGAAGAAAATGAAAAAGAAACCGAGGAACAACCTCAAAAAGTTGCTGAACACAATAAAGCTTACATTAAACAGCATGGTTTTGATGTGAAACACTTTAGAAAGGAACTGGCGTCAAAGACAGGACAAACTATGGGTGAGTATTGAGAATATCTTACAATTAGTAGTATATTTTCAAGATTTAATTACAACACCATTTTTAATTTAATATTGTGCATAGGTTAGGATGTTATACACAATACAATTATTCATAAATATATTGCCTTAGTCTACACAGTAAATATTTTGTTACTTGCCTGAAATGATCTATCCCTAATTTAAGCATTGAAATATTTTTTTTCTGAAGTTTACGTTTGGTATTTGCCTGTGAGCCAATGTGCGTAATCTTTTAAAAATTTGAACAAATCATAGCTGAGTAAGCCAAAAACATTTATTTGACCTCTATCGTAAAAAGTTATTATTCAAAAGGCTGACTTAATACCTTTGTTTTTATTTGTATAAATGGTACTTGAACTCCCTCGTCTAAAGTTAGCTGAGAGCAGGGATCGGAAACTAGTAGTTTTTTGTGTGGGAATGAAAACTGTATTTTCTCATTCTTTGTTAATTAGTTCATTTCTAATTGGGCAATCTAATAATACGAAACCATCTAAAAACACAACTGAGTCCTGTATTTGGAGTATAAAATAAATAAAAATATATGGTTATTTCATAGTTTTTGCAAAAAACCGGTTCCGATCCCTGGCTATGCAAGAGTATGCCGATATGGACAGGCAGAGTACTTGCAGGCTTAACGAGGCATAATGCTAGTACTGTCAACAAATGTGTGTTTATAAACATATTATTCTACTATACAATCTAACATTCTCTAAAATGTCATAATATCAATTATACTTGTATGTCTATGTCATATCTACTATACCATCTAACAGCATTAACTATTGAGTTTAAAAACCGGCCCAGTGGAAGTCGGGCATGTAGAATGCAGAGTTCTGTATGTTCATTCAATATAAATGGAAATAATTTTAAAGAATGTTTTAAGTTAAATAATTTTTAGTTTTTTTTATATGTCTTATACTATAGTCTATGGGTCAACTATACTCAAAAGGCATACAACGCCTTCCGAATCCAATATAATGACGCCTTCAGGATGCTGTTGGGACTGCCTCGGTACTGCAGCGCTTCAGGGATGTTCGGCGCGGAACGAACTGATGACTTCTATGCCATCAGGCGTATGCGAATAGCGTCTCTGTTGTGCCGGTGCGGGGCAGTCATAACAGCATACTCAAGGTCATAGCTGACAGGGTGGATTGTCCCTTCTTAAAATTTTGGGTGCAATTAGTGATAAATAAGTAATGTAGTATGTAGTTAAGTTACTAACGTAGCCATAAGCCACACTAACAATTTATGGATAAACTTTATCTGAAATAAAGAACTAATAATAATAATTATACGCTTGTTTCAAATGTAAGAGGGAAGTGATCATTTTTAAAAGTATTCATTTCATCAAAAAGCTTTTGTAGAAAGTTTAACCTTATTTTTAAAGACCTATCAAATGACACAATACATCACACATTCATTAATGAAAACGATTTTCTTCACTTATATTGTACATGTATGTATAGAGTAGCCCCATAAAAAATTTACATTTTTCAATTTTAAATTGTCAGCTTAGTACTTGTCTGCTCACAAAATACACTTATGTTCTAAATTTCATTCAAATATACTTTATAGTTTTTGAGATATGTTGTTGTGACCTACGGACAGACGGATGGATGTCCAAACCAGGGATCGGAAACCGGTATTTTTTGTATGGGAACGAAAACGGTATTTTTTCGTTCTTTGTTAATTATTTCATTTCTAATTGGGCAATCTAATAATACAAAGTCGTTATCTAAAAAACACAACCAAGTCCTATATTTGGAGTATAAAATAAACCGAAATATATGTTTATTTCAAAGTTTTTCCAAAAACCCGGTTCCGATCCCTGGTCCAAACAGATGGAGGGACTGACAGACATAACAAAACTATAATGATTATTATTCTATTACCATTGCGTTTTTTTTTAGGAAACCCTAAAACAGAGATAATTGACTTTTGTGCCATTGAATAAAGATTTTTTGTACAGTCAAGTTTTTAATCCAGTAACTTTATATATTAGCATTTGCGTCAAATCCGTTAGTTCTTATTTTTTGCAAGCTTGTTCATGATGTTGGCCCAATGAATAATCCAAGTTTGTGACCCGAGCACCGAATTCAACTTTGTCTAAAATTGAGAAAACCGAGAAAATTTCGTGTTTTTTTGAGATTTGGGTGATTGTAATAAAGGACTAGTATTTAATAGTACCATATCAAAGCGTTTTTAAAGTAGACTAAATTTGCTACAATAAATAAAAATAAAATAAAAATAGCCTTTATTATTGAAGTTTTTTTTACATTTGTAAGTATATTTATTTATCATTTCCATCGGCAACTCCAACTCGTCCCTTGACGAAGGCCTCTTCCAAAGTCTTCCATTTTGGTCTATTTCTTGCAACACTCATCCAAGCTTTTCCTCCAGTCTTTCTTAGGTCGTTGGACCATCTGTACTGTTGTGGCCCGCTTTTTCTGGTGTTATATCTTGGGCACCACTCCACAAGTTCTCTAGTCCATTTATCTTTGTTTTCCCTCATTACAATAAATAGGAGGCCAGAATTGTCCCTGTAGACCTAATAGTTTCCGAGATAAAGCCTTCCAAAGTTCATAAAAGACGGGGGAAAAAGTTGGCTGACCAGGTCCAATCTATGCTAATATATTTCTTTCCTGCTTTTACCTTCTAGGGCAAGTTATCGAGGAATTCATTTTTGAAATATTCGTTATACCTTTCCATACAAAGAAAAAACTAATTTTTGATCAATAAATGACAATTATATATATGTATTGATTGAGCCAATATCATAAACAAGTCTGCAATAAATCAGAACTAACGGATTTGATGCAAACAAACCCGATTACAAAAGTCGACTAAGTTATTGGATTATTTATATTTCTATAAATTTTGTAATATGTTCAAAATTGAGCAGTCTAATGTATAGCCTAATCTATAAACTGTCTGTCCATTACCTTTTACTGCTATACTAATGAACCTAAAAACATAGATACCTTATTTTTGGAAATGCAAACCCTGGGAAGCACAGCTAGTAACAATACAGTAATCCTTATTCACTGACTAATTGTTCTTATCTGTATATTATTTTGCCACCAATGGATAACTGTTATTGGCCTAATACTGTGTAAAAATACTCATGTAAGTTGTATATTTACGGCTGTTGCTGTCCTGAATACCAAAATAATAATAAAATAAATAAATATAGAAATTTATTGTCTATTAACTTTTATGTTCTTTGCCAGACAGCCTGCTGTCTTAAAAATTTTCCTCCACTATGTTATTTTCCTAGTAACCAATAAAATTAAAAATAAAATAAAATATTTTTCAGCACTGACCCAGTTCCTCCAAGTATGCCTGAACCCCGACAGTGAAGTCGACTACATGGCAGAGTACCTGAACGCCGGCGGCAACTCCCACGAAATACTCCGTCAGATCAACCAGGACAGCAAGATGAACCTCTCCCTGGCCACCCCTGCCTTCCATCTCTTCCACCTCATCATCATGAAAGTCCAATCCTCACACCCTCAAATGCTTGCAATAACTGAGGAAGCCAGTAGATATTTCCTAAACACATTCATGCCAACCGTTGAAATCATGATCAGTGAAAACTCAGGTCCACGTCACAGGAAAATCGTCCTTAAACTCCTGACTTCAATCGTAACTTTAAACCCAGATTTGGGTGTCGAAGTTATCAACCAGGCACCATTAACGCCGAAACATTTGCAGTATATACTTGAAAAGCCGAATTATAAGGAGAAGGATAATGTTAGGACGTCATTTGTCCATTTCATGACTTCATTTCTTGTTGATGGACATCTGCCTTTGATTAAAGCTTTATTAGAAAAGCAAGGATTATTACCTTTAGTAATTCCAGGGTTAATTCACGATGAGCCTGAAGCAGTGATGATGTTTTTAAACATTTTGAAAAAGAATGTTATTGAGAACAGTTTTATTTCAAAGAGTTTGAAACTGAAGACATTCAGTCACCAAGTGCTGTTTAATATATTTAAACTATATTCTTGGAAGGGACCGCCAGAGTTAAGTCAGGAAGCGAGAAATAAGCTACGCCCGGACATAATGACACTTTTATCAGACATTGTACTGACGCTATTCACTTCCCATAAGCTTGGGTTATATTTTACTGATAATACCTTAGGTATGGTGGACGCTAATAAAAATCAGAACCTGTATAAGGCTCTGCTGACATTAAAAAGGCCGTGGGAGACAGAAGAGGCGTGTGAAGTTATACTGAAAATAATTCACAAATGTCCTGATTTACACAGAGCTATCATAAATGTTGTGGAGCAGAGTTTCGAGCCTCAGCACTCCCCAATTTGGGAGAAAACATTACAGTTTGCTATTAAATTGCTGGATGTTCTAAAACCGGAGGATATGGTCCCCAGGATGGGTAGTCTATCATCAATTCAAGTGGTTAATTTTGCTAGATACGTAACTTTGCCCATTCCTTTGCTAAAATTCATGCAGACCAATTTAGGAAAAGATCAAACTATATCTTTATACTGTGTGAAGATTTTAGTGAAAATGCTGGAAAGTTTGAAAAGGTACATAAGGATTTTGGAGATGGAAGACAGTCATTTAGATATGTCTGATTTGAGGAGCAAAATGGAGTACTTTTTCCCAAAACACATGCCTGTGCCTACGATTATCGCAACATTGATTCAAGATGTTATAAATGGCAAAGAGGTTACAGAGACTACTAAAGACTACAGGCTACCGAAAATATCTGAAACAGAAAGCCTCATTTATCTAATGGACCTATTACTGCTGTACAACGACATCCATCCCACATTCTTCGAAATGCTAGAAGGAAGCTTAGACATGAAAAAGATTCTAGACTTCTCAATGACACTGACTGCTGGGAGAGTTTCACTGTTGAAATTCAAAGTTGTGTCTTTGTGGTTGACTTTAGACAGCTCAGCAATTTCATTAAACAATCCAATGTTCAAGGATCTTTTCAACATTATGCTAGAAGTTTACACAAACACGGATGATAATACTTGGATTGAGGCCAAGGATACGATTTGCAAGTTTTTCAAAAACACAGGCATTTTTGAGGGGGATGAAGACGAAATACACCTTATGCTTTACACGCTGAGGAACTCTCGTGCTACCCCTACCGTCTTGATCGGAGATTTAGTGCAATATGTGCTTGAAAACAGCAAAGATCTTACTGAAAATATCCGAAATCAAATTGTCAACTTTGAGATTTTTGATCAAACCAGTGAAGCCAACTTAGACAAACTATTAAACGATCTTATGAAGAATAAAAACACGGAAGACACATCTTTTTTAGAAAACAAAGTGCCATCTCTCTTCATCGTAGGCTGTATGCAATATATACAAGGCAACAAAGAAGCAAGAAAATCTTTGAAACAATTTTTGTCAATTTACGTAGCAAATTTACTGCACGCGAACTATTCTCCAGAATTGACAGAAATTGTGATTGGAGATTCCAAATTAGATGCAAGGAGTTATGTTACTAGGTGGACTTCGGAACCTGAGGCTCTCTCGGATAATTTATCAGGCTGGGATGATACCATTAAAAATATATCTGCATCTATCATTGGCAACAGTGAAATTCTCCTAAGAGACATCTTCCAATGTCTTGAAGAAGTTTCTACAGAAGAATGCGACATTATCATAGAAGATGTTCCTTATAAAGTTAACACAGCCCAGATTGTGGATGGCTCTGAGCTTCTGATTTGGGCGAAGTATCTAATATTCTGTACAGTAAGGCTAACAAATATGAACTCTTTGATGGAAGTTCAGCAAAACAAGATAAATAAATACTTTGATTGCTTAATCCTTATTGGGAAGAAATGCCACATGAGAGATGTTTGTCGTACGATAGTACTGTCCCTTTTCAAAAATCCGCACTACCTTAATATCTACACGCCTTTAGATCTAAGCAAGAATCCGTGCAACACCTTGGCGACTAAATTCCTTTTAGAAGTGATGACTCGACACTCAGACATTATGACATCTTTAAACAAAACACAAAAGGTTATAAAGCCTTATCAACAGAAAAACCGTAGTGAAATCGTGAAGGCGTTTATTAAAATAAATAAAAGGAAGAATGTCAACAGCGATCACACAATAAAAGTTCTCGAAATAATTGGTCTTTCGGAATCGGATGACGTCACAGTGCTACAACACATTTTTACTGCAGATCCAAGTTCTTGCGTAAAAGATGATAAAGAACCAAGTCTAATGCTAGAGGTACTTCGAGTACTTGTTTCGAAGTATTCGAAAACTGTAACCATCGAATTACCAAAAGACGTGTTCAAGGGCATTGTAAAGGTGTACACAAACTTGCTGACTAACAAAGAAGTGATTCCTAACTTGACAAATATTGAGAACTCTTTGATAGAATATTTTGAAAACAAGCCCCACCAAGTGAAACATGTTAGTGAGGAACAGTTTAAGAACTTCTTTCAAGCCAACTCCATTCGCAAAACAACGTCCCTCCTCGCAGCCACTTTACTCAAATTCAGTCAGAAGTTCTGCAAAATATTTAAAGACGAAATCGACAAACCAGACATATTAAGCCAAAGGGAGCTCACCTTACCACTCGGTAATGCTATTATCCATCACGAGACTTACCTAGTCGCGAATAAGGATTTATTGCCTAAAGTCTACGAGGAATACAAGACAAATATATTCAAAGTATTAGAAAAACCACATAAAGCCGGACAAGTATATGTCGCCTCCTGGAAATTCATCAGAAAATTGATATTGGAATGTATGTCTCAAAAGGAGTGTGAAAAGATATTTAACAAGATTCATAAGTTTGAAACCGCTGAAATAAGCCACATACATCTATTCCAGGCGAGCTTCTTAAAAATGAGTCTCTCTGAAGAAGCTCACAAGAAAGACTACCTTATAAACTACTTGCTATCCTCTCTGAATTTGATAACAATTGCGTTACAAGGATCGAATACTGAGGTATTGAAAGACCTTTCCCAAAATATCCACGATGTTATTCGACTTGCTGGATCTTTCAAAGGTTTTGACATTGATAACAAGGAGTCTCTCGTAAAAATGACTGAAAGTTCCATTTGGCAAAACTTCTGCAAGGCTGTTTTGAAAAACTGCCTGAAAGTGAGATCAGGTGACCAGGAGAATCCTTCCGGCCCGCTATTGCTTGAGACATTAACAAATCTAGTAAAACTCGTTTATCCCAACGACCAGCCTGATATCGAGACTCTTTTCGACATGGTAACTTCACATTCTGAATTCCTAAACGTGATGCTGAGTTATCACAGTTTAGAAATAAAATCGAGGTTAATAGAGCTTCTATACGTATTGCTTTCTCGCAAACAATCAGTGATGAAAACGCAACAAATACCAGTGTTCTTAAGTGCTTACCACGCCACTAGAAGTCCTTGCGATCGCTTGATATTAAAGATCCTAAACTTTTACGAGACTCATGGACTTCCAGTCAACGAATACAAGCCTTACTTATGGGGAGACTCCGCCGCTAACTTCTACGCTGTCCGCAAGAACAGATCAGCGTCTCTTTGGAGTCATCCCACTCCAAATCAAGTCATGAACCTCCTAGACAAGGAAATTATAGACAGAACCGTACGGAACTTCCCTGTGACTGAAAAATTGAGTTACGATTATGAGCTACCTTCATCTAACAGTTGCAAGGGTATTAAAGAAGCAGTACGCTTTATGTCTGAAGAGTTCAAAACTTTAAAAGATTACGAAGGTGATGTAACTCGGATGACGTTAAAACTGAAATACGATGCCATAATAACAGAATTAAAGGACGTAGACATAGTGAATGCTTCACACGTCGATCCAGATGAGGGTATCTACGACCCAGCGTTCATATTTCCCTTGTTAAGCCACCTGTTAGCACCGGGATCAATGGCGTCATGTTTCAAGATGTTGCGAAGCGGGTTGCTGTCTCTGCCTGTAGTTGCGTTGAGCTCGCACTGTCCAGATATGCGTGCAACTGCGTACCATGTGCTGCATCGGTTCCATATGCTTCTGGAAACTGAAACGTAAGTGACGATTTATTTGAACTTTGACTTCGATTAAAAGACTAGTAAAATGGTAAACCAGAACAGGAAAGGATTTTATTAATTGTTTGAATTATTAGTTTTTGTCACATGAAAACTTAATGCTAGCTACATCGTAGCTAGTCTAAAGGAGCCTGAGGCCCGCTATTTGGCAACCCCATCCCAAAAAACTCCAGCTTTTTGGAACGCATGTAGGCCTTTCCTTTCCGCGATGTATTACAGATTGTCCTTTGATGTGTGTGAACGTAATTCGTCTAAAACTTATAATTGTATTTCAGGAGACACAAGAACGACAAGCTCCTCCTCACGGACTTCATCGAGACCCTCCGCCACAGCTTGTCCACCGCCATCAACAACCAAAATGACTCTGGTCTCAAAAACTCCCGTCTCCCCTCACTCGACGCTATATACCTCGCCAAATCCCTCATGGTCTGCACCGCACCTTTCGACCCTCTTTACAAACCTGTCAATAACTTCCTCATTGCTAAACAATTCGTAGATTTAACTGTCGTCCCTGATTTTCTGAGCCTTTTCCATGACAGTGACGTTGAATCTTCCGATAGAAGACTATGGATCTTAGATATAATTAAGCATGGAACTAAGACTATGACAGATATAAGTGTAATCTTTAAGACGATGTGCTTGAAAATGATCATGGATTTCTACTCTTCCGTTTTGAGTGATAGGAAAACTAAGGAAAAGATTTTAGGCGCGATAGGAGCTGTTGTAGCTATACCTAGAGCGTTGCAGATTCTGGTAGAAGGATATGGTCTTATGTCGTGGCTGCATTTTGTCGTAAGACAGTTGAGAAAAGAGGATAAAACACTAATAAAGGGAGTTTTGAATATTATAAGGAATATTCTCCATAGCATGTATATAAATTCGTTGTCGCGTCATATCTCTGCACCTAAATTAGACGCCGACGGCAAGGAGTTAGATAAAGTTGTTGAAATAAGAGTGAATAGGGAGATAGAGGGAGAAATACTTGTACTTTTGTATGATACTCTATATATTACTGCAGATTTAGAAACTGAGGGTTTGATTTCATATGTTAAAACGTACAGTTTGCTATCGAAAAATTCCATCAAGCTGCTAACTAAAGAGAAAGTTTTAAGTTTAGTAGAAGAATGTTGTAGCTCAGTTAAGGATAGTGAAAAAGTTATATTGTTAAGAAAATCGGCGATTAGAAATAATATGGATATGTTGAGGAGCAAAAATCTAAATGTTGCCAGTGTAGGGTACAATGCAGAAACAAACGAACACCTACTAAAAGAGTTAACGTCACTGGTGCAAAACTACATAAGTGTAGTGTAGGTATAACATAATATTAGTGTAAAAAGTTTTTTAAATTTCATTATTACACACATTGTGTTAGTAATGTTATTGACTTTCATTCTATCTACTTACCTGTCCCATTACTGTGTATAATATTTTATGTTGCATAACTGTTGCAAGATTTTAAATGATAAGTACCCCTAGTGTACATTTATTCGATAGCGAAACGTGACGTACGCGTTTGCGTTAAGTCTCATTTTGTATGGGATTTAGAAACAGCGCGCCAAGCGGGACGTTTTCAAAATAAGGCTTAACGCAAACGCGTACGTCACGTTTCGCTATCGAATAAATGTACACTAGGGGTACTGTACCATGTAGTTACTAGGTACAGATATTTTACAAAGTTTTTATCCGTAGGTAACTCTTAACTGCTTTAAATTAAGTTGTCAATTAAGTTCAAGCTTAAACTTAAATACAATAAAACAAAGGTTTTAGTATAGTGCATTGGGGTAATTTTGAAAATGGCATAGAGTCAGACCAAGCCAAGTTGGTAACGATTTTGATAACCCAGCCTGTGCAAGAGTCAAGTAAACGTCATAATTTCATAAAAGTTGGAAGTTTAAAGTAACACTTGCACGGTCTGGGCTGTTATAATCGCTGCCAACTTATCTTGGTCTGACTACTTGATATGATATGATATGATATGATATTTATTGGTAAATATTTACATTTACAAGTCGTTTTATATACAATTATCTTGTCATAGATTTTACATTGGATGTCTATTACATTATTTGATTATTTACTATACTCATGTATTAATAACTTTAAACTCATATAGCAATACAAATATTACAATAGGTACATATTAAGATAACGAGATATTATTATATTCCTATATACTTGAATAGAAGCATTTTCTACTGTAGCAACAGTAATTAAAATGATGATGATGGCTGGTGCAGTAAGCGGTGTATTCACGGAAGTGTTACTCGAGTATGAAGTACTATTGGTTTAATAGATATGTGCAATTTTTCATCCGCTTTCGAAGTTAAAGCAATGCACTTAAGAGGTTCTAATTTAATAGGTACTCAATAATTGTTCTATTTGTATAAGTCTAGACATGTCGACTTACGATTGACTATTTTCCTGCATTTAAATCCAACTGTCACAGTTTACCATAGACAAGAAAGTTTCTAGGGCTGATAAGGTAGTGATTAAAATCCTTGAGTGAAACAAAAGATAGACATTGAACTAAAGAATTATTTCTTAATTTTATGAGCAACGACTTACCTAAGACTAATTTCAATAACAGAAAATGACTTCAGGCTAAATACACACCGGACAACAAACAATTACATCAGGCTAAATACAACGGACGCTGCAACACGGCTCCAACACATTGAGTTCACGCATCGGTTGTAATGTATAAAGTTACATCTCTGCGTAAGTTGTACGTTATTAATGCAATCTGTGCGTAATCGACGTAATCGTAGTAGGTAAGGTACCTTGCGATTATTTATTTTATTTATCGTATGGCGGTTACACACTGGTTAAAAAAAAAAAAATAGTACAGTAAGTATTCAAAATGTACAATTATACAGATATAAACTGGCATTCTTCGTTAGGTTTTTGAAATCTTCGGCAGGTCCATTGTATTTGGTAATGGGGCACTCGAACACCATGTGGTGTATAGTCTGTTCTGGATCTCCACACTCGCACGCCGCCGATTCGCTTGCGACCTTGCGATTACTTAACTTAAATAATGTACTGAGATACTAGTAACTGTTTTATCAGCTGTTATCAAGTTAAGGCAATTTATCGAGAGCGCGGACATAACTTGAAATCAACTGTGCAAGTTTATTAGCACTTCATATCAGTAGATCAATTAACGGAGGACTGGTTGCAGATAAACGTAGGTACAGTAAACACTAGTACTTCGCCCCGAACAGGGACTTCTTGACACATGCATACTTTTTGATCCCTCTAATTAACTTTTGTTCTGGAGACCTCGACTGGGAAGCTGAAATGATGGAATACCACGAGCTAGATGGTCGGACGACATTAAAAATACAGCAGGGTCGACCTGGCATAGAAACGCCCAGTGGCGGGGCAAGACCAACATTTTATGTGGGCAAGGTACATTTAGCGAGGCCCTCTGGGGGCGCAAGAAATAACGAACATTTTTACGTTGTGTCCGAGATATTATACTTATTTGAGGCGCGAGGCCCCTCGGACCGCAAGGCCGTAGGCGGAGGCCCACGTCGCCCACGCCTAACGCCGCCTCTGGAAACGCCGCATACAGAACAATGTGTAGTCTAGTTTCAAAGACAATTTTTCATGGCTTTTCACCTTGATTAAATCATGTACAAATCCAATACAATACAATTTCGCTTTATAATATTCTATGTACCTATTGTATATATGAATGTAAATTATGATAATGTATGATCAGTACAAATAAAGAATATGAATATGCGGCAACACCAAACCGAAAATTACTGCCAGGGCTTTTACGAGTCATTTTACAGCCTATATTTTCCCGTACATCCTGAGTATCCTGACTTTAAATGTCCCTGAAGACCTGGAATGTGTGCCAAGTTCTATATAGATCAATTAATTGGGATAAAAAGCTGAAATTTTACTTGTGAGCTAATATCCTTTGAGGGTTCTTAATGTATCTATTAAGAGATTGCATCACTTTTTTGATTCCATATGAGATATGAACGCCGGGACGCCTTATGAGAACAATCCTCAATTATTATTAGGTATTTTGCCAGTTTAACACTATTTGCTTGCTCAATATATAATACCGAGACTTAAACTGCTCATAAATGGAAAGGCGTCGACAAAAGGCTAATTTACCCTACCATAAATATAAAGTACATACTTAACTTTAACATTTTCACTTAAGCAATTTTGTAAAACCACTCCTAATTCAATCAATTAAAGTTTAATTTCCACTAACAAATGTGTAAGGGTATGTCAAGTATGGTGTCACTTACGGCTATCACCGCGAATTGACACATGTAAATGCCGCAGACACGCAAATTGGACTAGACATTCCACCCCTCACAACCTAATTAAAACCTTATAACACCGCTACAAAGCTCAAAATCGTAAAAAAAAACATGTTTTATATCTGTTTTACAAGTTTTGGGGAATCCGTTTTTAAAGTAATTGATATAGAGTTGATTTTTCATTGTTTTAAGGTTGCAATGCTGTTACAGAACGAGAATGCTGTAGAGACAAATAGAGCAATGCATTTAGGTGATAACATCAACTTGTAAGGACATTGCGACTTAAGATAGGTCCTCCGTTGTCGTTTTGCAATGCACATACCCGCGTGATGTTAGATTGTTAAAGTCCAACCAAGTTAAACCTTTCCTGGTCCAACAAATATCACTGGCCTTTCAGCGAGGCGATGCCGCCAGTATATTTGGCACTTTTGGTCCGGGTGAAAATCAGAGTGGGGGGTATTTCTAATGTTTCTATTTGTTTATTGTTATGTACTAGGTAGGCCGTTGTGAATATATATTTTGTAGGATAGGTGCATAATATGATGACGAAGCGTGTTGTGGATGTTTTTTGAATGAATGAATGATGCTTTTATTCGAAACACACACACACAGCAACATTAAAATAGGCTTAAATCTAGGGAAATTAGAAGTTACAGTGCTGCGGGTGGTTCCAGAAAAGGATAACACTATGTGTTATGGTTTTTGTTTGTTTATGTATTTATATATAGGTATATTGACGAAGTCTGCGTCGTGGATCTTGTCTTTGTTTTGATATGATGTTAAATTGTGTTTTTAATAAATGGCTGATTTAAATTACCCAGATAAAAAATTGTAAAACTCTTATTGAGCACGTTTTTAAACGCTCTACAGACTTACCAATTTATCACAACAAGCAATATACACATACGGTCCGGTCGTCAAACATTTGCCAAAGATACGATTATCTCCACCTTCCGTAGATACGATATGGATTAGATATGTCAGTGTCAAAAGTGATGTTACGTCACTTACGTCAAATAAAAAGTATCTTAAAGTTCGAATCGGGTCCATAGAGTCCGATACAATCTAAGTTAATAGCTAGGGAGCCTATAATCTTACTTGAATGTTCATGTCATATTTCTTTACACTGAATGTCGTTTTAAAATGAGAGTGTAACCTCGATTATATGGAGGCGGCCAAGTTCGTGTGACTCTTAATTAAAATTCTCAAAACCTGTTTAGGGTGTTTAGAAAAATGCGGGCAACAGAGTACAGACATGCAGCGTGAGTTATGGCTCGTAAAAACAAAATGGCAAATAAAAAAGAAGCTTTTTGTTAGGGTTCCGTAATATATTAATAGTACATTACGATATAAGTGCGAAAAATAGGAAATTTGAAACAAGTGGCGATAAATTAAAACACGACCGAAGGGAGTGTTTTAAATCGACACCAGTTGCGAATTACCTATTCGCACATGTATCGTACAACGTTTACAGTACATATGGCCCTTTAAATGTTCGACACAGTAACGTAATATGCTCGTTTTCGCACTAGTGCTATAAAGTAGCACCATATGTACTGTAAAATATTATATTTCTATATTATTGTTTACTTAACTATAATTATAATTAGACCGGTTGTTGATGGCCGGTGTTTTCGCCGGAAACCGGACCGTGTTACGCGACTACGTCCGGTTTTGTACATGGCTACCGACAGCTACACCCAAACCCAAGAAACCCAGACATCGTCGCCGAACCCGGACAATTGTCCGGCGAAAACACCGGACTTCTACAACCGGCCTAACTCAGCTGTAACCGAAAATGAATATATACAGTAGCCTTTTTATACAGGCGTTCATGCGAAAATTTATAAAATTAGACTTTATATCATATAAAACCGGCCAAGAGCATGTCGGGCCACGCTCAGTGTAGGGTTCCGTAGTTACTCTTCCGTCACAATAAGCTAAACTGGAGCTTAAAGTATAGTAAATTGTTAACCAAGGGATGAAACGGTACTTTTCACCTGAGTTAAACAAATAGGCAAATTTGCATAATCAGTACCTAATTAAAATAAGTCTTTTTACTATGAAGGGAAAACTTTTTGCGATAACTCAAAAACAGCTAAACTGATCATGTCCGCTATAGTTTTCATTTAATGTCTTTCTTAAGCTCTACTTCCACAATTTTTTTCATATTTTTTGGACCTATGGTTCAAAAGTTAGAGGGGGGGGACACATTTTTTTTTTCTTTCGGAGCGATTATCTCCGAATATATTCACTTTATCAAAAAATGTTTCTCGAAAACCCCTATTAGTTTTGAAAGACCTTTCCAACGATACCCCACACTCTAGGGTTGAAGCGAAAAAAAAATTTCACCCCCACTTTACCTGTAGGGGAGGTACCCTAAAAAAAATTAAATTTTTAGATTTTATTGTACGACTTTCTCGGCTTTATTGATTTATATATCCATGCCAAATTTCAGCTTTCTAGCACTAACGACCACGGAGCAAAGCCTCGGACAGACAGACAGACAGACAGACAGACAGACAGACAGACAGACAGACGGACATGGCGAAACTATAAGGGTTCCGTTTTATGCCATTTGGCTACGGAACCCTAAAAAATGATTGTATCTTCATCACGACCATATTATATTTATTTATTTACGTCCCACTGCACGTCGCAACAGTCACGTTAGCACAATGCGGATTGGGGACTTCACACATACCAATTAATGTAGGTATAGGTAAAAAACTTAAGTAAGTCACCTGTTGTATGTAGTTGTGACGTGTTCGAATAGACAATACATGTTTAAAAGACACACAAACAAAACAAATGCCTATTCGAACACGTCACAACTACATACAACAGTACCCCTATAGTGAGATTTTTCTAACATCACATATTTGACACATGACATTTGATGTTTGAAGTGATGTGGCTAAGACAACATAATATGTCAAATCCAGCAATCGTATCGATTACAGTTACGATTTGTGAGATCGAATCGATTACCTATATAAAAAATCAATATTAGGAACCTGCACAGCAGTCATACATGCAAATTATACTGCTAGTGACTACTTAGTATTAGCAAAATCAGGCATTTTTAGATCCAAAGTCAACTAAATTCAAATACAAGCAAAGTCAAAGTCCAAAAATACGAGCCAAGGTAACCAGATGTGTAAGAGAAGAATCCAAAAATAAAGCCAGGTGAAAAATACGAAAAGAAACGGAATATGCGCACAGTAAGGCGGAGAAACTTCGACAGACTGCGCATTTGACATTTGACAAACGAATGATTTTGACGTCAAATTTGATCCGCTCAGAAATCGACATATTTTTTGCAAATCGTACGGTAAAGATCTATTATTATAATGGATTTTTAAAAGTATTTGTTTAAGTTAATGATTTCTTAGTTATAATACCTTATTTTTGTACTTTCTGTAGGTTATAAATATATCGATTTTATCGATTATCTTTAACTTACGAATATGTTACCCGAATCGAAAAAAATGATTTGACCACAACGCTGGTTTTAAAAAAAAAGACCCTTAGGACGTAAACGTTTGTGCAGTGATTTATTATTGTTAAATACTTCAGATATACGCTGCGAAAAAAATAACTATAAGCATAATTACATTCAAAAAGTGAGTGTAGTTTAAATGGTAACGAAAGACATATTATAATTGCGTGGTTTTGTTTTTAATTATGTGAATGGATCATACACATTTACATTATATGGGTGCTGTCATGTGTCAAATATGTGATGTTAGAAAAATCTCACTATAGTGTAAATAAATTCGATTTCCAAACGTGACGTACGCGTTTGCGTTTAGTCTCATTTTGTATTGGATTTAGAAAGAGCGCGCCAAGCGGGACGTTTTGGAAACTCAAAATCCTATACAAAATGAGACTTAAGGGTCTCCCCAAACCAGTCGACGCGGAGTCGGCTTTCGCCGAGTGTTTTACACCACACTATTCGCATTTAGCCGATCGACCGTCTCCGCGGTTGGACACCTGCGTTTAGCAGTCTCATCCTCCTTGCGGCCGTAGAGACGCCCGATCGCCTGCGACTTGCTATCGCAACAGTTGTAAAGCGACGGTCGGCTCTCCCGTGCTCCGTCCTGCCGTCGAGACGTCCGACAGCACACGTACAGCTGTTGAGTCCGACGAACAGATGTAGGACAGCGGGTGATCGGCAATCGTAAATCTCATTTTTGGAGACTGGTTGTTAGTAACAACCTGAGTTTGAAATTGAACAGACCTGTAAGATTATTTTCTTTGGTAATTGTTACATATTATATAATAACCTGTGATGATGGATATGTTACGTAGACGGGCATGGAAAAAAAGGCTTACCAGCATTTTTACCGTCATCGGCTCTGTTCGGCCGTCGTCAGCTATGTTCGGCCGTCGAAGACGCTGAACGGCTTCCGCCAGCTCTGACCGGTCCTTATCGTAGGTACTCAGCCGTGATCGGAGCCGTTCAACTCTTTCCGGCACCGTACGGCAGTATAAGGAGATTTATGAATGCGAACGTGTGCGGTAGGCTGCAAACAGCGTCGTACGAATGCGAACAGCTTTACGGCAAAACGCCGTTTTCCCGTCGAAAGACGTCGTTTCGCGTGGGCCGAGCCGATTTACGACTTATTCGCTCTTATTGCGTTGACATAAAGCTTTTTCCGTACGCGATTTGCCGAAACGGCGTCGACTAGTTTGGGGAGACCCTTACGCAAACGCGTTCGTCACGTTATGATGTCGATCAAAGTTACACTAGGGGTACAGGTGACTTACTTAAGTTTTTTACCTATAGGTATGTTATAAATATTAAATTTATTATTTCAAACTCAAAAGCGAATCTTACCAACAATAAAAAATAGATGGATCGATGTTTCGCCCTTCATATCCTGTTTGAAAATTAAATCGAATCATTACTTTATAATTTGATACCCACCGGGCTGCCGCGGAAACTGGGGCAGACTAATTATTTTAAAAATGTACCCTATATAGGTCGAGCGAATTGTCGTTTTTATACGACCCTATATTGTAAATTTCATTGAAATCGCTATAGCCATTTTTGAAAAATTACCAAAAAAATTATGCAAATGTATCTGAAAATATGATAGATTATTTGCCTGCGAAAATTATTATTAGGATTATTATTTGGGATTATTTGCCTAAGCCCAAAAAAACTCATGTAACCGGAACCGTACCTCCACCTTACAGAAAACAGCAGCCAAATAACACTAGACCCTACTCATAGTGTTGTGTTCCTGCCGGTGAGTAAGGTTGCCAGAGCTCAACGAGGGGGGGGGGGGGGGGGTTTAGGGTTGGCAACGCGCATGTAACTCCTCTGGAGTTGCAGACGTACATAGGCTACGGAGGCTGCTTACCCACGTAGTATTAAAAAAAAAACCGTCAAGGCGCGAGTCCGACTCGCACTTGGCCGATTTTATAGCCTCAGGCTGAATAAAGACATAAATTACCGATGTGATTCGCGGGGCAAGTATTCCTATGGAATTCTGTTGTTAAAGTTATTTAAAAGAACGGCTTCATGCGGCTATCAGAGCGTTTTCACATTGTCCGATCCGATATCGGAGCGGCGTGCGGATCTGCAGATAATGTGAACACCGCCTTAGCGCGCACGGTGGGCTGAAAATTGGCCTCCATAGAAATGGAAACTTCAGTCTTAATTTTTTTTTCTTGAGATAGCTTTTGTTGGGTATTATTGTGTCCTAAAATGAATCTTAGTTAATTTGGTTAGGAAAATAATTAATTATATATTTCTTTCAAAAATATTGTAGTAAGCGTATCAGAAAAATAAGATTTTCTTAGAAAATAATAAGTTAACCGTATCACCCTCGCAGATGCTTATTATTAATTTATCGCCACTCGTTTCGAATTTCCTATTTTTCGCACTTGTATCGTAATGTACTATTACCGCACTAGTGCGATAATTAGCACATTCCGTAATTATGTCGAAAATTTAAAGGGCCATATGTATGTACCTACTGTAAAACGTTGTAAGATACATGTGCGAAAAGGTAATTTGCACCACGTATCGATTTAAAACACTCCCTACGGTCGTGCTTTAATTTATCGCCACTCGTTACGAATTTCCTATTTTTCGCAGTTGTATCGTAGTACTATTTGTATGTCTTTCCCATCACGGAACAATGGTGTTCCGGACCTTTGGGAGGCGTGCGCGGAGCCGAAGCCAACACGTAGAGGCCCTTTTGACACTTTAATGAAATGTAAGGGGTACACCTAGCGGATGTTGTCCTTGCCCGCGTCATGGGACGCACGCAGAGGTAGTACTATTATTGTTTTCTAGATAATATTCAATATTGTCAATCTCTCCTCCACAAGAAAAGCGTTCCCTAAAATGCCTAGTGTGGAGTGTGGAGGTTAGTAAACACTGTACCTATGTGTATATTTAGAAATAAACAATTTTATTTTAATTATTATTTTATTTTTAAATTGCTACCAAGCAATGTACTCGCAATTGCGTTGCAAAACATAAGATATCCTTGCAAATTAAAGAGCATGTTCCTGTCTGGCGGCGTGTGTTAGGACCCGGACAGTTGCATCCGCCTTTTGACAGACCCCTGTAATGATAGCGATCGACAATTTGACATCCGTGGCGCTTTGCGCCGTGAAAGCTTAATTTCGCTTCGTGGTGGGTTAGGTGGAGTTAAGGTAGCATTCCAGTTGCATCAGCATTGCGGACATGGACAGTGCCGCAGACTGCATTGTTGCTGGAAATATTTTGATTAAAAACAGTTATATTGCCGTGGGGAATGAGATATTTAATTAAAATGAAGTTAATAAATAAATAAATATTATAGGACATTATTACACAAATCGACTAAGTCCCACAGTAAGCTCAATAAGGCTTGTGTTGTAGGTACCTAGACTACGATATGTATAATATATAATTATAAATACTTAAATACATAGAAAACACCCATGACTCAGAAACAAATATCCGTGTTCATCACACAAATATATGCCACCACTTACCAGGATACCAGCTTACCAGGCTTTGAACCCGGGACCATCAGCTTCATAGGCAGGGTCACTAGTGTCACTACCCACTAGGCCAGAACGGTCGTCAAGATATAAGTACCTAATCTTATGTTGTTTTCTCTTATTATCAATTAATTATGACTCTCCATTGACAAAAGTAATAGATATGATTTTTATTGGTCCTAAAATAGAAATAAAACTTTAGTGACGAAATTAAATCGAATTACTTAGAATAGAGTTAAATATGATTATTCAGATAAAGATATATTTTTATGTTTGTATAATATACTATATACCAATATTAGAACTTTTGTGTGTTATTCAATTATAAACTTTAAATGGTCAAATCAAGGTTTACTTTCATAACTTTTCAAGATGCGAATGTTGTCTTAAAGTAGTTAAGTGCTCGTAAAAACTGCAATTAAATTTCTTTTAGGTGTTTTATAACTAATTATTATCTAATCTCTGGGGCCATGTTAAGTTCTCACGATGTACAGTCAGCCAAGAAATTGGTTTACCTCTTTTCGACTTTATTTGTCAAGTAATAGAGTCGAAAAGTGGTAAACCACTTTCTTGGCTGATTGTACAGGCTAATTAGAACGTACGCCCAGGTGCGTAGACAAGATGCCAATTGTTAACGCTTCTTAGCGGACGAAACGATGTCTCTGTCGCACTAATATGTAAGATTGATAGATAGACAGAAAGCGTTTAGCTGTCGTAGCGCAAACAATTTTATTGGCATCTGCATCTGTTATTTTGGTTTTTTTTAATTCAATATTAATTTAAATTGTATATTTTTTTTAATGCATGTTAGTTATAAGATGTAATGTTTTGAAGAGTTTTGTCTCGCCGAGTTTCTTGCCGGTCCCATGTTGGGATACCCTCCTACAATTTAGGAGGGATTTAGATATTCTCGGGTCAGAGGTGTAGGGTCAGAGCCGGTGTAGCTTTATTTGACGTTCATAAGCGCATTGTAATACGTCTACTTGGAAAATAAACTATCTTTATCTTATCTTGCGGTGGCAGCATGGTTCCATTTTTATCACTTGTCACTATGCCCGTCACTTTCACGATTACATACTTGTTAGAACGTGACAGGCATGGTGACAAATGATAAAGTGCCGACCATCTTAGCCCTATTGGCTAGGCCTCCTGCGGTGGCATCATGGTTCCATGGCCTCCGAAACGAGAGAACGCTACCTGTCTCGATCCAGCGCGGTTTCCTGCCATGAATTGGCATTCAGCCGACGCAGGTCCGCCTCCACGACATCACACCAGCGGTACCTGGGGCGCCCGATCGGTCGACGGCCGGTTGGTCGCCCCAAGTACGCTTCCTGCGTCATTTCTGCGCAAGTAAAATAAAATACACCATTATCACGGTTTATTTTTACCATACTTAAATGCCACCTTTAATAGCTATTGTACAAAACAATAACCGTATCAGTTATCAGAAATAATGGTACTATTAATAAAGAGTTTCATTGGCATGATATCGCGATTAAATTGACTTTCGTTACATAGAACGTGTAAGGCAGTTGTACTTTGAAGATGGAACTTGTCGTGGTGTGTGCGCTGGTTGGTTTGGTTGGTGGATCAGTGGGACCTTATGTGGACCTGGACTATCATAACCATGTGGGTATTCCTGCTGCTAAGCGGATTAAAGCCCATGAATTGGAGATGCACAAAAGTGTCAGAATTACAGGGGGAGCACCGGCTGGGATAGGACAATATCCGTTCTTTGTAAGTAAGAGCTATTTCTTATTAGCATGGCAATATGCCAAAGAGATTTTTTTGGACCAAAATTCTCATGAAATAAGTAATAATAAATAATAAATATAATAGGACATTCTTACACAAATTGACTAAGTCCCACAGTAAGCTCAATAAGGCTTGTGTTGAGGGTACTTAGACAACGATATATATAATATATAAATATTTATAAATACTTAAATACATAGAAAACACCCATGACTCAGGAACAAATATCCATGCTCATCACACAAATAAACGCCCTTACCAGGATTTAAACCCGGGACCATCGGCTTCATAGGCAGGGTCACTACCCACTAGGCCAGACCGGTCGTCATAATGTTCCCTGTTTTATTTCTGCATGTTTATTGCCTAACCTTCTTACACTTAGTCTCGATTTCCTTGACACTTAAAATAGACGCCAATGAGTGACGAAAATGTTAAATGAATTAGTCATGAGTAATAATATCGAATCCGAACGGGAACTTTCTAAGTGGAAAATTGCATGAGAATTTTCTCATGAAGGGTCTTTCAGTCTTTCTCAAGTGATACATAAATTATGGCACTTCTATGGGATATTATTTACATTGTTACTGCCAAGTCAGCGAAAAGTTAGCGTGGTTGGATTCTAATAGCCGAAACCAGTTTGGGTTTGGAATTTATAGCCAGAGAATCCCGTAAATAATTCAATGAGTGACGCCTCGCTCCGGGTCGTTCCTTATGCAAAGGTTATCCATCGCGGTTCAACGTGGCAAGCGTGTAATGAGGAGCTCTTGTGCATCAGGAGGGACGCAGGGCGAATATACTTGTTGGAATTGACACAGGTTCACTTTTCCTTTTCAGGGCGGTATCCTAATCACAATGATCGACGATTCCCAATCCGTCTGCGGGTCCACTTTACTCAGCAACACCCGAGCAGTCACCGCCGCACACTGCTGGCGGACCACCTTCTCCCAAGCCAAGCTCTTCACCGTCATCTATGATTCCATCTTTCTCTTTTCTGGAGGGACAAGAGTCAGTACTAGCGATGTTGAATTGCACGAGGACTATAACGCTACCACGATTCTTAATGATATTGCTATCATTAAGCATGCTTGGGTAGATTTCAACAGTAAGTGTTTTGCCATCATAGTTGGAAATGTTCAAATAGGCCAGAATTTCGGACAAGGGTCATTCCACAGAAAAGTCACGGCCTTAACATTTCATTGCGATTTTTTTATAATGAATAAAATAAAGTTTGAATCACGAATCAAAGGATACCTACGATACGAAATGCTAATGTGTGACGTAACGTAAACATTAAATTAAATAGTAAAGTTATTTACAGTTAAGAACATGAACTCTGAACGAGAACTTTGTAAGTGGAAAGTTGTATGAGAATTTTCTAATGAAAGTTTTCAGAAATTTTGGAAAATTCTGAGAATGTTCTGCAACTTGCACATTGCTAGTTGAATTACAAATGTCCTAAACCTAGATTGAGGAATAAATATATTTTGCAGGTGCCATACATTCCATCCCCATCGCCATTGGTGAAAACCTCTATGTCGGCCGATGGGCTCAGGCAATAGGCTTCGGCAGAACCAGTGATAGTCGTAAGTAAAAACGAGCGATTTTTATCTTCATTCCTAACATTTTGTGACAGTCTTGTACACCCATGAGGATGAAAATGGGTCACTTTATAAAGACACTTTATGCAAAAATTACTAGGGTCGTAAAACAGACGCACAAACTGTACTCTTAATGCAAATCAGTAGCCCCAAAGTTCTACACGACGAAACTGATAAAAGCCATAAATGTCTTCCTGAGTAAGTTTTCTCCAATTAATAAGGAAATGATGTCGTATGGATTCTAGAATTCCCAGACAACACACAGTTCTTCAGGACTACCTCCTACCTAAGTCACACCATGATTTTCCATTTGATCTTCAATAGGCTTGTTACGATTGCAGCTATCATCCCGCATGACCGCTTCCTCTCACACGTGTTCGTGCAAGTGATTACGAACGAGGAGTGCGGTCAGACTTATGGTTCCGCCGTCACGAATTCAACCCTCTGCGTAGCGACGACTGGGGGGAGAAGCACTTGTAGTGGGGACTCAGGAGGGCCTCTCGTCGTGGATAATAAGCTGGTATGTATTCTTTAAAAAGCTAGTCATATTTTTTAAAAGTGGCCTAGTCCTAGGAGGCTTTCGTCTTTTAAATAATATTGGGTGCGGATCTACTCACTAGATCAATCTCAGCGTTACAGCGGACCCTAAGAATTAAAAGACTGGTCGATAAATGAGGATAACTATCGGACTGTATCGGCGCTGAAGCGGACGATGTCACTATCAACTTCCTTAATAAAATGAGTGACTGATTAAACGTTAACATCCAGTTTTCTGGGCTTGATTATTTTTTGTCTTCACGTACTTTTCCTCCATTATCCATATTAGGGTCTTTTATTATAATGCAAATGAGTGCACTTTTTTGTAATATGAGTTAAGATGTGACTTTCCTGTGGAAATAATAAAATAAATAGACTTTGAATCCTAATTTTCTAGCCGAATCCTTATTGGTCTTATAATATAGGTCTTATATTATAAAATCTATATTATTAAAGCCGAAGTAAAATGTACAGACGTTAATTTTAATATTGTCCACCGGAGAGATGTTCGTTTTCCAGAACGTTTTTGATCCTTAGTATTCTAATCTTGACTTCAGTAAATGTTCAAACATGTAAATATATTGTTTTATAGATCGGCGTGACGTCCTTCGGGCACGCGGGCGACTGCACCCGCAACAACCCGACTGGCTTCTCGCGAGTCACCTGTTTTGCTGCCTGGATCAATGATCGTCTCTAAATTATTGCCAAAAAAGCCGACTCTCAAAACTTTTAGGAATTTCAAAGATCTGCAAATATAGTTTTAAGTGATCTAAGATCTCTCACACAATCTTTTTGGCGACTTAAAGAGATCCAAATAAGGAGTGTGTGTTAAAATTTTTGGAAATTTATCATATTGTTGTATACGAATCGAAATTGTACGTTTCCAAAATGAAAGGTTTCTTAATTTCCTATGAAAATTTCTTGAAATTTCCTAGAACTTTTCCAACTTTTTTAATATTTCTGCATGATGTAAATCTGTACATGAAATCGTAACTCCAAAGAGCAACATGCACCTTGCTACTGCGAGCTACGGTTTACCCCTGAAATTTTGCTCCTGCATTGAAAACAAGAGTTACTCGTTTCGAGTAAAGTAAAAGTAATATCAACAGGTTTGGGGGGTTAGGGTCGGTAACCCGCATGTAACTCCTCTGGAGTTGCAGGCGCACATAGGCTACGGAGACGGCTTACCACCAGACGGGCCGTATGCTTGTTTGCCACCGACGTAGTATAAAAAAATATCACAAACGCTTACTTATGAGAGGAGGAGAGGAGAAAACTGGGTAAGAAGGTGTTTGGAGAAGGAGATCCAGACGCGGAAGTGGCATTGTTTTGGGCATATCCTTGGGAAACCTGACAACCATCTAACCATTTAACCAAATGGGTCCTGACCTGGAAGATGCCTGGCAAACGAAAACCATGGTCGGACTAAATTTATTTGGCGCCACATCGTGGAGCAAGAGTATGGTGTATTAGGGAATGGGTTGGAGGAGGTTACCCAAACTGCGCAGGACCGGAGTCTATGGAAGATTTTGATTAAAGCATTACACCCACCGAGCAAACAGAGGGTACCAGGATGAAAAAAAGGGAAGAAAAATGTTTTGACAGCCTTCGTTCCGGCTGTGAACCGCATACCGACCGTAAATTTTCTGTCCAATTTTCGATCAACTACTGACAAGGTTCTCTTTTTATAACAGCGGACTTAATACAAAATGAGGCAAGGCAAGTACTGTAATATACAAAATACATACAATTTTATAGTTAAATTTTTTTGTATTACTTTACAGATTTAGTCAGGGTACAATTTGATTGATTGATGGAGTTGAAGAAATTTGTATTTAAACTTTTCAAATATACTTTAATTTATTGACTTATTTCCCTATTTTGTATACCTAGGTATCTATTATCTTTTTGTATTAAATCGATACCTGCCACTGCCAAGGCACTAATGCCTATTCCCTGACTAAGAAAATATGCTTATAACTCTCCTTGCATCGCATGACTTAGCGGTATAAATATATATAAAAAAAAACATCTTTCTACCTAAATATCTGTATGACGATACCTACGCATTAAAATACTGTAACAAAGCAATGATTAACAATAATAAACAATAGGCACGGTCGTCATCATAGATGTTTGAATTTTTTACTTTATTACAAAGGGGCAAGGTGCAAAAGTGTAAACATGTCTTTGACGTCGACTGTATGTTTATCTACAAGTATTCAATCTCGGAATGTATTGGGGAAATCCAACCTTATCCAATTTCTTTAAATTCGTCATTTTCGTCATCTAAATACAGATTGATAGCCTCTTATCTTCAGTAATGAATGAGAATCTAAAAAAAATATATTTAACATAACAATAAACATAATGGATATATAAAGACTATAACTAGCTTAAATCTAAAATAGGCCACTGAGGTATTGTACCAAGGATACTGACGGCATTTCCTCGTTGTATCGCAATACTGATATGTTGTGCGAGGAAGCCACCAGCTCTTCGGTCACCAGTTACGTCAACCAGAAACTTCGCGATTTCTGCAAAAAACTTGACTATTTTTAAGGAATCGAAATTCCAAGTTTCCTTTGTTACTTGTGAGATTTTCGTACTGCTGAAACTTATATGTTTTTGTGCGTGGTTATTTCTGTATGAAATACAATTACATAGGCACTCTCTGACGCAGACAGCCTATAATCTTCATGAATTATCAAGATATCATAATTACTTACAAAAATTTAAATCACTTTAGTCAATCTTTTTAATCATACAGATAAACATTTCGTCTATAAAACGCAATCTCTCAGATTTACCAGTTTAATCGAGTCCTTAATATGAAGATCATAGTTGCCTTCGCATTGATAAGTTTGGTGGCCGGTAAGGCAGTCATAGACTCCCCTGTGGAGCTCGACTACCATGGAAAGATCGGGATTCCTGTTGCCGCCCGCCTCAAGGCGGCTGAGGAGGCGCTGGACTTCGATGGATCCAGGATTGTAGGAGGATCCCCGGCGGCTGTGGGACAGTATCCGTACATCGTGAGTATTCTTAAAATTTTGAGATATGTTATCCGGCAACAGTAATATTTTTATAAATTTTTTAGCTGGCCACGAGAAAGCCAAAAAGAAAGATTGTGTTGACTTACCAAAAACTTTTTGAGTTATTTGAACGCGTTCAGCTCTAATACTCATAGTATGTTCCATTGGGTGGGAGAATAGTTCAGTTCAGAGACCCTCAGGTCAGGAGTACTTGGACATTACTTGGTGTGTTATTGGTTTATGTTTGTGCCAGCGATTCTGTGCCGTGTTCTTATACTTATTAATCAATTTCAGGGCGGCCTAGTGATCACCCTGACAACCGGCCAGACCTCCGTCTGCGGCTCCTCCCTCCTCTCCGCCACCCGCTCCATCACCGCTGCCCACTGCTGGAGTACCCTGACCCACCAAGCCGCAGCCTTCACTGTGGTCCTCGGCTCCAACCTGCTCTTCTCCGGAGGCACCAGGGTCACCACCAGCGACGTAGAGTCGCATAGCAGCTGGAATGGTGTCTTGCCCGTGAATGATGTTGCAATCATTAGGTTCCCTGCGATTGCTCTCAGTAGTAAGTGACAATTTAACAACAATATCAGTCGTAATTATCTTCCTAGCGTTTTGTCCCGGGTTCCGTTCCTGTCGATAATAACTGTGTAAGAATTTTTAAACCTCCTGACTGCCATCGCCAACTATTCTTCACGTAATACTTAGTGGGTGGGTACGTTACCAGGTAAGTACCTGGGTTGGACTCTGACTTGATTGATTGTACTGAACTCAAAAAAACTGCAAATAAAATATTTTCATATCTATTTCAATGTTTTCAGACGTCATCCAGCCTATTGCGATCGCCACCGGCAGCAACAGCTTCATTGGCAGCACCGCCTATGCTGCTGGCTTCGGTCTCACCAATGATGGTAAGTTGACTATCTTTTTTTTTATATATAGCAGGAAAAAGAACAGACAAATCGATGGTAAGCAATTATCGTGAAGAGGAGTGCGCTTTGAAGGATTTTTTTGAAGTTTTAAGACGAAAGTGGAGGACCCGTGCGAAGTCGCCTTTTAATACAAACGCAGTCCTCATTTCCTCTCTGTATATTAACATTATTGAAAATATTTTAACACAATTACTTGTTATGTATATCAACCACAACTTTACCCCAACGTTTGTTGTTTTTTTTAAATTATTATTATAAGAGTTGGAAGCATTTCAAAATTTTTATGAAATCGGATTTCGCTCCTAATTTTTACAATAATCAAAAAACCTAAAAAGTCAAACGTAGGGGCATAGCTATATCAAATGGTGTAAAAATATTTTCCACGTTGTCAATCTCCAGAGAGGAAGATAATGTCTGTATCGACGGAGATAGTATTGCATTGTATCACAATTGTATATAAGCGCTAGTTAATATGGAATACATTAGTTTATAAATGCCTCCAAAATGTCTCTAATGCGCGTTGGAGGGTGACCCATAATCATAGCCTAAATCGAAAACTTATAAACAACTTATTAAACAAGGTACGCCTGTACCCCTAATGTTCCTGCACGCTTCCTTCTTATTTAATCTTTAACTGTTTCCTTAAGGTGGAGCGATCACGACGAACCAGTTCCTCTCGCACGTGGCCGTTACAGTCGTGGACAACTCCGTCTGCACGGCTATATACACCATCCTGAACGTGCGCACATCCACCCTCTGTACTTCTACTACTGGTGGCCGAGGGACTTGCGGTGGTGACTCTGGCGGTCCTCTAGTTGTTGGCAACCAGCTGGTTAGTATAGCAAATTTCGGCCACTTCGAAAAAAAAAATCGGAAACTGAAAAGACTAATCCATGTAATTATCGAACCTGCTCAAAACCTTTCACGAGCGCCTAGTAATCATTATGTAATGATGTCTCAACTCTTATCATCATATACCTATTTAAGAGGCAGGGTTCTTATTGTTGGAACAATGTCCATGTTTCTCTGTCCTCCTCCTTCTTTTTGACAAACTGATACGAGACTACGCTGACTTTTCCTTTATTTGATCCATGAACGATCTCCTTGGTTTCCCTGACTTCAAGGTGTAGCTCGTTTTCTTATCTCACTCTCACTGATTCTATCTCGGTCAGTTCGTACCCGGGAGCGCGGATATCATGTTTTCGATTAAAATTTATTGTGTGTTAAAAAAAACGGAAACAAAGCGTTGAAAACGAACGGACCCGAACCGTTCTAGCGTGATCCTTTAACTTCAACTCCTATGATGTTTTTGATAAATTTGTCATATTGTAGCAGGTGGTAGCTTCTCTTCTTTTACACGATTACCTATTAAGTTTAACGATCATTTTTCTCCAGGTCGGTATAACCTCCTTCGGGCACCGCGACGGCTGTGAGGTCGGCTACCCCGCGGGCTTCATGCGCGTCACCTCTTTCGCTGACTGGATCCAGGCTCGATTGTAATCATAAATAGGTAGCGTAATATTCATAATACACTCATTACAACATATTAAGACTTTTTTCTCCTGTTGATTATTAAGAAATAAAGGTAAACTGGTTTGTTTATATTATTTGCATTTTCAATTGTAATCCTAAATAGAGTATTTTTTATACTAGGTACGTCAGTGGCAAACAAGCATACGGCACGCCTGATGGTAAGCAGTCTCCGTAGCCTATGTACGCCTGCAACTGCAGAGGAGTTTACATACACGTTGCCGATCCTAAACCCCTCCCCCCTCGTTGATCTCTGGCAAACTTACTCACCGGGGAACACAACACTATGCGTAGGGTCTAGTGCTATTTGGCTGCGGTTCATAAGAAATAATGGAAATAGGGTTCAGAGTAATTCATAATACATCCATTATATTAAGATTTTTTTCTCCAATTGATGATTCTAAGAAATAAAGGTAAACTGGTTTGTTTAAATTTGTTGCAATTTCTGTTAAACTCCACTTTCGGCATGTAATAGCTGTCATTTTCATATTGACACTCACGAAGACGCGTGGCTTGAAATCAGAAATCAGAAATCATAGCATTTATTCGTGATAAACTATGACATACAAAAGTGTAACAACATAACAAAAGAAAGAAACATAGAATAAATAAATAGTTTACCACGAAATGGTCCCGTCTCAGCATTAATGCTAACCCAAAAGTCAGCGCTGATCTTCCGGCGAGACCATTTGTGGGTCACGAACGCAGCTGTACGACACGGCATAAACATAAAACTGAACGCGGCTTTGCGGCGGCGAAAGGGCGGCGATCAACGCCATCTAGTCTCGACTCGTTTTGCCATGTTATTAAAGGTTAGAATTGACAAATCTGCGCGTCATCGTGAATGACACGAACTATGCCGATTTATATTTTGCCAAGTATTGATAAGATGGTTGAAAGATATATCGGTGATGAGATAACGAGTTTCCTTTCTAGGAATCACATAGGCAATGATAAGCAGTATGGGTTTCAATAAAGGATAAGTTTGCCTTTGTACTAATGACGAGTGTTTTTTTCCTGTTTTGTTTTCAGTTCTGTACAATGAAGTGTTTTACAACTACTACCTACTAAAAAGCTTATTACGACACTCCACTACCTACGAAAGGGCCCACGGATTACCAGTTCGCCGGACAATATCGCGTTGTCAGTTATTCGAGATTGTCAGCTTTTGAGAATAGCTGACAGTCCGTTATCGTCCGGCGAACTGGTAATCAGTGGGCCCGTTAAGAAATATTATTTTAGAATATTGAGAATCGTTCTATATAAACATGTACAGTAGATTAGAGTAGGTACATTTTCAATGACGCGATAAAAGTTACAGGTGTATTCCTCCAAAAATATTTGATATAATCACATATGACTTTCATTAACAAAGTAGATACTACGACCACTAAAGATAACGATTACACACAACATGTTTTCGTTATTGGGATGATTATTTAATCAATTTTTAAATACGCAGATCATATCGTTTATTATTTTTCTTTAATTCAATTAAATTAACCTTTATTTCAAGCTCAGGCTCATACAATGTTAGTTACAACAACAGAAAAACTTAAAATTATGTTAGTAACAATAAAACTAGCCAGTTACAACGGTTCACTGTTACTGGGCTTGTGAGGTCCGCAACAGTGCACAATATACGGACAGTCAATCGGCCTGTTAGTTATTCGCAAAAGCTGACAATCGCGAATAACTAGCAGAGTTGAGAGCGCAGGAAGGTTTTCATGGTGGCGGACACAAATCAAACAATTATCGTCATGCAGGAAATATATTGTATAATTTTTTTATACTACATCGGTGGCAAACAAGCATACGGCCTGCCTGATGGTAAGCAGTATCCGTAGCCTATGTACGCCTGCAACTCCAGAGGAGTTACATGCGTGTTGCCGACCCTAACACCCTTCCACCCCTCGTTGATAATAAATATTCATGTCGTTGTGTATAATTAATATTCATTTGGTATTAGGTACACACAACGACTGTAGATGCTTCGAAGTATTATTTCAATTATCTTTTAAAATTAGTTAATAGACACTTAAAACTTACATATGCGGCTTGTGAGAAATGAAAGAGAGAGAACTCCATGGTCATTTAACTTTTTATAGGAAGGGAGCATAGACAATTATGAAAAAGTGTATTTTTCTAACAATAACAGACAGGCCGATATCGTCTGGTGAACTGTAATCAGTGGGCCCCTTAGGATGATGTTGGGTTGAAGCTGGAATGCACGCTCCGCACCAGCGATGCGGCTCGCAGGCGAGGCTCGCAACTTTGAGACAAATCGAGTGATAAGAAGATGGAAAGATAATTTTAACATTTGTAGTAGGTATCCAAAAATAAAGAGGAAACGGGAAATGGAAATTTAAGGACTGAAATGCCTTCAAATTTTATTTAGGTATTTTTGTTTATTATTCCCTTTTTTTATTTTTGATCTTAGGCTAGGTCATTTATAATATGAATATAAAAACACTTACAAAACAATACAAAATACATAAAAACACATTATAAAAAACCTAACCTATTATTATTATATTATTCCATACTTTTCACTAATGGGCTCAATTCAAATTCATAAAATTGATATTGTATACGTCAGTAGGCATACAATTACAGATTATAGATACGTATCATACATTAAATTAAATATTACAATTTGGCCGCAGTGGAGGCGTTCAGACCCTGAGCATAGGCGTATTTAATTTTTCTTCAATACCTACACTTTTTCAGTTTATAATTTATACATTTACAATTATTTGTATTTATTGAACATTTCTAAATACTTGTTATAAAGAAAATCGTCGATAGAGTACGAAGCATCTTTAACTAGTTTTGTTTTCATTTGTTGTACCTACAAATGGAGCGCAAAGGATGACTCACGCTACAACAGCCCGGGCTCGGGCCGGGGCGTTCGACTTCAGTTTTCTATAGAAACATCACGTGATCTCCGATCACCTGTCATAGAAAAAGAAGTGTCGGAAGCTATGGCCCGGCCCCGGCCCGGTATACCGCGTCATTCTTAATTCGGGGCCTTGCACCCGTAGATGAACTTAAATATTCGTCCGTTTAGTTGTTTATTATGGCTGCTGTGACAACCAACCCCTGAACCAACCATACCCAGTCTCCATTCCATCGCTGTTCCGAGCACAACACAGCATATAGATGGTCGCAAAGTGATGGAAATGATTTGCTAGTCTACAAATGAAACGCAACAGTTAATATCGATGCATGAGTGATGCTGTCGGCGCCATAGGCGATTGGATAATCGAGATCAAAGATGCCGCATTCACTACGGAGCACGATCAATAATGAATGATTGATGACTCAGTATTCGATACAGTATGTAGACCGGAGCAACGTTAGTGCATTACTTATGTGTATTGCATAATTTATTAAATAAAAAAGCCAACGCACTAAATCGCTTTGTGTGGTATGGCACAGCACAGCGGATGTCATTCCTGATTTAGAGCAGAGCCCAACTGGGGAAATCCAGCTTACAGAAAACCGCAGCTAAATAACACTAGACCCTACTCATAGTGTTGTGTTCCTGCCGGTGAGTAAGGTTGCTACAGCTCAACGAGGGTGCGGAATGTAAGGGTCGGCAACGGGTATGTAACTCCTCTGGAGTTGCAGGCGTACATAGGCTACGGAGACTGCTTACCATCAGGCGTAGTATAAAAAGAAATCTATTTTGATAGCCGCTTGAAAAACTGCTTTCAAGTACAAAAAATCGGCAAGAGCATGACGGCCCGTCCTCAGTGTAGGGTTTCGTAGTTACCATTCTGTCCAAATAGACCAAACGGGGACTATTATTAAGTATCATGTACATTACAAGGATAAGGGAGTTTATTATTTTGCAGCGCTTCGTACGTCTTTTTACTGAGAAGAGACTGGACCGATCATGTTCACTATAGTTTTAATTGAAAGTATTTATTAAGCTTTTGTTTGATAATTTTTAGGGTTCCGTAGCCTAATGGCAAAAAAACGGAACCCTTATGGATTCGTCATGTCTGTCTGTCTGTCCGTCCGTATGTCACAGTCACTTTTTTCCGAAACTATAAGAACTATACTGTTCAAACTTGGTAAGTGGATGTATTCTGTGAACCGCATTAAGATTTTCACACAAAAATAGAAAAAAAAAACAATAAATTTTGGGGTTTTTATGGAGAAACCCCAAAATTTATTGTTTTTTTTATTTATACGGGTTTAATGAAAAAATAAATGCTTGAGTTTCAGTTCTATGTATGGACATAGAACTGAAACTCAAGCATTTATTTTTTTCATTAAACCCGTATGGAACCTCAATCATATTTTTCTAAACTGAATAGTTTGCGCGAGAGACACTTCAAAAGTGGTAAAATGTGTCCCCCCCCCCCGTAACTTCTAAAATAAGATATTGATTTGAACGAGATCTAGTAAGTAGTTTTAAAAAAACGATAACTTTTGGGGGTTCCCCATACTTAGAACTGAAACTCAAAAAACATTTTTTCATCAAACTCTTACGTGTGGGATAGGTCTTCAAAAACGATATCGAGGTTTTTAATAAGTATATTTTTTTCCTAAACTGAATAGTTTGGGCGTGAGACACTTCCAAAGTGATAAAATGTGTACATTGTGTCCTGTAACTTAACGCTATGGAGTGTTAACCATTGGCATGTTGGCTACGCCGGCAGGTGACTAAAAAAGTTCCTGCGGCTTTAGTCGTCTCCCTTACACATCGCTCGTAAAAGTCTTTACAAGAACGGGTGTAACGTTGTATGTCATTCTCATCACAAAACAATGGTGATCTGGACTTTTGGGAGACTTTTGACACTTTAATGAAATGTAAGGGGTACACCGAGCGGATGCTGCCCTTGCCCGTGTCATGGGACGCACGCAGACGCAGCAGCCGCCAGTGTTAGCACTATTGAGAGTTAATGGAATCTAAAACGAACTAGGTTATGGGGTGAAAGCGATGGACTAAGTATGGACTAAGTACCTATAGGATAAACAACCGGACGCCTGCCTATTAAACGGTATCCAATTTTATTTCCGGCAGACGGTGATTCGCCCTCACAAGATGGGCCCCTACAAAAAGCGACATCTAGGATGGCTCAAGGGCAACACGTTGTATTATATGATCAACTTAAATTATATGATCAATTTCATAAATATAACTAGGAAAATATTTACATTAAAGTACTTTATTTATCATAGTTCGGTTACAACGGCGTTCGTTTAAAGTTGAGACGAGATCCAGGCGTTGAAGGCCGTAACACGGGCGAAGCCGGCGGGGAAGTTGCGCTGGCAGCCGCTGACGTGTCCGAACGAGGTGATACCGATCTGCAAGAGAAGAAACCATGTAAGTACACTAGATCCCATCATTTTAGAAAAGAGCTGATACTCTTCAAACTGCTGGATCAATTTCTATCAAACATAGCTAAAAACTATCGCAAGAAAACTCGCATTCACGTCAAAAGACCGCACCGAAATCGATCCATCCGTTTGAGTGCTACGATGCCACAGACAAACAGACATTGGCGTCAAACATATAAGAGCTCTTTTAGAGCATATAAGAGTCGGGGGTTACAATACTGGACTTTTATTATATGTAAAATAAATTGTCTAAAGGCAAATCGTTGCTAGTTAATCTCACAGTTCATCTAGGAAATTGCCAGCGATATCTTTTGTATTAACATGCTTAGTTAAAAAAAATTATCTCCTAACTTTCAGTTTTTTCAGAGCATTGTAATTACTACTTATTGAAAGCATCATCTCTAGGTGTTGTAGACAGTAAGCGCACCAAAGGGCCATCAGATATCCAGTGTAACACCAACCGGATTTTTTGTCTCCTTTTAATTGGTCACGACGGAATGTCAAACAAAATGCTTGTTGTTTATGGAAGGTAGAGGCAAGGAACAGAATCTCCTTAGGCAGAACTGTCAGCTATAAATAATAGTTCCAAATCTCTCCAGAATAGCGCTAGAGTAGCTAAGAACCTAGGCGTTATTGACTGAGTGAAGTGCGCTGTCTATGATTAGATTTTTTTGTCAAGTATTCTAGGTATTGGAGCGCCACCTATTTATGGTTTTTTGTCGGACACTTTTTGGTATATGGAGATTCTGTTCCTTACCTCTACCTTCCATATTGTTGAAATGGCAGTCGGCGCTAACCAGAGTGCATTATTTGCCCAAAAACCTTTAGGGTCTTCTCCCAATAGTAGAAAAGTATTTGGTGATCAGTTAACGTATAAGGGTCTCCCCAAACTAGTCGACGCCGTTTCGGCAAATCGCGTACGGAAAAAGCTTTATGTCAACGCAATAAGAGCGAATAAGTCGTAAATCGGCTCGGCCCACGCGAAACGACGTCTTTCGACGGGAAAACGGCGTTTTGCCGTAAAGCTGTTCGCATTCGTACGACGCTGTTTGCAGCCTACCGCACACGTTCGCATTCGTAAATCTCCTTATACTGCCGTACGGTGCCGGAAAGAGTTGAACGGCTCCGATCACGGCCGAGTACCTACGATATGGACCGGTCAGAGCTGGCGGAAGCCGTTCAGCGTCTTCGACGGCCGAACATAGCTGACGACGGCCGAACAGAGCCGATGACGGTAAAAATGCTGGTAAGCCTTTTTTTCCATGCCCGTCTACGTAAAATATCCATCATCACAGGTTATTATATAATATGTAACAATTACCAAGGAAAATAATCTTACAGGTCTGTTCAATTTCAAACTCAGGTTGTTTGTTACTAACAACCAGTCTCCAAAAATGAGATTTACGATTGCCGATCACCCGCTGTCCTACATCTGTTCGTCGGACTCAACGGCTGTACGTGTGCTGTCTGACGTCTCGACGGCAGGACGGAGCACGGGAGAGCCGACCGTCGCTTTACAACTGTTGCGATAGCAAGTCGCAGGCGATCGGGCGTCTCTACGGCCGCAAGGAGGATGAGACTGCTAAACGCAGGTGTCCGACCGCGGAGACGGTCGATCGGCTAAATGCGAATAGTGTGGTGTAAAACACTCGGCGAAAGCCGACTCCGCGTCGACTGGTTTGGGGAGACCCTAAGTAGTAAGTAAAGGCGTTTGCCAGTCTCCATTATAAGTACTGTGGCCGTCGGTATACACAGAGGGTTGAGGCAAAGTACTGACCAGCTGGTTATCGGCGACCAGAGGACCGCCGGAGTCGCCACCGCAGGTACCGCGGCCGCCGGTGGTGGCCACACAGATGGTGGAGGCCTGGACGGTGGTGGTGCCGTAGGTCTGCTGGCACACGGCGTTGGTGATGACCTGCACCTGCACGTGGGACAGGAACTGGTTGGTGCTGATGCCGGCGGCTGGAAGAATGAAAGAGGTTTTTTTAGACAAATAATGATAAAATAATAATGAATAAGTAAATATTATAGGACAATCATACAATAAAGCCTGTATTGTTGGTTCTAGACTACGGTATACATAATAGATAGAAACTTAGGAACTAATGTTTTTGATAAGCACATAAATAAATACCCTTACCAGGATTCGAACCCGGGACCTCCCATTTCATAGGCATGGTCACTACCGACTAAGCTAAAAAGCCGTGAAAAAAAAAGAATGAAGATGTGCAGGTGTGATTAACATTTTGAGCCTAAATAAAGTGACCATATCTTCCAAAACATTAATATTCATTAAACATGAAATCAGTACCGGTAGCTCTTGAGATCCTTTGATCCTTTACATTAAAATTATATCATTCGAAGCTCAAACAGTCCTACAACATCATAAAATGAAGCTGATATGATTTTTGATCCGTAAGGTCTCTTATTACTTACTGTCGCTGGTTCTGCCGAAGCCAGCAGCCCAGGCCCAGGTGCCGACGAACTGATTAGTTCCGGAGGCAAGAGGGATGTTGCGGATGGTATCTGCAAGAAACGTAACTCGTGAGTGGAAAATAATCGCAAGGTAGAAACAATCATTTGAAGCCTAAAAGTAATTTATAGAATCAGACGTCACTTTCGGAAGTTCATAGTAATTATCTAATGAAGAATAATATTTTGTTGCTATTTCGCTAAATAATATCGGGTATATAATGATTGCAATAAAAAATACGCCATAATATATCAAGTATAACTCTACAACTACATACATATAATCTGCGTTGGTTGTTAGTACTGTAAAAACTTTACGACAAAAATGCTTAGAATAATCCCAAGAAATAGAGATCTTTTAGGGGGATAAGTTCGCCTTTGTACACATTTACTGTATTCTGTGTTATGTACTTGTTTTGTACAATAAAGTGTTTACTACTACTACTAGTAATAATGCGTTATAGAATATTTTATGTCCCGGGGAACGCATTGGTTGGTAGAGAGGCGTCAATGAGATCGGACGTGTTTATGAAAATAATTAATTATTCGCGTGCAAATTTCGTGACTGTCTGCATTTCCAATCGTGCATTATCTGGGTCATTAGTCATCTATCGCACCCACGGCTATAGTATAATGTCTAAGTGGAGCAAAAATGTCGGAAAATAGCCCATTTAATCGTAGTGGACTAACACGCCGCAGCCCGCCCTCAACACCCACACCGCAGCCCGGCCCGCCCGGGCCCGCACCCGCAAACATGCAACAGGAAGAAGAGCCCCCGAAGGTATTTCCTACAAGTGACATCCAAACCTGGCTAAAGAAGATTGAACTGAACCTGCAAGACGTATGCGCTACATCTGCAGAAGGTAAACTTAACTCTGACCAGAAGATTAGAATTAATAACCTGTGTCGTACCGTGACCCACTATGCCTCACAAATGGCTGTTGAATATCAAGCCCTGAAACAACATGCAATCCAAGCATATCAGTCCCGCCAAGCTCACCAGGAAAAAATAGACCTCGCACAACGCTTCAAAGAACTAAAGGAGTCGATTGAGGAATCAAGCCGATCAGTCTCGGGATCTGTCTCGTTTGCCGACGCCCTTAAGAAAAATGGATCAAGGTACGTCCAACCATCTAACATCAGTTCAGTCGCAATTTACCCGGTCGACAAATTGAAATCCAGCGAGGAGACAAAATCCCTCGTTCAAAAGATTATCCGGCCCGACGAAATGAAGCTGCACGTGAGAGGGTTGCGCAAGATCAGAAACGGCGGTGTAGTTATAAGCACTGACTCCAGAGAGGACGTCATAAAACTCAAGCAATCAGCGCAGCTTACGACCTCTGGACTTACTGTTGATGAGCCACAAAAACGCAAGCCCAGAATTGTAGTCATCGGAGTTCCCACGGACATGCAGGAACCTGAAGTTCTGAAATGTATTTACCAACAAAACTTAGCCGATAAATTACAAGGTTGGTCGCTTGAAAAATTTATGGCATCGATTAAGCTAAGTCACAAATCCGGGAAAAAAGGCGCCGAGACCTGTAATTATATAATTGAGGTCTCTGGAGTGATACGCAAGGCCTTAATTACGAACGATAGAGTTTTTGTGAACTGGTCATCGTGCCCTGTAAGGGATTTCACCCTGGTTACCCGCTGCTTTAAATGTCAATTCTACGGTCATGCAGCGAAGACCTGCAAAATGGAGTCTAACGTCTGCGGACATTGCGGCGAAGCGGGTCACTCATTTAAGGAATGTACAAAAAAGGACAAAGCACCAAAGTGTGCAACATGCTTCCACTACAAGAAACCATGCGACCACGAAACAGGCGACGCCGAATGCCCAGCTAGACAAATGGCCGAAAAAAGGTATATAAACTCCATAGATTATGAAGGCGCCTAAGAGCGCTAACTTTTCACATATTTATATAGCACTTATTGTTTTAATTAGTTTAACTACCTATGAATAATAGCATATTCTCTGACCTAGATAGTTTCTCTGTATCAGAGTCTAAAGCATGCGATGTCGAAACTTGCAAACAACACATTCGTCTCTGTCAGAATTCATTATCAATTTTAACTCAAAACATACGCAGTATTTCCAAAAATTTTGATAATTTTAATGTATTTCAACAAAGACTGGATATTACTTGTGACATCATTGTACTGACAGAATGTTGGCTTAATACCCATACTAATCTACCAAATATGCCAGGTTTCATATCGTATAGCAGTAAGTTTAATTATAACCAAAACGACGGGGTAGTAGTTTATGTTAAAAATAACTTAAACATCACAGTTGAGGAACCCCATATACTAGATTGCAATCGGCTTTTAATTAAAATCGGATCAGATACTGCAATATTAGCCTTGTATAGACCCCCCTCCTTTAAAAATATAAGTAATTTTATCGAATCTCTGGATGAAAATCTAAGTAAATTAACATCCTTTAAAAATATAATATTGATAGGAGATATTAATATCAACATACTAGCTGAAAGCAGCGAATCGTCTTTGACAGCCCAGAGCTACCTTAACCTATGCTCTTTCCATGGCTTACTCCCAGCGCACACGCTTCCTACGCACCAAAGCGGGTCTTGCTTAGATCATATTATGGTAAAATCGAATTATTCGGCATTAGCACTTGTTACTAACTCTACAGTGACCGACCATAGAGCTGCCCTACTAACCCTATATCGTAAATCACGTAACACATGCACTCGCACGCAATTTGTCTCTAAATTAAACATAAACAAACTTAGAGATGATTTATGCAATATTGACTTTGGCCCCGTTTATAATTCTGCTGATGCAGAAAATAGTATGCTCTACTTGATTAAAAATGTCCAACAAGCAATATTACTTAACACTTATAATACACGTTTAAATAGCAAGAATTTTAATATAAAACCATGGATTACCCCAGGACTTCTTCGATCCATGAGACACAGGGATAAACTTCACCTGAAAGCTAAAGCAAATCCAGACAATCTTATATTGCAACTGTCGTATAAAAGATATCGTAATTTTTGTAACAACCTATTGAAAAACGTAAAAACAAACTACGACAAAAAACAGCTGGAAATTGCTGGAAAAAACAGTAAATTAGTTTGGAAATATATTAAAAACGTAACATACACAACAAAACAACGTGAATCATCTGCAAGTTTGTTGAAAGTAGGCCCGTCTGAATTGCTAGCTGCAAATAGCACAAATGAATTTTTCGTTAACATAGGCAAAAACCTGGCTGATAAAATCCAGGAGGATCCGTCTTCACCCCCCTCAAGAATACATTTTAGTACATATAAATCCTCGAAATCATTTGTCCTATTAAACACGGATGAAGCTGAGGTTGAAAGGATTATCATGAGCCTAAAAGACGATTCCGCGGTCGGTTGGGATGGCATATCGAACAAAATAATAAAGGCATTCAGACATATCCTGGTTCCACCACTAACATATATATTTCAAAAGTGCATCTCTGAAGGAATATTTCCGAAATGTCTTAAAAAATCCGTTGTAATCCCTGTCTATAAATCTGGAAGCAAAGTTCAAGTAACAAATTATAGACCGATTTCTCTTTTGCCAGCGACATCAAAAATTCTGGAAAAAATTATTAATAATAGACTTGTGCAATATTTGGAGAAGCATGCTTTTTTGTAAAAGACGCAGTTTGGTTTTGGAATTGGAATTGGAATTGGAATTGGTTTTAGGTCCAAGTTATCAACTGCAGATGCTGTACACGAATTGACAGACTATTTAGTTCAGGAACTAGACAAGGGTAACAAGACAATTGGAATTTTTCTGGACCTCGCAAAAGCTTTTGACACCGTTTCTATTTCCATTTTACTGCACAAGCTTGAATCACTAGGTATTAGGGGCACACAGCACAAATTTATCGCGAGCTACCTAAACGGACGAACTCAATGCGTAAAAATAGATAACATCATCAGCTCAGATTTAGAAAACACATCTTACGGCTTGCCACAAGGGAGCGTTTTGGCCTCTACCCTATTTTTAATTTACATTAATGACCTATGCAATCTAAAGATAGATAGTGGCAAAATCATTTCCTACGCAGATGACACTGCGCTACTTTTTTCCGCAAAGTCAACAAACGAGGTTTACGAGTACGCACAACGAGGATTCAATGTTGTAACTAACTGGCTAAAACTTCATCTACTAACACTGAACTCTGACAAAACAAACTTTATAAGCTTTTCCATGCGGAAATCAGATCCAATGTCAAATAATCACACACTTTACGCACATAACTGTGAGGACGAAACAAATAAGCCCTGTACATGCCCATCTATAGCTATTACTGACAACATTAAGTATTTGGGAGTCATTATTGACGAAACTCTCTCTTTTAAAAATCACATTGAAGCATTGTGCAATAGAGTTCGAAAATTAATATTTGTATTTAAAAAACTTCGATCGATAGGTGATCAAACTTTAACCAAGCAAGTATACTTTTCACTGTGTCAATCGATACTAAGTTACTGTATTTCTTCCTGGGGTGGTACAGCTAAAACAACACTAATAAACCTAGAAAGAGCCCAGAGAGCTGTACTAAAGGTAGCTACTTACCGCCCATTCTTATACCCCACTGAACTCCTTTATAAAGCATGTGAAGTACTAACTGTTCGTCAACTATTTATATTAAGCACAACACTTAAGCAGCACACCAAAATTCCTTTCAACACTGCATATACTAACAAAAGGCGCAAAGATATTATATGTATACAAACCGTACAAAGAAAACACGTATTTTCTTCTAGATTTTTTGTCTTTTTGGGCCCTTATTTGTACAACAGGTTAAATTCAAAATTAGACTTATACCCTCTTAGCTATGTTGGTTGTAAGAATATTCTACGACGCGCCCTTCAAAAAATGACATACGATGATACAGAGAACTTACTAATAGTCGTAAAATGATTTCTTACTGTACTTTGATATAGAATACTTAAATAAGTTATTTTGTTAAGGTTATCACCCTACCAGATTTTTATTGTGTACTATTTATAATTATAATTAAGTGAATAATTACAAATTAATTAATATGGTCCTATTCTGCCTGAAACACAGGAACTCCTAGTTCAGGCATTTGTAAACTTTTCCTTATCCTTAATCCTTAGTCTTTAAGTGCTAACACTGTACTTATACTGGTTTCAATAAAATTATTTGTATTTGTATTTGTATTTGTATTGATAGTTTTTCCACCTTTTTCCCAAAGAAATCATCATTATATACCAAATCCACAGTAAAATACTTACTAGTGTAGGTAACCCAGCTCAAACGGATGATAGCAACATCGTTAACGAGGGTCCACATATTATAGCTGCCGTGCATCGTGACATCGCTGGTGGTGATCCTGGTGCCGCCGGAGAAGAGCAGGGTGGAGCCGAGGACCACGGTGAAGGAGCGGGCCGCACCGCCAGTGGACTGCCAGCAATGGGCGGCGGTGACGGCGCGGGTGTTGGAGATGAGAGAGGAGCCGCAGACGGAGGTGGCGCCGGTGCTCATGGTGATGACCAGACCGCCCTGGGAGAAAATGGTTTTAAATATAAGTTGTCTTTGCGATTACGAGACCACGCCACACCTTTAGATGAACTAGTGGCGAGTGTTTTTAGCGTCCCTCCAAGTCAAAGGATTTCAATTATGCTGAGTGGTGTCCTTTTGTAGCCTCTAAAGCAGCATCAATATTTTAATCATGGCATGTTACTTTAAGCAACACGTAAATACTTAGTTTTAAGTGTTCAGAACAATTTAGGTTAAAATATTGTTATTTATGGAATGGGAAGTTAAACACCAGAATGGAAATTGTATAACAAATCCTTTCAACCAAATTTATTTGCTTATCGTAAAAAAGAAAGAAACCTACTTGGAAAGTAAAATGCTCTAGAGCAAAACATATCACTTTCTGAACACTTCATAAAACAACAATGACCCACTTTCAGAGCTTGAGAAATGAAAATATTCGTGCTCACCTCCTAAGGCTAACGGTCCTACCTATAGTACTAATTAAGTTAGATGAAATTTAAATTTGCATTTCTTTTGTTTCGTTTAATTTTCGAACAAAACAAAATCAACCCTAAATCCTACACTATCGGTTCAAAATCCACTGGCAAATGGAAAAGGAAAATTTCACTGAAAAAAAAATTCTTGTAAATATTGGGCCTTAGGAGATTTCATACCAATGTCGGGAATCGAACCCTCAACCATCGGCTTCAGGGGAAGGGTCACTACCAATTAAATAGGCAAGACATCGTCAAAATATATTACCAATCAGAACATATTAAAACTTGTACTCACAAGGTAAGGGTACTGTCCGAGTCCGGCAGCAGCGCCTCCCACGATCCTCCCGCCATCGAAGTCCAGGGCCTCTTCAGCGGCCTTGATGCGAGCAGCCTCGGGGATACCGATCTTGTTGTGGTAGTCCACCTCGATGGGTGCCACGAAGTCCTCGGCCACGGCCGACCCCACCAGACCCACCAAAGTCAAAGCAACCAGCAGTTTCATATTGACCAAATATGCGTTTCCCACAAAAATTTCAGCTATATATACTTTGTATTATCTTTTGAGATTATACAAGTGGGCAGCCTAATCCCGCTTTATAACTAATTACGATTAATTATAATGAATAAATCATGATTGATAGTGTTAATCAATGTGGGGATTAGTCAAGTTAGAGTGAAGATAATATGGCGGTTCCTTAATATTGGTTCCGGGACAAATACTCTACATACTCGTACCACTGAAAGTCTAGGTAGGGTTTTCTACTCAGATCATTCAAGTGTTTAAGTACAAAGGGTATAAGTAATTATAAACTAAACTATTTTACAACTTGAAAATGAAATGCTGAAAAGCAAGTCAAGAACTGTACCAGAATAATTCAGATCGGCTTGATTCCATGGCGCTGCGTAGAGCTATCTCTACGCAGCGCCATGGTCACATCTCTATAGATTGCATTTCCGGACACTTTAAATGTACCAAAAAGAGTAGAATTTACGTCATCTAATACAAAGATGAGACTGGTGGTAACAGATAGGAATGTAGCTTCAGGAACCATTCGTCTGCCAGTTCCTACAATGGCCGTAAGTGCGTCGCACGTACGACATTCTAAACATACATAATAAACGGATATATCGAAGGAGCCAGCCTAATAGGTAAAAAAGGTTACCGTTGCCCACTAAAAATAGGTTTATTAAGTAAACGAATGTCAAATTACATTCTACAAAACGCCTACTGCTTTAAAAATACAGGTGACGCTGTATCTGCGTGGTTAGACACAAAATCTCTTGAAAAACGAAAACTACTCCGAGGAATTATGATACAAGCACGTCATGAAGGCAAATACGCAACCATAAGGAATAATAAGCTATATATTGAAGGAAAGGAACACATTATCCGCGAAGAAAAAACACAAGAATTAAATAAATCATAAGAAACAACACCAGGCACAAGTACTTCACCATCGAACACCCTACCAAAACAAACACTGACAGGTGATAACAAAACGTGTTGCATTGAGGAAAATAGCAACAATACCGACTCCTTTCGTGAATAAAATAACAATTCTTGGTACAAAACGTACAAATAATAATAATTATAATTTATATAGTAGTGTTTCTACTTGAAATAAAAAACAAATTAAAATATTTTCTAATAACAATTTAATTTGTTCTAATACTTCTAATAGTAACTTCTAACGTACAAAGCTTGAAAAATAAAAGCCATATTATTGAATCATTTCTACTAAGCAAAAATGTACCAATAGCTTGTATATCAGAAACATGGATTTCCCAATATCAAAATAAATTAGTCACATTGAATACATACGAGTTTGCAGCGGAATTTAATCGCTGTTTACGCCAGGGAGGCGGTTTGGCGATTCTACTAAAATAAGGCAAAAATAGATATCGCTGAATTATCAAAAGAGTCAGTCTTCGAATGCTGCGCTATAGAAATCCCAAAAGAAAATATGTTATTAGTAAATATGTATCGGTCCGGTCCAGAAATTGATTTTTTTTTGAACAATTAGACAAATTATTATGCAAATGATAAGAAAATGGTTATAGTAGGGAACTTCAATATTAATATGTTGACTAATAACTCTTACTCTACTAGCAGAAGACTTTTAGATACCATGTTATGTTACAATCTAAGACAAATTGTCAAAACACCCACAAGAGACTCGAATAGGTCATGTTCTTGTATACTAGATCTCGTTTTCACTAACGAGGTGAAATATCGCCTGGAAGTTCAAGATAATGGTACATCAGATCACAAAAGCATTCTGATACCAATAGAAATACAAACAACACAGATCAAATCAAAACCATGGTTCATACACAGCAGAATTTTTAATGAAAATAACAAGCAGTTATTTAAGCAAGGGTTATAGTCAATAAATTTGACGTATTATCAGTAACAAATGACATAAAAGCAAATTATCAAGTATTCCACAACACACTACATTTTATTTAAATAAATATATACCAAGGCGAGGTATTAGATTATTGACATAGAGACAAAACAAAACGTGGTTAACAAAAGGCTTACGATTATCATGCATGCATCTAAATTGCTAGGCATCACAATAGACTCCAGTTTAAACTGGAAAACCCACATTTAAAATACTAAAACAAAAATAGATACACATACGGGCTAAGCATACTAAAATCGAACACGAATATTGAATCTGCGTTGTCTGTGTATTTCGCGTATATCTACTCGAGTCTCCGTTATGGTGTGGTCTTGTGGGGAGCCAGCGTAGACTCTCACCAACTTTTCATCATGCAAAAGAAGTGTATCCGCATATTAGCTAATGTCCACATTCCTACTAGTTGCCGCCCTCGTTTTATTAAATTAAAGCTATTAACCCTACCCTCAATATTTATAATGGAAGCGGCCCTCTTTGTTCGAAAACACCCAGCCCTATTCCCGATAAAACCGGAAACATCAAAAACTAGAAGCCAATACAAAAATAAATTACTTCTATCAAAATGTAACTTAGCTATTTTAAAAAGCGGCCAAGTGCGAGTCTGACTCGCCCATGAAGGGTTCCGTACCATTTATGACGTATTAAAAAAACTACTTACTAGATCTGGTTCAAACCAATTTTCGGTGGAAGTTTGCATGGTAATGTATAACATATATTTATTTTAGATTTTTCATTCTGTTATTTTAGAAGTTACAGGGGGGGGGGACACTTTTTCACTTTGGAAGTGTCTCTCGCGCAAACTATTCAGTTTAGAAAAAAATGATATTAGAAACCTAAATATCATTTTTGAAGGCCTATCCGTAGATACTCCACACGTATGGGTTTGATGAAAAAAATTTTTTTTTTTTTATGACGTACCTATTAAAAAAAAACTACTTACTAGATCTCGTTCAAACCAATTTTCGGTGGAAGTTTGCATGATAATGTATATCATATATTTTTTTTTAGATTTTTCATTCTGTTATTTTAGAAGTTACACGGGGAGGGGGGGACACACATTTTTCCACTTTGGAAATGTCTCTCGCGCAAACTATTCAGTTTAGAAAAAAAATGATATTAAAAACCTCAATATCATTTTTAAAGACCTATCCATAGATACCCCACACGTATGGGTTTGATGAAAAAAGATTTATTGAGTGTCAGTTCTAAGTATGGGGAACCCCCAAAATTTATTGTTTTTTTTTTTTTCTATTTTTGTGTAAACATCTTAATGCGGTTCATAGAATACATCTACTTACCAAGTTTGAACAGTATAGCTCTTATAGTTTCGGAGAAAAGTGGCTGTGACATAATCGGACACACAGACGGACATGACGAATCTATAAGGGTTCCGTTTTTTGCCATTTGGCTACGGAACCCTAAAATGGGCCAAAATATAACTAAGTGTATTTCAATTTTCAATAAAATCCCGGACAGTCTCAAACTAGAACCAAGTGACAAATTATTTAAAAATAAACTAAAATACATGTTAATTCACAAATGCTACTATTATTGAGGAGTTTTTGAATGATGAAAAGCTGGGGAAATACAATAGCGCAAATACTCAAAATTTGAATTTAAAATATTTAATTTAATATGACATCGAATTTTAAATGATTGCATGAAATGTTTTTATTTTGGAATTTTCATGTATAATGTATGAAAATAATTTAATATGAGAATATCATAATTGCTAATATATTTTATTTTGTATGTATAAATCGTTACACATTATATAACTTATAAAACTTAAAATCGAAATCTAAAAATAAATAAAACTAATCTCACAATAAATAATTAAAAACTATCCCCCTGCGGCATGGTGCCGTAGATGCTGGCAGCATTTCCTCGTTGTATCGCAATACTTATTCTCTGTGCGAGGAAGCTGCCAGCTCTACGATCACCGGTGGCGAATTTTTTAGCTAAATCCTTGAATATTGTAGACGCATTCGAACCCCACGGGCCAAGGGACTCGAGGCCAAAAGGTACGAAATCGTATTCGGGGCCGAGACCCCTATATTTGATATTTTTTAATTTTTCTGTCGCTTCTGCCGCCGCGCCGGCTTTTGCAGTTGTGCCGTGGAGATGAGACGGGGCTAGGGTGTCTGTGGCGTCCCACACCAGTACCCGTCCCATCTTCCACGAAATTAGTGACATTCCGTCCGGTCTCTTACCATCGTCTCTTACAATACCAGCAGGCTCGAGAAGAGCTGGCACGTTCACGCTGGCAAGAGACCGGCGGAGAATATTTTATTCTATTTTATTTTTAATTGATTTTTTTAGTTTATTTACTTATTTACTTTGACTATTGTTAAAAACTGAATGTATGGAATGTTATTTTTGTCTTATATTTACTTTTAAAATGTTATTTATTATTATTCGATTTTTTATACACACTAATTACGGTAGATATATTATGATGAAATGTACGAGTATTAATATGTATTAGATAGATAGTAAGTTACAAATAGCAATATTTTATGCCCTAACAGGGTGTCATGAATTGACTATAGTACGTTACGATACAAGTGCGAAAAATAGGAAATTCGAAACGAGTGGCGATAAATTAAAACACGACCGAAGGGAGTGTTTTAAATCGACACGAGTTGCGAATTACCTATTCGCACATGTATCGTACAACGTTTTACAGTACATATGGCCCTTTAAATGTTCGACATAGTAACGTAATATGCTTATTTTCGCACAAGTGCGATTAAGTAGCACCATATGTACTGTAAACTATATTTGCAACATCTTATTTATACAATCCGCCACATGCTTCGTCAAAACACAAATGTAATACGCAGAAGCATCGTCACAAACTTATTGTACCTTAACACTAAAACAACTTATAAATTCCGCAACAAGCTTCGTCAAACACACCTATAATCTTATTTTGTAATTATGCAATAAATTAAATGAATTGAAATAAATTTCACTAATTTTTGTAACCGGGCATCTCCAACGTAAGCAATCAGTTCCCTCCATCCAATCTTTAAGTGCCCAGCAGATACACTTTCGGCCATTTGGGAGCTGGCAGACGAGTATTTCTGAAGCTACATATAAATTGCTATATGTTGCCACAAACCTCATCTTTGTATCAGATGACGTAAATTCCACTTTTTTTCGTACCTTTAAAGTGCCCGGTAGTGGCAGATGAGTGGTTTCTGAACCTACATATAAATTCCTATCTGTTGCCACCAGCCTCATCATTATATCAGATGACGTAAATTTTACTTTTTTTCGTACTTTCGGCCAATTATAATTTTTTTTTAACTATTTTTTCTTATCCTTGTATCAGATGACGTAGTAGATCATACGCTCTCCGCCCGTACTATTTTTAGCAATTACAGAAATAGCATGAATGATACGATGGAGATGAATATACATACTTTCGTAGATATCTTAATCAATTGCATAACGATAATTGCACCAAAACAGCAGGCGTAAATGCACCACCGATCTCAAAAAAACATAGGACCAGACCCACCGAATGACGGAGAAACTTTTTAAAAAGTCACCTTAATATGCTGTGACTGGACCTCCACTTTATTCCACGGTTAAGGCACAACTAAAGGATACTGTTTTAGTCACTGAGTTCCTGGTCCACTACTTTGAAAGAGTACTGACAGTATTTTTTTTGTTTTGTTTTTTTTTTCTTCTCTTGAAATATTTTTTTATTTTAGGTTCCTCGTGAGCATGTTGTATATTTTTATTTTTAAATTAAATTATGTGATCAACCTCATATTATGTGTTTTATGTGGGCCATTTTTTTAATACTACGACAAATAGAATAAAAATAAATAAATATTATAGGACATTATTACACAAATTGACTAAGTTCCACAGTAAGCTCAATAAGGCTTGTGTTGAGGGTACTTAGACAACGATATATATAATATATAAATATTTTATAAATACTTAAATACATAGAAAACACCCATGACTCAGGAACAAATATCCATGCTCATCACACGAATAAATGCCCTTACCAGGATTTGAACCCGGGACCAGCGGCTTCATAGGCAGGGTCACTACCCACTAGGCCAGACCAGTCGACAGACGTCGGTGGCAAACAAGCATATGGCCCGCCTGGTGGTAAGCAGTCTCCGTAGGCTATGGACGACTGCAACTATAGAGGCGTCACCAACCCTAACACTGCGCACCCTCTTTGAGTCAACACTAATATTCCGCACCATGTTAAGTATTTGCGAATAAATAAATTATTATGATTATAAATAAAAGTTAGGAAAATTACATTAAGTACTTTATTTATCATAGTTCGGTTACAACGGCGTTCGTTTAAAGCTGAGACGAGAGCCAGTCGTAGAAGGCCGTAACACGGGCGAAGCCGGCGGGTACGCCGCGCTCGCAGCCGCTGATGTGTCCGAACGAGGTGATACCGATCTGCAACAGAAATAAACATGTAAGTAAATAACTATTAAATTTAAAATTTCAAAATACCCCTACCCTAGATCCTAAAAATGTCCAAGACAACAACAGATTGGACAAGTGGCTTTTAAACAATAAGTTAGACTGATGTTACTTAGTGATGTGATACGACTTTACAAACTTTGAACTGTATAATACAGGACACTGTGTGACATAGGCTCATCAGCTAAATAGCTGCTCGCCTATAATTATATAATAATAATATATATAATATATTTTATGCCAAAAATGCCTTACATCATTTTGGAAAAGAGCTGATACTCTTCAAACTGCTGGATCTTTTTCTATCAAACATAGCTAAGAACCACCGCAAAGAAATTCGCTGTCACGTTACAAAAGACCGTATCGAAATCGGTCCATCCATTCCACAGACAGACAGACATTGGCATCAAACATATAAGACCCCTCTTTTTGATTACAAGGTAAAAAATACTAGACGTTTATTATAAATTGGATTGAAATTACTAGTTATTGACAGCCCGAAAGTTTACTAGGTATTGAAGACGGCAACCGCACCAAAGGGCCAACAGCTATCCAGTGTAACACCATCCGGATTTCTCCATTACAGGAGTCTCCATTACAGGTGCTGTAGCCGTCGATTAGTCGGTAGACAGAGGCTTGAGGCATAGACAGTTGCAATGCCATAGGTGTTGGAAGTGGAAGCGACATTAGGAAGCACGTTGATAAAAATACTGACCAGCTGGTTGTCGGCGACCAGAGGACCGCCGGAGTCGCCACCGCAGGTACCTCGGCCGCCGGTGGTGGCCACACAGAGGGTGGAGGCCTGGACAGTCGAGGTGCCGTAGGTCTGCTGGCACACGGCGTTGGTGATGACCTGCACCTGCACGTGGGACAGGTACTGGTTGGTGCTGATGCCGGCGGCTGGAAGAATTAAAGAGGTTTTTTTAAACAAATAATGATAAAATAATAATGAATAGGTAAATATTATGGGACAATCATATACAAAGGCTCGTGTTGTTGTGTGATGAACACATAAATAAGGATTCGAACCCGGAACCTCCCGCTTCATAGGCATGGTCACTACCGACTAGGCTACGTCATACAACTTTATAAAACGAAGCTGATATGATTGCGGATCTACCGTACGGTATCTTAATACTTACTGTCGCTGGTTCTGCCGAAGCCAGCAGCCCAGGCCCAGGTGCCGACGAACTGATTAGTTCCGGAGGCGAGAGGGATGTTGCGGATGATGTCTGCAAGAAAGGTGAATCGTGAGCTTGAGTGTCCAAAAAGTCCCATTACATAAGTGGATATAACATCAAGGTGGAAATAATTATTTCAAGCCCAAAAGTGATTTATAGAATCAGGCGTACCTTTTGGAAGTTCATAGTAATTATCTAATGAAGAATAATGCTTTTTTTTTGCTATTTCGCTAACAATATCGTGAAAAACATAAATTGAAATTAAAAAATACGGCATAATATATTTAGTATGACTCTCCATATCTGCGTTAATTGTTAGTACCGTAAAAACTTTACGACAAAAATGCTGAGAATAATGCGTTGTAGAAAATAAATTGTCCCGGGTAAGGTTATGATAGTTTTTCTCACAAAAATAATAATAATAATAATATTCCTTATTGTGCACAACGAAAACATGATTAAATACAAAAATCATCATTCTAAACGAAAAATCTATAGTAAAATACTTACCAGTGTAGGTAACCCAGTCGAAACGGATGATAGCAACATCGTTAGCGAGGGTCCACGAATTATAGCTGCCGTGCATCGTGACATCGCTGGTGGTGACCCTGGTGCCACCGGAGAAGAGCAGGGTGGAGCCTAGGACCACGGTGAAGGAGCTGGCAGAGCTGCCGGTGGACCGCCAGCAATGGGCGGCGGTGACAGCGCGGGTGTTGGAGAGGAGAGAGCAGCCGCAGACGGCGGTGGAGCCGGTGGTCATGGTGATGATTAGACCGCCCTGGGAGTAGATGATTTTAAATATAACTTGTCTTTACCAATCGAGTGGTACAGCGGGCTTTTACGAGAATACGCTACGTCTCTAGATCAACTAGAAGCGAGCGTTTTTAGCGTCCCTCCAACTCAACGGCTTTCAATTGGGCTCAAGCGCTGTAGCATATGTCTGCTAGAGCATTTGCTGAGTGGTGTCCCTTTGTAGCTTCTATAGCAGCATCAATATTTTCATCATAAAAGGATTATGGGTAAAAATTCGTGTGGGGAAAAATGAGAATGGAAAATTGGCTACACGGAATAAACGATTTTGGTGAAAAGATCTATACACTCATTTATATAGCAGCAGTCTTAGCCCTGGAGTAAAGTACCGGCTCGCTTTTTTGAGCACACCGAGTTTTTTGGATGCCTGCGCAGCCTTTCCTTCCAGGTAACTACGGAATTTAGACGTCACTGGAAATGTCGACACCGAGGATCCCAATACTCCCTGATATGGTAAGGACTGAGCCTTGGAACTGTGGGACCACAGTAAATGGGGTTTTCTTAGCGGTAAACGCGCAAACTTGTGTCTTGGTGGGATTGAATCGGACTAGATTGTCCCGACCCCACACCAAAACTCTGGATACAGTGCTCTCAATGTCCGACACAAGCTTTTTACGACTCTCCAGCACCACAGAACGAGGGATGTTGGCACAGCCTGTGTAATAGGCATCCCCAGTACTGTCGTCTGTATAGGAATGAATGTCGTCGTTAGACAACATGTCATTGATGTGCAGCAAAAACAGCGTTGGGGATAGCACTGAACCTTGCGGAACGCCAGCGTTAATGTCCATGCTATCAGAGCAGCTTCCGTCTACTACGGCTTGTGTGCGTCTGCCGGACAAAAAGGTAGCGATCCATTTGCATAGTCCCTCCAGCAATCCATAAGACGATAACTTTGATAGGAGACCCCTATGCCAGACCCGATCGAACACCTTCGCTATATCTAGGCTAACTGCCCATTGGCATTGCCTCACCTTGACTCTCAATGGCCGAAGCCCAGCGGTGTGTGAGATACACTAAAACTAAAACACACAACTAAAAATCGCCAAGAAACTACACTTTGTCGATGATATATAAGATGTTCTCCATATTAATTTGATATCTATTTCCTAATCTCTATACGAGTACAAGCAAACATGTTTTTATATTCTGTCTAATAATATGTATTCTATTTTTGCTCTGACTTTTTTTGACTGCTATAATCATTGACTGTTCTGTAAATACGATTATTTTTTTCTTTTGCCATACCCTTAGGGGTTTCACTTTCCATTACAGTTATTATTTTATACTTCATAAAAAGCAATCAGGGTTTCTTTTTCACATCCGGCGGTAATGAAGCGCTAATAAATTAATTTTAATCATTTGGTTTAATATTAATAAGGCCTGAGTTAGGGGCACTAGTCGGCAATGCACAAAGGTAATAGGTATAGTATAACTAAATACTTTATATACACAGAACACAATCTTAACTAAAGAAAAAAAAATGCCCTTACCGAGATCGGAACCCCAGGACCTTCAGCTTCGTAAACAGAGTCACTACCCACTAGGCAAGGCAGACGTTATATTAAGCAAATTAGGCATCAAATGGTTTGGTAGCATAGGTCCATTAATTCCCATTGAAACAATACTTTCTTTGATAAACGTAAAATATCAGAATTTCACATTGTTTGTTGTTTTTTTTTTATAAAAAAATCTCATAAAAATATGGTGAACCCCAATTCCAGAATTGGGACCCAATATCGAAAATCGCTTCCGGAATTGGAAACCGTCCGATATTGCAAGCACTGGACTTATCCAGTATACGATCTGTATGCACGCACAATTTATATATAAATGCAATGCAAGAATCTTCCAAAATAGCTTCTGTACCGCCTCTATAACATTGCTGTGTACAGAGTAATGCGGGGTCCATATAGGGGAACCATACTCCAGTACGCTCCTCACTAGGCTGAAGAACTTGCCCTGAAGCCCTTGGTTATTCTGAAGATAAAACCCAATAATTACCTGCCCCTACTCGCTATAAAATCATGGTGTGGCCTTAAACTGAGTTGATTATCAAACAGTATTCCAAGATCCTTGACGACTGCTTTCCTGTCAAGTCGCTGTCCTGATAGTTCATAGTCATAAATGAGTTCATACTTCTTATTCGAGAATGATATTACATAGCATATTCTACCATTTAATTTGACACTAGTCTGATATTTGTGTAAGATCTTTTTGTAACATTAAGCAATCACTCGTATTATTAATGGATTTAAAAAAATTAAGATTGTCTGCATACAGTAAGCAGGGACATGTTAAACAATCGGCTAGATCGTTTATAAATAGGACAAACAACAGTGGGCCCAGGTGAGAATTTTAAGGAACGCCCGAAGTTATGGGGAGCTCAGGGATCCTAGCGTGAGTGATCCTTAATAAGCTAGAAAGGTTCTCAAAATATATTACCAATCAGGACATATTCAAACTTGTACTCACAAGGTAAGGGTACTGTCCTAGTCCTGCAGCAGCGCCTCCCACGATCCTGCCGCCATCGAAGTCCAGGGCCTCTTCAGCGGCCTTGATGCGGGCAGCCTCGGGGATACCGATCTTGTTGTGGTAGTCCACCTCAATAGGTACCACAAACTCCTCGGCCAGCGCCGACCGCACCAGACCCACTAAAGCCAAAGCAACCAGCAGTTTCATGTTGACCGAATGCATTTTCCAAAAATATATCAGCTATTTATACTTTGTATTATCTTTTGAGATAATGCAAGTGTGCAGCCTTATCATGATTTGTAATTAATTTCGATTAATTATAATTAATAACTCATGATTTAAAGTATTAACTAATGTGTGTAGTTGTCAAGTAAGAGTGACGATAATATCGCGGTTCCTTAATATTGGTTCCGGGACAAATACTTTACCTACTCGTATTTACCACTGAAAGTCTAGGTAGGGTTTTTTACTCAGATCTTTCAAGTGCTTAAGTACAAAGGGTATAAACTAAACTATTTTACAACTTGAAAACGGAAAGCAAGTTAAGGAGTTGTTTAGGACATCAGATAACAAAATCTCAAGAACTGTTGGCCACCAGTATAATTTAGATCGGCTTGATTCCATGGCGCTGCGTAGAGATAGAGATATCCTAACCTCGCTCTGCATTTTATATCGCATATCGCATGCTTAGAGGACTTTTTTTGGACTTATCCCTGCCGTTTCTTTCCGCCATCGCTTAGCGCGACATCATTTCCATTTTCACCATTTAGATGATTGGTAGACCTCAACTGTGTAGTGTTTCCAGAAACTACTCGCCTCGTTCAGCTAAACTGTACAATGAACTGTCGCCCGCGGTATTTCCGGACCGAGACGACCTTCAAGAAAAGAGCGTATTCTCGTTATACGCTGGCAACGCACTTACTTGTACCCCTTTAGTATTGCAGGTGTCCATGGGCGACGGGAATTGCTTACCATCAGGCGATTTGTCATAACATGAAAAAGTATCCCATAGAAGACCGCAGAGAGAGGGGGTACCGTAGTCTACTGATGCTAAGGACATGGAGTCTGTAATCAGCACAACAGGTAGATGAATGACAATAAAACATATAGTACGGGAGGCGACCGTATGATCTACTACACTATGTCATCTGATACAAGGATAGCACACGTTCATAAATGTGATATTAAGATTGGAAAAAATAGTAAAAAAAATGAGAATTGGCCGAAAGCATGAAAAAAAGTACTACTTCCGGTTAAAAAAAGTGAAATGTGCGTCATCTGATTCCCGTCCGTACTATTTTTAGCAATTACAGAAATAGCATGAATGATACAAAGGAGATGTACCTAATAATGATGTATTTACGTATTTTCGTGGACATCTTTATCACTTGCATAACGATAAATGCACTATAACTGCCGGAGTATAATGCGCCACCGATCTCAAAAAAAAACATAGGACCAAACCCACCAAATGACTGAGAAACGTTTAACTTAATATACTGTGACTGGACCTCCACTTTATTCAACGGTTAAGGCACAACTACCTATAAAGCATACTGTTTTAGCCACTGATTTCCTGGTCCACTACTTTGTAAGAGTACATGTTTTACAAATAACACCGAAATCAGGCACTATCCCGGGACAAATCGTAAAATTGTTTTTATTCAATGAATTTAGCAAACACTTAGTGGATGAATTTAGCATTTAGTGGATTATAGGATAAATAAATATTATACTACGTCGGTGGCAAACAAGCATACGTCCCGCCTGATGGTAAGCAGTCTCCGTAGCCTATGTACGCCTGCAACTCCAGAGGAGTTACATGCGCGTTGCCGACCCTAAACCCGCCCCCCCCTCGTTGAGCTCTGGCAACCTTACTCACCGGCAGATTATAGGAGATTATTACACAAATTGTACTAAGTCCCACAGTAAGCTCAATAAGGCTTGTGTTGAGGGTACTTAGACAACGATATGTATAATACATAAATATTTATAAATACTTAAATACATAGAAAACGACCATGACTCAGGAACAAATATCCATGCTCATCACACGAATTTGAACCCGGCCCATCGGCCCTTACCAGGATTTGAACCCGGGACCATCGGCTTCATAGGTAGGGTCGAGACCAGACCGGTCGTCAAATAGAATATGATAAGTTAACTAATCCCTTATATATGAATCCCCTTGCCCATAATAATTCAGAGTTAATGCCCCATCTTGAGTAATTATTTTTTGTTTCAAAAAAACCTGGGTGCGGGACACTCCCACCGAATATCATTTTTATCATTTGACATTTTTTTTCTTATATTATACAATAAATAATTAATAAATTTTGTAATAAATAACTCTGATTGGTCTTTTTTGAAGAACCAAGATAATTTTTATGTTAGCTGCTTTGCCCCAGGCCAGTATGCCATTAGACATAATACTATTACAGTAACTGCAGTAAACCAGGTGAGCTGTCACCACGTCAGTGAACTGCCTGATTCGTCTTACTGCATACGCGGCAGAGCTCAGCTTTTTCGCCAAGGCGGATATATGAGGGGCCCATTGCAGGTTACAATCTAAAGTAAGGCCCAGAAAAACTGCATTCTTGACAAGGGCCACCTTTTTGCCGTTTAATGTGATGATAGTGTCAGCTTTTCTTATATTCGGCGATTTATAAGGTTCGGCAGATCATTTATTAATACAAGGAAGAGAAAAGGTCCCAAGATTCCCTATGGTACTCCGAGCTTTACCATCATACCACTATTGGTATACCATTTGGTACAACCACTTTCTAGGTTCTTTGGTTTAAGTAAGACTTAACAAGGCTTAGAGCTTCAGTTGACAGACCGTAGTGCTGCAGCTTGTAGAAGTGTATCATGTTCCACGCAATCAAATGCTTTGGACAGATCTCAGAAGACACCTTGAGTGTTCACATGCATTGTACATGTGCTCGATTAGTGTAGAGGTGGCATCAGTCGTCGAACGACCTCTTGTAAAACCAAATTGCTGGTCCTGAATTAGATCATTCAAGTTGAAATGTAGAAGCAATTGGTTCGATACAATTTTTCAAACCCTTCACTGAGAACAGAAAGTGTTGAAATAGGTCTAAAATTTCCAAGGCCATCTTTGCTGCCTGCTTTAAATAGAGGAATGACCTTACTTTACTTCATCAGATCAGAAAACACACATTCTCTAATACAAGCGTTAAACACATCGGCTAAATAAATGGTGCCACGACGTCGATTACAGATTGCATGACTTTCACAGAGATCCCCCAAAGGTTTTAGTATTCTTTGATTTCAAGGACTTGAACGTTTTAATGATTTCATGGGGGTCAGTATATTGGAAGTATAATTCCATGCTGCATTTCTTAACATTGTTGGTATCCAAGAACAACAAGCCTTTGCTATGCTAGAGAGGAGTTCAAGTTCCGTGTATTAACTTTTTCTATATTGGTGAATTAGTGTTGATAGTTATACAAGAATTGCTCGTATAAAGGTATTAGATTAGATATGTCGGTATTCACCACATTGTCCTTTGTGGTTACGTTACACAGTAGTTTTATATTTATCCGTGGAACCCTAATCCTATAAAGTGTACGTAAAAATGAAGATAAGAATCTTTATGTAATTTAGGTAGATGAAACAGTCGCACGCAGTAGAAACTTAAAAAAAATTAAATAACTAGTATTAGGGTGATTTTGAAAATGTCAATGTTGTAATTTAATTTCTATGACTTCGAGTCACTTTTTTAACCGACTTCAAGATTTCAAAAGGTTGTTCCCAATGTTTGTAACTTCATAACTCCGTCATTTCTCGGCCGATTTTGAAAATTCTTTTTTTTTGTATTACTTACAGGTTGGTAAATTTTTTTTCTATGAGGAATCAAGGGTATTCGCCTAATTTCAGAGTTGATACCAATAAAAAAAAACATATTTTTATTGTTACCCATTTAGTGAAAACGTCTTTTTGACAGCGATGTTGCCATTATGGGGCCTAGTCTAAATATCCTTATTGGCAGATATCAAAAAGTAAGAAAAAAATTACACTGCAAAAACTAGGTTTTACGAATAAAAAAATACCAATTCATTTTAAGTGATAGTTTTACCAATAATTTACTTTTTATGTACTGTCAGATGCAGAGAGTTGACCCCCGCTGCACAGACTGATTGTATGCAGAGGGTCACCCCTCTCTGCAGCTCACTGTACAAATACTTACAATTTTTTTTGCCCGAATTGGCGTAAACTAAATTTTTAGGTTCTTCGTGAGCACCTTGTATATTGTTATTTTTAAATTAAATTATATGATCAACTTCATATATTAGTGTTTTGTGTGGACCATTTCTTTTATACTATCGGCGGCAAACAAGCATACGGCCCGCCTGAAGGTAAGCAGTCTCCGTAACCCATGGACGCCTGCAACTCCAGAGGTGTTACATGCGCGTTGCCTAAAACTCCACACCCTCTTTGAGTCACCCCCATTCCGCACCATGTTAAGTATGTAAATAAATAAATTACTATGATTATTCAGGCGTTCTACATGACATTAAAGCTCTCCAAGCGGCCTCTACGTGTTGGATCTATATCCCCACGCAAGCCTATCAAAAGACCGGGATTTATAGGCCCGTGAAATCCAAGGAGATACAATAATAATTCAGCCTATATACGTCCCACTGCTGGGCACAGGCCTGCTCTCATGCGAGGGGGCTCAGGCTATACTCCCCACGCTATCCCAATGCGGATTGGGGACTTCACATACACCTTTGAATTTCTTCGCAGATGTATGCAGGTTTCCTCACGATGTTTTCCTTCACCGAAAAGCTAGTGGTAAATATCAAATGACATTTTGTACATAACTTCGGAAAAAACTCATTGGTACGAGCCAGGATTTGAACCCGCGACGTCAGGATTGAAAGTCGGACGTCATATCCACTCGGCTACCACCGCTTTTATATGTTAGGAAAATGATTATATAAGTTAGGAACATATTTACATCTCTATGGATTCTGTCTGAAATAAACATTTTTTTTTATTAAGTACTTTATTTATCATAGTTCGGTTACAATGGCGTTCGTTTAAAGCTGAGACGAGAGCCAGGCGTTGAAGGCCGTAACACGGGCGAAGCCGGCGGGGAAGCCGCGCTGGCAGCCGCTGACGTGTCCGAACGAGGTGATACCGATCTGAAACAGAAGGAACCATGTAAGTAAGTAATTATTAAAGTTAAAATTAACCCCTAACCTAGATCCTAATAAAAATATCCATTTTATGTCAAAATTACCTTACATCATTTTGGGAAAGAGCTGATACTCTTCAAACTGCTGGATTTCTATCAAACATAGCTAAGAACCACCGCAAGGAAACTCGCTTTCACGTTATTCCACAGACACACAGACATTGGCATCAAACATATAAGACCCCTCTTTTTGAGTCGGGGGTAAGGTAGAAGTACTAGTGCTCGACGCTGCACTGGTACTCGACATGGGCACTTTATGTCAAAGTGACAAGGATTAAGTTCGAATACAGAAAAATCTACGTTGTTCAAATTTAACCTATATTTCCATGAAATAAAGTGCCCATGTCGGTGTCTAGTGCAGCATCGAGCACTAGTACTTCTACCTTAATAAATACTGGACTTTTATTATAAAATTGGATTGAAATCAAACTGTCTAAAGGCAAATCGTTTCTAGTTAGGTAATATCGTAGAGAGTAGCGGACTGATGGTGACATCTTCTGTGGTAGTTAAGATGCTTAGTTAAAAAAATAATCTGACTTTCAGTTTTTTGAGAACATTATTTACTACTTATTGACGGCCAGGTGTTGTAAACGGTTAGCGCACCAAAGGGCCAATAGCTATTCAGTGTAAAACCACCCGGATTTTGTGGCTCCTTTTAATTGGTCGAGAGGGAACGTCAAATAAAATACTTGCTGTTGATATGACAGTCAGTAATATCGAGAGTGCATGATGTGCCCAATATCCTTAAGGGCCTTCTCCAGGGTAGAGGTAGAAAAGTGTTTGGTGATCTGTTAACGCATAAGTTTGCCCGAGTCTCCATTGCAGGTGCTGTGGCCGTCGGTTACTCTAAGACAGAGGGTTTTGGCACAGACAGTTGCAGTGCCATAGGTGTTGGACATGAGGAAGCACATTGAGAAAGATACTGACCAGCTGGTTGTTGGCGACCAGAGGACCGCCGGAGTCGCCACCGCAGGTACCGCGGCCGCCGGTGGTGGCCACACAGATGGTGGAGGCCTGAACGGTGGTGGAGCCGTAGGTCTGCTGGCACACGGCGTTGGTGATAACCTGCACCTGCACGTGCGAGAGGAACTGGTTGTTGCCGATGCCGGCGGCTGGAAGAATTAAAGAGGTTTTATTAGACAGATAATGATAAAATAAGAATGAATAGGTAATTACAGGACAATCATACACAAAGGCCTGTGTTGTTGGTGCTAGACTACGGTATATATAATAGATGGAAAGTTAGGAACAAATGTTTGTAATAATATATTTATATATTTTTTATTTGTTAGCCTTGTCCCACTGCTGGGTAAAGACCTCCCTCTCTTGTGATAAACACATAAGTAAATGTCCTTACCAGTAGGCCTAACATGGTCAGCTCTTTGTCATTTGTCACCATGCCTCTGTCACGTTCTAATAGGTATGTAAGTGCGAAGGTGATAAAAATGGAACCATGCTGCTACTGCAGGATTAAAACCCGGGACCTCCCGCTTCATAAACAAGGTCACTACCGACTAGGCTAAAAAGCCTTGAAAAAGATAATGAAGATGTGCAGGCGTGATTAACATTTTGAGCCTATATAAAGTGACCAAATCTTCCAAATCATTTTTTAGTGTAATATTAAGTATATCATTTGGAGCTCAAACAGTCATACAACTTCATAAAACGAATCTGATATGATTGCGTATCAACCGTACGGTACTCTGTATTAATACTTACTGTCGCTGGTTCTGCCGAAGCCAGCAGCCCAGGCCCAGGTGCCGACGAACTGATTAGTTCCGGAGGCGAGAGGGATGTTGCGAATGGTGTCTGCAAGAAGCGTGAATCGTGTTCAAAAAGTCCCATTACATAAGTAAGTAAGTGGAAGTTCATAGCTATTTTGCTAAATAATATCGTGTATGACATGAATTGCAATAATAATACGGCATAATATATTAAGTATAACTCTCCATATAATCTACGTTGATTGTTAGTACCGTAAAAACCTTACGATAACAATGCTTAGAATAATGAGTTATAGAATATTTTTTGTCCCGGGGAAGGCTATGATAGTTATTCTCACGGAAATCACCATTCTAAACGAATCACGGAAAAAAATCAACAGTAAAATACTTACTAGTGTAGGTAACCCAGCCCAAACGAATGATAGCAACATCGTTAACGAGGGTCCACATATTATAGCTGCCGTGCGTCGTGACATCGGTGGTGGTGATCCTGGTGCCACCGGAGAAGAGCAGGGTGGAGCCGAGGACCACGGTGAAGGAGCGGGCAGAGCCGCCGGAGGACCGCCAGCAATGGGCGGCGGTGACGGCGCGGGTGTTGGAGAGGAGAGAGGAGCCGCAGACGGAGGTGGCGCCGGTTGTCATGGTGATGACTAGACCGCCCTGGGAGAAGATGGTTTTAAATAAATCTTGTCTTTACCAATCGAGTGGTACGGCGGGCTTTTACGAGAATACGCTACGTCTCTAGATCAACTAGAAGCGAGCGTTTTTAGCGTCCCTCCAACGCAACGGCTTTCGATTTGGCTCCAGCGCTGTACCATATATCTGCTAGAGCATATGCTGCGTGGTGTCCCTTTGTAGCCTCTATAGCAGCATCAATATTTTCATCATTGCATGTTACTTTAAGCAATAGGTACTTACAGTTTTAGGTGTTTAGTGAATAAGATTTTCTTTTGTTTTACTTATGTGGTACTGTATTTAGACGGTTTTTGCAATCAATATTTTTCTATTCTCTTCTATTCTAATGCCTTCTCCACAGAATGGCGCTATTTACTGGGACAAACGTAAGTGATATGTTTTTTTATTTGTAGGTAATGCTGTGGTCGTTCCTACAAAGAGTTTTCGCCATCTTGGAATTAAGAGGTAAAACAATGGCTGGAGGACGATCTAGATAACCTTTGGGTAGCGGAACTGTTACAACAATTTTTCAGAACTGAGTGACGAAAACATTTTTTTCGTGCAGTTCCTGTGCGCGCTCGCAGGAATTGATCCTATAGAACATCGATAGGCAAGCAACTCGGCGATGCTTAAGGTTCTGTAACTTAGGACTCGATAGATGGGTCATCGCCAAAGGTTCTATGAGCCCGGAGCTCTATCGAAATCAGGGCTGCCAGCTGATATTTGGCTAAACCGTACCATAGATGAAGATACCGTAAAAATGTCAGTGTTGTGGTAGAACGATGTGCTATACATACTGAATTAAATTTAAACAAGCAGAAACTTCTGCGAACGATGCTATTTATCACAGTCAGTAGTTTATGACAGTATTTTTTCCACTTTTAAATTTATTCTAAGCTTAATATTAAATCTTGTACTCACAAGGTAAGGGTACTGTCCGAGTCCTGCAGCAGCGCCTCCCACGATCCTCCCGCCATCGAAATCCAGGGCCTCTTCAGCGGCCTTGATGCGGGCAGCCTCGGGGATACCGATCTTGTTGTGGTAATCCACCTCAATAGGCGCCACGAACTCCTCGGCCAGCGCCGACCCCACCAGACCCACCAAAGCCAAAGCAACCAGCAGTTTCATATTGACCAAATATGCGTATTCCACAAAAATTTCAGCTATTTATACTTTGTATTATCTTTTGAGATATTGCAAATGTGCAGCCTAATTATGATTTGTTATTAATTTCGATTAATTATAATTAATAATTCATGATAGATAGTGTTTACTAATGCGTGGAGTTGTCAAGTTAGAGTGAAAATAATATCGTGGTTCCTAATGCTGCTTTTGGGATATAGTTATTTGTTTCACAAGGGGGCAAAGTTGTTGTTTAACCGTTCGTGCTAATATTGATCCCCGAGCAAACGAAAGATTCCAAAATTCAAGAAGTGGAATCTTGAGCGCTGCTAGGATTTCAATGCACGCGGGTTAAACAAACCTTGCCTCCGAGTGAAACACAATTTTTTTCACCACACCAACACGAGGAAACTACTAACTATGAAATACCAAAAAATTCAAATGAAATCAAATCCAAATGAACGTAGTAAAAAAATAATCATTCAAAATCATCATTTTAAAGTCAATTCTACTAGCTAACATAAGAAAAAGGACGGAAGGAAGAACAACAACTCAAAATTTGCATCTGATTACTTTGCCTCACATGTGGATAAAATGCAAATTTCTCATTCGTTTTTGAACAATCAAGAGGGCCTTTACCAGTTGGTGTGGTGAAAAATACTTTACATGTCACTACCCGCTAATAGTCTAGTAGGGTTTTCTACTCAGAACATTCAAGTGTTTAAGTACAAAGGGAATATTTTATTATTTTATTTGTTAGCCTGTTGTGTCCCACTGCTGGGCAAAGGCCTCTCCCACTTTCATCCACGCGTCGAGACGCGTGCCATACTGCCATAGACCGAGGTATATGGCAGTATTAGGCCAATCTTGCTGAAAGACGTCAAGATAGTGCCACCATCTCCTTCGAGGTCTGCCGTGACGCCGCACTATGTTTGGTGTCCACTCGGTAGCTTGCTTGGCCCAAAAGTCGTTTGGCATACGGCAAATATGTCCGGGCCAGTCCCATTTAAGCTTAGCGGCTACGTCGGCTACTTTGGTTTTGGAGCGCAAGATGGAATTTATGATTCTGTCAGACAGTTTCACACCAAGCGAGATAAATGAAAGTATGTTAAATTAATACTTAATCAATAATATATAATTAATTACGTTTAAAGTTCAAATCCCACTACAAACTTTTGTAAGATCGTAAGACTAATCATGGTAAGTATGCTCTGTAACTCTGTTTAATTTACACAAGTCGGTAAATCAATCAACGGTTCTCACATCATATCATGCCTATGTAACCTCAACATTACGTTACGGAATTATGTTTTGGGGCAATTGTTCTGATCGTGAGATGGTTTTCAAAAGCCAGAATAAATGCATTCGCGCCGTATGTGGTATTCCACCAACGGACTCTGGTAAAAAACATTTCATTACACTACGTGTACTGACATGCCTATTCATCTACAGGGCGACTGGTAAATCGACCTATTCCTTGAAAGGGGTTATTCTAGAGCTCATTTACAATGTTTTTAGCCCCATCAACTAGGGGTCCAAAATTAATGGTTTTCGAGTTATACGAGTTTTAAGTTTTTTCCGGAAAAACGCCACCTTGCGACCTAAAAATGCCAATTAAAAAAAAAGTACATGCGTTAGGATGATTACTTTTTATTTATCTTGTAGCCAGTGAACGCAGCAATACTTTGAATAAAAAAAAACTGACTAACAATTAAGTCAGTCTTGAAAAATAAAAAGTTAGAAATTAAAAGTTTAAGATTTTTTAATGGTTCTTTTCACATCAAGGACGATTCCTCAAAAAAATGTTTATGACAGTTCACGTAAAAATTACAAAAATGAATTTCGTAACTCATAAGCTTTCTGAAAAGGTAAAAATGT